>NC_090444.1:1814616539-1814919570 GCF_031143425.1 Pleurodeles waltl
GGAACCCTGCCTGATTTCTTTGATCACACCTCTTCAATAATATATTTTGTAAACTCAACCCAAACACAGATTACTGAAGATTTTTCTGCAATCGTTGAATTCTCAATGGTTTGATCAGGGGGTGCCGGCTGGGGTTGGAGCAGACCTCCATCCTGTGCTCACCACAGGTAAGAGAGGTTTCTCCATAGGGGTATTTGGGTAGAGGGTGGAGCGGCGCCCAGCTTGTCATACTGGTCAAACAGTGGATCTTACCATTTCTTACCACATATTCCGCCCATTCGTGGAGTTCCGTGGAATCTCACTGAGCTTTTTTCGAAACTCCTTGGAATTCCGTGGAGTACAACTCTGCCGGTCCCGCCCAGGCCTAAAGTGGATCTTACCATTGCACCTGGTTACTTAAGTAGAGAGCAAGAAAGATAGTGGTGATGATCTCCCAGATATGTTGCCCCCACCACTCCCAGCAAAGAGAGAGAGTGCTTGGTGAAAATGTGCCTTTCCTGCAGCGTCACCCCAGATTTGTGCCTTCCTACACAGAGCTCGTTTTTGCTGGCCTTTGCACTTTGTGCACTTTACTTCTACCGGTCAGTGCTAAAGTGCTTGTGCTTCACCTTCTAAACACAGGTAATTTGGCTCACACCTAATTGGCACATTTACGTTACTATTAAGTCTCTAGTATATGGCACTACATGTACCTAGGGCCTGTAAAGTAAATGCTCCTAGGAGCTGCAGCACTCATTGTGCCACTGACTACAGTAGCCCTTTAACCATACCTCTTGCCTGCCCCTGCACCCTGTGTGTAGTTTTAAACTGATAGTCGACCTGGCAAAGTAAACCTCTTGCCAGGTGTAAACCTTTCTTTTTAATACACAACACTCACCCTTAAGTTAGGTCCTAATAGCGTGCAAGTTATTTAGAAAGTCAGACATGCATATTTTGCTTGGTACAGGTAGAAGTGATACAGGCAAGTGAGGCAATGGTCCAGAATTGCTTGGTGATGCACAGAAAATGGGAGAAAAAGCAAGGAGAAAGCATGAGGGAAAAGCAAGGAGAAGGCACACAAAAATGATGGAAAAAGCAATGAGAAAGCAATGAGAACCAAGGAAAAACAAGAAGTAGGCACTCAAAAAACATGGGCAAAGTAAGGCGATCAGGAGGAAGAGTGATGCAGGAGCACGAGGAGAGCTGTGCCTGGGACCGGAGTACGAGGACTGCAGGAACTGGAGTCGATGGTGCTGGCGTTGGTGGACTGGGACGGGGCGGTGCTTTGTGTACCTTACGAGCTGTGTCGACAGGCCACGGTGAAGGCAGCGGTGCTGGTGTCTGCAGGAGCGGCAGCGGCAAGGGATGCCCAGGCTGCGGTGTGAACAAGGCGATGCCAGAGTGCAGGGCCCACAGGTCACGGTGCAGGCAGCGGCTCGGTGGCGGCATCAGATGGCGGCAGTGGTGAGGCTAGGGTTGCGGAGTGAAGCAGGGGGGGTGCGGCTCAGTGCGGCGTCAGCAGGTCACAGTGCAGGCCAGTGGTGTCATTGGTGGCACTGCACTGGTTTTTCTTCAGGAACAGTACACCACACACAGTTCCCAGTGCTGTAGGCAGATGAAACTGAAGTCTTTGGTGTCCCTGAAACTTCCAACAGGAGACAAGCTCTACTCCAAGCCCTTGGAGAACTCTCTCAAGCAGGATACACAGAAAAGTTCACCATTTGTTCTCTTTTAAGGCAGATTCAGTAACTGCAGGCCAGTCCAGCAAAGGACACACAGCAAAGGGGCAGTACTCCTCCTCTATCTCTTCTCTTTGGCAGAGGTTCCTCTTGATCCAGAAAGATTCTAAAAGTCTGGGGTTTTGGGTCCACTTCTTATACCCCTTTTTCAGTGGTGGCCGGCAGCTTTGGGAGGGGGGCGGGCGGGGCACACACACACACACACACACACACAAACACACACACACACAGACTCATTCTTTCACACACAGACACGCATGCACGCACGCTCATCCATTAACAACACTCATTCCATTCAAACATGCACGCACGCACCAAACATTCATTTTACAAGATCACACACATTCATTCTTTCACACACGCATGCACGCACATCCATTAACAACACTCATTCCATTCAAACATGCACGCACGCACTAAACATTCATTTTACAAGATCACACACATTCATTCTTTCACACACACACACGCACGCACGCACATCCATTAGCAACACTCCTAACACTCAAACATGCACACGCGCACCAAACATTCAATGTAAAACATAACACACATACACACACACACAAACACACTTACCTTTAGCCTCCAGGTCCCAGGAGGGTTGGGACTGCTGCCTTCCCTCATTGGCTGACCTGGGGTCAGCCAATGAGGGAAGGCAGCAATCCTAGCCTCGTCACAGAGTGGGATGGGGTCAGTGAGACTGCTGACCCCACCCCACTCTGTGACGAAGTGTCACTGATTGAAACTCACCCTGGGCACTTCAGCGCTTAAACCTGAAGCGCCCAGGGAGAGTGTCAATTGGTGACGCTTTCCTCGTCACCCAGGGGAGGGCCTCGAGGCACCTTTGCTGAGCCAAGGAGGTCACGCCCATAGGAGCTGTGATCTCCTCAGCCCAGCAAAGTTCAGCTCAGGCAGCCAGGAGTCTGCGCAAATCGCGCATGTCTGCTCCTGGCTGCCTGACCTGAACATGAAGAGTGTCTGTCAGGCTGACCTTTGTTCAGCCTGACACACACTCTTCATGGGGTGGTGGGGCGTGGCCCCTCTGCCCTAAAGGACGGGCCGCCACTGCCCTTTTTGTCTTTGAAGTAGGCATACTTCAAAGAAAAGTCTCTGATGTTCACAAGATCCTGCCATGTCCAGGCCTTGGCCCAGTCACACTCCAGGGGGTCAGAGACTGCATTGTGTGGGGTGGGGGCAGGCACAGCCCTTTCAGGGGTAAGTGGCCACTCCTCCCTGATAGCCCATTAGGATATGCAGGCTATACCCCAGCCCTTTAACATACACTACACCCTGCCAAGGGGCAACCTAGGGTCTACCTTAGGGGTACCTTACATGTATAAAAAGGGAAGGTTTGGGCCTAGCAAGTCGAATTGGCAGTTTAAAACTGCACACCCAGACACTGCAGTGGCAGGTCTGACACATGTTCACAGGGCTACTTATGTGCGTGGCACAATCAGTGCTGAAGGCCCACTAGTAGCATTTGATTTACAGGCCCTAGGCACCCCTGGTGCACTTTACCAGGGACTTACCAGTAAATCAAATATGCCAATCAAGGATAAACCAATCAACAGCACAATTTATATAGGGAGCACTTGCACTTTAGCACTGATTAACAGTGGTAAAGTGCGCAGAGACAATAAACCAGCAAAAACAGAGTCCAGTAAACCATAAACATAGGAGGTCAGAAGGCAAAAAGACAGGGGAAACACGCAAAAAGATGCCAGGTCTAACATGGCACAAATCTGTGCTTGACTTCATACTATGACCCCACCCAGCAGTAAAACTACAAAGAGGCAGGGTTCCAGGGTTCGGTTGCAGATAGAGCTTTCTAGCAAGTGGGGGCTCTATTTCTCCCAAGAACTATTCTAGCATAAACTCTGCCTTCTGTTGCAAAAATGTCACAATCAGGGAACCCTGGTTTAGACGACTAGGAAATAAACCCTGTTTAAATTACCAGAAAGCTGACTTAACTTGCACCTTGGTAATTACACTGGCCTCCATAGTGACAGCCCAGAGACATAATATCAATAACAGTAATAAAAAGTGTGGACATGCTCCAATGAGGATCCTCTAAGCGTGGAGGTGGCACGCGTGGACTTACAGGGGTTAAAAACTATGTACTTTGTCTTAGTGATGTTTATTTCTAGGCCCCTAAGTACCGAGAAAGAGTCGAATCTGTCAAGTATTTTTTAAAGACCCGTCGGAGACCTCGACAGAAGCAACGTATCATCTGCAAACTTCAGGCCAGACCCCTAGTACCTGAAAGCCACGGAGTATCTGACTCACTATGATCCACATAGGCCACCAGATCATTAATGAAAAGCGTGAAGAGGTTTGGTGCGAGAACACACCCCGGTCTGACCCCCCCCCCATTAACCGGGAATGGGTCTGTTGACTGTCCCAGCTGCCTTCACCTAACTCGGGCAAAGTTGTTTTCGTGAAGCCTCATGATCATCTTACCAAATAGTGTGGAGCCTCCTACGTCAGTCAGAATCTACCATAACTTGGGGTGAGATATAAGGTTGAACTCTACATAAAGATGCTCTAGCCCCATGAGAACATACTTCTAGTGCAAGAGCGGTAGGTGAAAAAACTGATCTATTGTGGTGCAGTCCCTAAAACCAGCCTAGAGGGGGGTTATTATCTGGGAGACATTCATCCATTCTCCCAATCTATTCAAAAGGACCCTTGCAAAAAGATGCTGGGAGCAATCTATAAGGCTAATTGGTCTATAAATTATTGGGAGGTCACGATCTCCCTTCTTGATGATGCGGATAATTTTAGCCCCTGCCCAAGAAGGGGTAAGGGAACATCCCTCAACAGAGCACTGTAAAATAGGGACAGATATATTATGTTATGTTATGTTACTGAGTTTTATGTAGCGCAAAACTACCCGGAGGCTTCGTAGCGCTAATCAAACTGAAAATTAAAAAAGCTGGAGGGATAATACCGCCTCAAGATGGGAGGAATAATACTGCATTAGCATTAAAATAGCAATGTTTTAATGGCCTTCCTAAATTCAGTCTCCTGTCTCATCATACGAGTGTAAAACGGTAGAGAGTTCCAGGGTCTGGCTCCCGGATACTTCAAGGATCTTCCTCCCCAAGAAGCTCTTTTTACTTTAGGGAGCACTACCAAGGCTTTAGAAGACGATCTTAAGGCCCTTGTAGGTGCATAGAATGAAGCTGGTGTTTTTAACTGATGAGGAGCCCCTTTATATAGAGCTCTATGAAAAATACACAAAGCCTTAAACTTAATTCTTTTCCCCACTGGGAGCCAATGCAAAGCAATCAAAGCTTTCTTAGCCGACATGGACCTAGGCAAATTAAACAATAACCGGGCCGCCGCATTTTGGACTACTTGTAATTTATTGACCACATACCCTGGGGAACCCAGGAGGAGACTATTACCATAGTCTAACCTGGATAAGATGAGGGCCTGTACTGCAAGTCTTTTGGCCAAGGGCAGAAGCAAGCCGATGACCTTACGAAGTAACTTCAGTATTCCAAAACAGGTAGCTGAATGTCTCCTGGCCTGATAGTCTAAAGTTAGTTTGGTGTCCGACCAGACTCCCAATGCTTTAATCTGGTCTTTCGGTGGAGGTAGGTATTCTTAATGTATTGCTGGCAAAATATTCTTTGCCGGCTTGGCCAACCTTCCCAAAAACATTATTTCAGTCTTTTCTTCATTAAGTTGAAGCCTGCTATCTGTCATCCAGGAAGACACCGCTTGTAAGCAGGCAGGTAAAACTGAGTTATCAACATCCTTATTAGAGGAGAAAGAGACTACCAGCTGCGTGTCGTCCATGTATGATACAAGGGATACCCCGAAAGGTTCCACAACATCTGCCAGGGGAGCCATATAGATATTAAAAAGAGTTGGGCTCAAAGATGAACCCTGTGGCACTCCACATTGAAGTCTAAACTGGTCTGAAAAAAAAGAGCGAACTAAAACCTGAAAAGATCTATTTTGAAGAAAAGAGCTCAACCATTTAAGCGCAAGGCCTTTAATACCACTTTTTCTGATTCTTTGAATTAGTAGTCCATGATTGACTGTATCAAATGCGGCGCTTAAGTCCAACATTATTAGGATATGGACAACAGACCTCAGGTCTGTCTGTGAAAAGGTCCCCAGAGTCCATATCCAATCCTGGAATCTTATGAGGGACTATTTTACTTATTGCTGTAGTGACTTCCTCTGTGCTAATGTACGAGGGATCATATTGGCCATCAGGCAAAACAACAAAGAGGCTCGCTCAGCTCTGTGGTCTTGTGATGCCATGGCCAGAGGAATCCCCTGACATCTTTCCATCTGAAGACCATCCATTATCAGTCATATTTAGATTTGTTTCCTTTCATGAGCTTGCAGAATTATCATAGATGATGCAGCAAATCTGACGCTGTTCCTCTTAGCAAGGTGTTTAAAGAACTTCAACCTTGGTCCTTCGTGTGGAGTACTTGGCGGATGGTCAAACACCTCTAGATTTCACCTTTAGATTCATTGGCCAACTACCAGCTTCTACTAATCTGTTTTTTGCCATACTAGGCTCCCCTTGGCACCAATGTACCAGGAGTTATGTGAGCACAACAATGACAATTCAACTATCTTGATGTGATGGTGTGAGACATTAACTTTATGCAGATGTTATAGGGCAAACTTCATCTTGGCATGTTTAAACATACAACATTTACTATTTAACTGAGTGGGGCTGTGCAACAACTGAAAGCTATCAAGAGAGATGACATCAAAATAGACACCAAAAAGCAAGATGCTCATGGTAAATGTAGGAGTGCAGGGAGTTATGGCAGGTGTTTAAAAAGGCAGATCGACCACAGAATCACCCTCTGCTAATGTACCTCAGCTGCAAGAAGGCATGGACAAGTGACTTCAGCAGCACGCCTACTTCAGCTGTTACTGAATGGCGGGGACAGTGGGAGCAATGTTGGATATTTTATTGGATGCGGTATGTGGGCCGGGGATTGAGGTTTTCAATTGGATTCCAATGGAAAGGACCGAACTGAGAAATGTCAGATATCGCGATTGGACTTGAGACTCTTGGGGGTCTTCTTTCGGCCAGGCTGATATCGTAGAGGGTAGCGGAGGAAGTAGACTGTCTGAAGAGTTACCTCATCAGTGGCAGCCTGGTAACAAGAGAGGTTTCAAGACCAATGACATGTGAGATGAAGAATGACTACCGGCTTCATGGACTGCACCTCGTGGATTACATTTTTACTGTGGGATTCAATATTTAAAACCTAGGAGGCGATCACTCTGGTAGCCGGAGGTGCACCTACACAGGATATTGCAGCTGTTAGGTTATCAGTAACTATTAGCTCCCTGGGAAGCAAATGAACACCAATGGCCGTGGCTCTTTGAGCTATCAAGCATCCGATCTCCCAGGTAGTGTCAGGCAGGAGTGACGCAACTTTGATTCACCAAGTCACTGTAAATGCTGTAGGTTTCCATCCTACTGCATTCATACCAGGCTTCTTAAACTAATTTGCTAACATTTCCTGTACTTTTTTAAAATAATTTCTCTTTACAACTCAAGTTTAACATGCTACCCTGGTAGCAGCCTTCTCAATAATTCTAAATTGAGTACGATACTGATAAAGACTGGTTCGATGCCAAAATACTCGGTAGGTAGCATTTTACTCTCTGTATAAGTGTTGGCAAAGCCAGTAATTATATATATAAGCCACCCCTAATGTAGGCCCTGGACGTCCCAGAGGGCAGGGTCAATATATTGAAAAGGAAGGACATGTACCTTTAAGTTCAACATGTCCTGGTAGTGAAAAACTTGCAGCGCAATCACGAGCAGAACCGATATATCAACTTCACAGTGTGGGTTAGACCCACTGCAAGCCTCGCTGCAGCATCCCGCAACTTGGGACCAACACATTACCTTTGGAACCATTGCTGTGCAATGCTTTTCCTGGCAGAAGCTCCTCACATCCCTCATCAATAGCAGCCTCAACAATTATGTCAAATCTCCGTATCACAGCCACTGCACTCACTGGAATCGACGCATCACCTCTCCCTCACCATGCATCTTCAACACAGGCCTGTGCAATGCAAGCCCCATCAACAGTTATCTTCGACGACGAAGCAAGAGGACCTTGCACTGCAGCCATTTCACATCTCAGAACCGACGTATCGCCTCTGCTGCACGATGCATCTTTGACACGGACCCTCACAACGCTCAGCAACTTTGGATTAAGATACTTTGGTTCAGCGAGCCTAACTGGGAAGCTGTAGCGAGCCCACGCTCCATCATGGTTAGCCTGAACTCTTGACAATGTCCCAGTCCGGCACAACCAGATATTCATAGTTGGCTTTTTGGTGCTATTTTACTTTAAAAAGTTGAAATTCAATAACTCCAGTTCTACTAATTAGATTTTTGTCGTTTTGGTCTTGTTTTATTCATTAAATTAAGCTCTGTTCTTCTAACCTGGGGTAGAATCTTTTTGTGTTGTGTTTTCATTGTTTTACTGTTTGAAGCGTTGCAGAAGTACTTTCCACATTGCCTCTATGTTAAGCCTGACTGCTCTGTGCCAAGCTACCGGGGCATGAGCACAGATGAATTTGGGTCTGGCTTGTGCCCTGTGACTAGGCTTGTGGTTCCTGCTTGACCAGGGTTCATACACCAGTCAACCAGAAACCCAACTTCTAACACTACCTATCTACTGAGCCCTGGGATAATCCATCTCTGCGTGCTACCTTAGCGAGTCAAATGTGCAAAGGAAAGTAATTAACTATTGAATTGGAATTAAATTGAATCTTAGGTCTCAAAACCTCCCTATTCCTTTAATCCTTTATCTGTAAACATTAAGAATGATTAGAAATAGCCTGTGCTAAAATAGTAAGTGCTATAAAAATTATTTGACAAACATCCCACTTTGTTGGAGCATATGGGTGAGCCTTCTAATTGATGTTTGTAATGTCCGCACACACATTTCCTTTATTGCTTTTGATGATATCACTCTGCATTTCTAGATTCTTGTGAAAAGTCCTCTGACTGTGTCCCTGCGCTGTTCTCAGAGAGTCCCATTAGCGTCCATTAGAATGTTTGGTTGCGATGTGAATGACTGGTGGTAAAACAGTAATCTGTATGTATGCTTCATTGATGAAGATTAGTCCTTTTCAGCACTTACTACTGAAGTAAAAGCTGAGATGTCTGCACCAGGTATTTGTACAGATGCTTTTTAAAGGGCAGTACGCAGCTTCTTTCAAGACCTGCATGGAAACATGATAGTTGAAAACAAGTGTAACGACAAAGACTCACGCGCGGATGACATTTCACAATTTGCATGCACTAGTGGTGCTGAAACAATTTTCAGGGTGGGGGTGCTGCCACTAATGTTACATCACTGAAGTCATAGGGATTGTGGAAAATATACGCATCACACAGAGCACAAGTGCAGCCAATGTATTCAGCAGGAGAGTGGCAAGGCTGTAGTATGTAGCTGGTCGTACATCTTGGAGCAAATTGTACCAAATATATCACTAAAGCACGGGTGTGGTAGCGCACTGTTGTTGTGACAGACAGCAAATTTTCCATTGAAATGACCACTGAAGTTGGACAGACTTACATCTTTACTGATACAACTATGCAGCACACAAATGATAAACTGTGGAAGTTGCCTTTCAGCGTGTATTTCATTTGCTCGTCACCAAGTGTATTGATTTTTTGTCATTTCTATTAAAATCTTTGTTTCCACCACACTTCAGAATTACAAAAAATATGTGCTTCATTTTGTTGCATGCTGGGAAAAAAAGACATCCCACAGCCTATCCTTTCACGCTGTCTGTACCCAGCAAGATTATCACACAGTTCACTTTATGAAGTCCTCTCTTCGTGTAGTCAGAGAAAGAAAAGTAAATACCAGCCTCCTTTTTTAAATAATAAACAGCAATAAAGACAGCCTGACATTTGACCTCTGTCTTTGAAGGTTCAGCAAATGTGGCAAGATAAAAAAGAAATTTAAAAGGTCCTTTATTGCTCATTTCCTTTCTGAAGTCCAGCATGGTCACAGGCATCCCTGACTGATGAATTTGTAGTGTCAGAGATAAGTAGAAATAGTCATGCATAGGAAACCTTTCCAGTGAAAAACAGTGTGTTTATTACAACCTACCGAGCTGCAGCAGCTGCTCCTTGAACTAACATACAATAGAGACAGCTGAAAACACAAGCACTTTAAAGGAGTGCCTGCAAAAAACAATTCCCATAAAGCGCGCACTTGTAGACGAATTCTAGGAGCCAGTCAGAGAGGTAGCAAAGAGGCTATGTTCAACAAGAGGACAGAGACATGCTGGATGGCCTAAAACAATAAAAGACAGCAAACAGAAAACAAGCAAATGTGAGCTACAAAACACACAGCTAATGGTAAGCAATGCGCAGAATGCATTATAGGTAAGCTTTCAGCATGTCCCCAATATGTCTTTGCACCGAGACAGCTCTGCTGTGTGGTCGGCTTCAACCTAATTCTCTGTTTGTTAGGCTTCAACCTAAAAAGGGCCCTTAAAGTTCTGCAGGTACCTACTGTAAACCTGCCCTCTTCGACTCAGTAGGCAAGAGCTTTGGTAAGAGCGTTACTCAGCCTCTTCAATCCAGGGTCCTAGAAGTGTGAATTATCCTCTGTGAGCAGTCTGGCTTGAAGGCCAACTGCTAAATTCTGGATAACCTAGGGGTATACATTTCATCCTAAAAAGATGGATAGGAGTAAGGAAACTACAGATACATGCAGCATTTATGGACTTTTCAACAGCATCTGATAGAGCTGATAAGCGTGTTCTGTTGAGTAAATTAGCAGACTTAAAAATTCCACCAGGACTCAGTTAAGTATGGCTTTTCACTCTATATCCATTTCTCTTCTTCCCACACTTGAATGATCTGCCTAAAATGCTTGATGGCTGACCTGGCTTTCCTCTGAAGCGACGATCTTATCCGATTCAATCACTGGTGTATGTTGATGATGTGATTTTATTCAACCTTGCCCCTAGAGGTCTTCAAACTGCTTGCTTAAATTGCAAGTTTGGACAACAACTCCTCTCTTGAAAATCAATATACAGAAAAGTGAGATTGGGGTATTTAGAGGGAAAAACACGGGGAGGAACCAAGCCTCAAGGAAATTAGGACAGGCAATAGCAGAAACTCACAAAGCATCTCCCTATCTAGGAACGACCATGTCTCCTGAACTTAGCACTGCACCACCTAAAGCCCAGGTGACAAGTAAAGCACTAGCCCATGGGGAACTTAGGGGCTCTCTATAAATCTCTAGCATGGCGCGCTTTCAACATCTCATCACAGTCTACAAAGTCAAGATACCGGCCATGCTCCTATAGGCAACTGAATATGTTCCTTACACATCATGGAAGCATCCAAACAAAGTAGAGAGGAGAATCTCACACAAACTATGATGCATGGGCTCTTAGCTTGGAGCGGGGCTTGAGAGCTCCTACGCGGTGGCCTTCGCCGCTGTAAGCCAGTGGGGATTTTGATTGCTACAAGCTGCAGAGGGTTCTCTTCATGAGTTTGTAAAGCAAGATTTATTTTTGAGGAAAGGGACACACAGTACCTTCTACACTAACTTTGCCAGTGAAGAAACAGTCTGTTTAATGTGTCCTTCGATGAATTAAAACCAGCTCTGAAAGATATAGGGCCTGATTACAACTTTGGCGGAGGGTGTTAATCCGTCCCAAATGTGACAGATATACCACCTGCTGTATTACAAGTCCATTATATCCTATGGAACTCGTAATACGGTGGGCGGGATATCTGTCACATTTGGTACGGATTAACACCCTCCGCCAAAGTTGTAATCAGGCACATAGTGCCTCCAGTGAGTATTGCACTAGAACGGAATTACTACTTTAGGTTTACCTACTCACGGAAGAACACCGGAAATGGACAAAGTAAAGAAAGAGTAACCATACCCACGGCTTGCTTTGGAGCACAGGGGCCAAAGAATTATCCTGTTGATGCAAATTTGTGGCCTCCCATTACTTGTGCATGGTCGGGTACTTTTCTACCACATCGAAGCAGTCCATTTTGGCGCTATGGCATTCAGGATCTTATCCTTATAATATTTATCTGTAACACAACATACAATGTATCTCCACCCTCTCCTTTTAAAACACAATGGACCTGATTACGACCTTGGCAGTCGGGAATACTCCATCCCAAATGTGACGGATAACCTGTCCGCCGAGTTACAAGCTCCATAGGATATTTGGGACAGAGTAATCCCCTCTGCCAGGATCGTAATCAGGCGCAATGTCATTTCTCCAATTGAGGCGCTGTCTTTTGTACTGTCCCCAAAAATTGAACATTTTAGCCTTTATATATATTTTTGTAAGTGTTTTTTAATCTCTGCATTGATGCTGTAAGTTATGAACTATGTAGATGTTGAATGAGTGAAGTGATCAGAATAGTGTCTCTGTGTTGATCTCAGGGGAGGTCAAAGTCATTTAAATAAATGTAAAAATAAGTACTTGGTTGTGTCTTGAAATTGACTTCGCGCCACCGGGTGACAGCATCAGTCTTCTGCTGAAACGCTGCCACAGGGTAATCACTCATCTCCAGTGCTGGAGCACAAACATGCCGCCTTGCACTAACACACACACCTTTGCATCACAGTGCAGAGCACAGGGTTTGTACTGGAAAGGTCCCCTTCCACTGCAAAATACTGCTCTAAACATGCTATACAACTTTGCAAATATTGAATGTGTGCCGGACAGTGCAGCACACATGCAAAGACTGAAACGTTTGAAGAAATAAAAGCATCTTTCCAAGCTAAGGCCAGCTTCAAAAAGGCACTACTTTGTGGTGTTATAAGACAGGCCTTTGCGTCAAAAACCCTGGGCGGCTGCGAGGAAACGCTAATACATCACCGATGGTACGGTCCCTTGACGCAAAGTAATGCAAAATAATGCCTAGAACTCATTTGCAAGTTTTGCACTGGAAAGTAAATCTCAGTTCTGCACTTTGGGCCGGTGTGAGTCACTTTTGTGTCACAAACCCGGCACAGTGTTAGTATATCTGCCTGTAGTGTGGCAGACTGTTATGTGTTGACATCAAACACAAGTTTGCGTGTTAATGAGAGACACAAGGAGAACACTCGCGTATCTCTGGACATACCTGAAAAAGTGAGGGAAGTAGATGTTTCCAAGTCTCTCGGAAGCGCAAGAATACATAGACCACCAGCTTATCTAAATGATTATGTTAGATCTTGAATTCTGTTTGTTTTTTAGTTGTTGTAGTTTTCATTATATTTATTTATTTTTCTCTTGTTCTCTTTTTGTTCTTCTAATATTGCTGACACACTTTTTGTGAGTTTGATTTATATGATGAAGGGAAAGGGATCTGTTGCGTGTTAACTATAAGTTAATGGAATATGGTTTATAAAGTTCTCCCTAGAATGTGAGCGCTGAGAAATTCCAGGGAACCAGAGTTGCTGGTCTCTCCCTGGAGAGGATTGACGCTAGGTCGTGTTCCTGAGAATAAACTTAATAGATCCAATAATACAACGGTGCCGGGATCTACTTACAACACAGACCTATGTTAATACATCACGATGAAGTCACTTCCGGCCGTGGTCATTGCTACTTTCTGCCTCATACTTTTACACACTTTCTCACCACACTGCAATTCAGGCCAATAGAAAATCCGGGAAGTTTCTAAAATTAAAAAATCTGTGTAAGATTTGCAAACTGTTCAAGGTCTATTGGAAGCTAAGAAAAGTGTGTATTCTGTTTTTTGCAGAAAAATCTGTTCTGTAGCTTTTGGTTGTAGTCATTGTCCCAGATGACTGCGTATTTGGGTGCAGAACACCAGTAAACCGGAAACAGTGAAGCTCTCAAGCATCCTCCTCTGGTGTCTAGCCCGTTGCTCCCCCCACAGATGCTCTGGGGACCCACAGAGCCCCCGGCGCAGTGGGGTGCAGGCCGTCTCAGCACATAACGCTCTGTGACATTTCACTTTTCCTTCGTAGGAACAAAGATGCCTCCCACAGGCCCTCTCTTCGCACTGCTAAGGTCTATCTTGATACAGGCATCTTAAAATAATACAGTCCAATTATTTGTAATTAGAATATGTTTTCAAAGCACCAAAGTGCTGTAAGTGCATGGTATCACAGCACAGCTGTATGCATTCCATGTTTAAATCAACAACTAGAATTGTGTAGTTAATGCTGAACTTTTTCCCTTTCCTCTGCCCTTGTATGACTCACCAGGCTGTCTGAGCAGCTTGTTTTCTGTCCCATGATGTGTACATTCTTAAATGGATGTGGTTACAATTGATATTTCACTAGCATTTCTACCCCATGGGGCTGTGGTGTCAGTGAACAAAGGCCCTGGCCAGGCTGGTAAGAACAAGTTTACATGGGGTTGGTTGGGGGCAGGAAGTACATCTGGAACTGCATCAAAGTCCATGATTGGATGTGAGGGACACCCGTACTCCACCCATGGAGCGCCTCCCTGGGGCAGAGCAATGCAAGGCAGTGACTTGTGCAGCCGTGCGTTACTCCAGATTCACCAAACAATGCAGGGCCGCGCGGGGTGGCCTTGCGTTGCTTGGTAAATCGAACTTTGAGATTGCGTTGCCCCTGCTACACCCTGTGTGATGCAAGGGCACCACAATCCCTTGATAAATCTGGCCCAAGGTGTCTAGAGTCCTCCCCTTTTTCCTGACACAGTAAGAAGGTATCACCTTGGATATGGTTGGAATTTTACTCCCATCAAAGTTAAGAGCAAATACACATCATGAGCAGACAGGGGAAGGAGTAACCCCAAAAGTGTTGGAATTATAGGAGAACATATTTCCCACTGGGAATAAAATGGCCAAATTATGAAGACAGTTAACAAGTGTAAAGCGCTTTGGTGGCACATTTACCCCTGCACAAATGTGTGCTTTGTATATTTGCCAAAATGCAAATTATTTTACATGTCAGTAAATTGGACGCCACAGAGAATTCCTGGAATGCTCCTGGGAATTTGCAACACTTACAGTATCCCATGAGTACCACCAGAATTCTCCATCAACTACAAGAATAGATCCAGAAGCCCTGAAAGAAGTCCACCTAATTCAGTGTGCTTTGTTCAGGAAGCCTGCATTGCCAGGGACACTGGGGCTCGCATGACTGTGGTGGAGAGGGCTAGTGAAGCCTACAAAAGACTGTGCTCACCAGAGAGCTGCTCGCTTGTCAATCGTTGGTACCTTCAGCCATTCCCTGCCCCAGGTGAAAGTCAAAAGGGATGGCACAAGGACCACAGTGGACATTCCGGTTAAGGGGAGACAGGCGTTGCATGTCTTCCAGGCAATGGTCTCTTAGCAGAGTCTGCTCCACAGCACCCTAGTGTGCACCAGGCACCTCCTGAACACAAAGACCTCTAGATTGTAGTTTCAGGCAAACTCTGTGGCCAACACCAGTGCAGAGCCCAATGACTCCTGCGTCAGGCGGTGGAGAGACTGAGCACCCTGTGCCATATTGATTAGTCCTTTGTTTTCTATTAAGGGCACCATCTGATCATAATTGTAATTCTTTAATATTTGTATTTGGAAGGTCCAGATAGTGGTGGAATGGCAGGTCACACCTCCTAGACCCACATGAAAGTCTTTCTAGGCTTCACCGGTTACTACAGAAACCACAGTTACCCTGATCTTCCTGACCACCAATAAGCGAGTTAAGATGTTATCTGGACGGAGAAGCTTTAAAAGGTTTACCACAGCTCATTACTCAGTACCAAAAACGTGCCCACGCCTGTCCCTTTATCGTACAGATGGGCGCGTCAGCTAAAGGAGCTGGGTTAGTACCGGGGAGACGGATTCCGTGATATTATCAGGCACAGAATACTCCCGATGGAGCAGGATTGCACTGCAGAGGGTTTTGCTATCATGTGTGCTTTACGGCACTTGTTTGAGATGATGTTTGTTGCCCACACAGACCATAAACTTTTCATGTGGATTATGGTGATGAAGAGTGAAATCCCTTGTTCTGAGGGTCGGGATATCACATAGAAATTATGACACCTTTCATGAAGGTTTACCCAATAAAAGTGGGCTGGCTTTAGCGCTGGTGGTGCCTAGTGTGACAATCATATTTGTTGCCTCCCACCCAATGACCTCCACCTCAGATTCCTGCACTACCACCCAGCAAAAGTGCCCCTCATCTCTCCATAGCCCTCTCTCATATACATTTCATTTGTCTTAAAGCGCTGGTAAAGGCTGGCTTTACTAATTCACTCAGATATCCACATAAAATACAGATCTGTTCCTTGCAGCAGGCACATTAACCCTATGAACTACTTTACAGCAAGTCAACACTGCCACTAGACAAAACTACCATCTGTCTCTGTAGCACAAACATTAATCACAAGAGTCATCTTGACATTTTTATTGCTGCCTGAAAGCTATACCGCAAGGAACTCTGCAAAAGGTGCTTTTAAATGGTAAGTTATTGATAAACACAGCACCCCGCTGAGCTCAGTGCCCCCCCTCCAGGTCAGCACCCAGTGCGGCTGCACCACTCGCACTGCTCTAAAGCAGACCCTGCAATCAAATCTTGTTGGGAGAAAAGTCACCCGACAAGGAGGAGCACACTTTGTTCCTCAACAAGAGAACCCAACTCTGAGAACTCTTAGTAGGCTTCTGTGAATATCGAACTCACTAGGTGAAACTGCACAGAGAGAAAGCATACAAGGGTGACGCAACACAGCGATGCGTAGTACTGTCACGCCAACATAAGGCTTACATGACCATGAGTCGTAAACCTTGATGCTCCATATGCCTAGTAGACTAGGTGAGAGTGAACTAAGTTTAGAACCCAGCCAGCAGTAAATGTCCAGAAATCGAGCACCTAAATGCTTTTACCACCCTTCCACTTATAAACACATTGCCTGTAATAACCATGAAACCACAGAAGTTATTATCAAGGATTATCTGCAGCCTAAGCTGCCAGATAGCATGCTTGCTACAATGATCGGTGCTAACCATATTGTGACAAGCACGCATGTCGTCTCAACTCAGGTTACCAAGCCAAGAAGCTTGGGCGGTTCCTGCAGCAGGCTGGCATTACAGCTATAGTTAAGGAACTATGGGCCAAATTTAAGAAGAGTGGCACTTCATCATATGCAGCACCAGTTTCCTTGCACCCCTTAGCGCCCCCTTACACCACCATGTGTGCACTGTATTTAACATATGGCGCACCATGGCGGTAGTTAGGGAACTAACGTCAACATTTTTGATGCAAGCGTTGAAAATGGCTCAAAAAAATGGCAGAGAGAAATCTAATTGTGCCATTTTTTGGGCCCTACTAACAGGGGAACACCCCCTTTGCATGCATGATGCCTGGCGCAGGCATAATGTGGTGCAAGGGGTTACAAAGTGGCGCAATGCATGCATTGCACCACTTTGTAAATATGGCGCATGGAAAAAGCCACTTTAGCGCCGCCTTAGCGTAAAAAGAATGATGCTATGGCGGCGCTATGGTGGGGCTCTTAAATCTGCCCCTTTGGACCTCGTTTCCCGATGCCCAAGCACTTCACACACCTACCGGGCTGTGCTAGAGCTGAGGGGAGGGTATCATGTGGTTTCTCTATTTTACAAAACCATGACAGCTGACTGGACACGCGTTCCACGCCCGGCACGTGCGGCCTGGGACACTGATCTAGGGGTGCACCTCGAAGATGCGCAGTGGCATAGAATGTGTGAACTGGTGAAATCCATTTCGAGTAATGCCACGTTCAAGCTTACTCGTTTTCACTTTCTGCACCACAGGTACATGACTCCTTTGATCTTATATAAAATGGATTCATATAGACCAATGAACTGCCCTTGTTGGATGAGTGTGGTTGCTAGGGTGCAGGCAATGGTGCCAATCCCATGTCCTCCAGAATCCACCATTTGCCTTTTAGGGGGCATCTGTAAGAAAACAGGCCAGGAAATGGCATTTAAATGTTTATATTTGCTGCTGCTGGCTAGGCGCCGTGTGTCCATCACCTGGAGGGGCCAGCGGGTCCCACGTCCGAGAGTTGGGTGGGAGATGTGGCTGAACGGTTTGTGGTGGGGGAGCTGACATGATGGTAAGTCAAGAGACGACCTTGAGGCCTGGGGAGAGCTGCTTGCTGATTTCTTACCCCCTGTGGGCTCCTAGCAGCCATCAGCAGCCAGGGAGGAGGACTCCTCCAACTCCATCAGTGATTGATAGGAAACAACCCTGCCGTGCTTGAACCCCATGTGCTGGGTAGGTTCAGGTACCCGCTTTTGGCTATGTCTTATGCAAATGACTCCAGTGCACATATGCTTGTGTAATTCGTTATTTTCCTCTCTGCTGCTTTGTTCTTCATGGCACTTGATGACAGATACTTGTTATTGTACCTATAAAAGGTAAACACTCAATAAATATATGTTTTTGAAAGTTACAAAGCAAATGAGTGCGGTACAGAATGGGGTTTTACAGTTCTTAGTGCAGACGACGTGAGGCCGTGGAGGATCCGGGATACATCATGATGGATAGCTGCTCATAGCTTGCTAGAGTGAGGCTTATTGTCAGGGCAATAAGGAGGGCAGGCGAGATGTGAGTGGGAGATCAGAGGAGGAGGGAAGGTGTGGGAATGGGCTCTCTGCAAAGGTGGCCCAGCACTGGGCTAGTGTTGTATTGTGGTATTCCTTTAAAGAAAGAATGTTATTGTTGGAATGTGATGTGGGGCTCTGCGGAGCATTCTCTGACGAGTCAGTTACTCTGTCAGGCTGGTGAGGGGATGCTGCGTGGAGCCGTTGCTCTAGAGAAAGCAAACTTCAAGACAAAAAATAAGTCTCTTTGCCTCGGTGTCTTTATGAATGCAACACTTCATTTTGGCGACGAGTGTCCACCAGCGGGAGCGACGGCTTGCGCAGTACAACCACGCGTTGGGCTGCTGAAACTGACGATCGGCGATCGTACTGCTACTTTCAACTTGTACACGTGAGCTTCTCACACGCAACGTGTGTACTGTTTATGTATTGAACTTTGTGTTTGCGGCATCGTGCTTCCGCTGCTGTATGACTCTACGAGGGTTTCAGCAACGCGCGGGCGTTGCGCGCTTAAACAGTTGCCATTTATCTGCGCCGCGCGCACAGACTATTTTAATCTGGCAGCTATGGCGTGCGCTGTATTTGC
Organism: Pleurodeles waltl; assembly: GCF_031143425.1. Taxonomy (NCBI): domain Eukaryota; kingdom Metazoa; phylum Chordata; class Amphibia; order Caudata; family Salamandridae; genus Pleurodeles; species Pleurodeles waltl. Next base: position 1,814,635,417 of record NC_090444.1, read on the forward strand.
ACGCGCGTCCACACGGCATAGCAACGGGACCCTGCCTGCCTGGGCTTCAGCAGCGCTAGGCGGGTGCTGCTTCCGGTAGCACCGGTCGGAAGTGATTCACCGAAGTACAGCGTCCCTCGGCACAGAGTCAAGTTTCATGGAAACCAAGGAAGGACTACGGGGTAATCTATGTCAATGACATAGAGAGAGGACTACAGCGTTTTTTTTTAATACTGCTCACCTTGTAACGAAAGATAAAAAATAAATAAATAAAAAAACAAATTGCAGGACTACAGAAAACATTCATCCAGTTTAGTAAAAGGAAATTGACTTGTTATTTGCAACAATTACAATGAACAGGCAGCCATAATTACACCTCCTTTGTTTTTAGAGGATGTTGGCCCACCAGACATTGAGTGGGAGGAATGGATAGATATTTTTGAAAACTATTTAGAAGCACTGTATGGTCAGAATTTTAGATCTGCAAGAAAGAAAGCTATTTTGATGAGTGTGTTAGGAAAAGAAGGCCAACATGTATTTAAATATATTTACCAGCAATTACTAATGAAGATGGCACACCGATAGATGATGTATATTTGGAAGTGAAATTGCGGCTCAAGAAAAGATTTTCAAAGGATACAAATGTAGTATTATGTAGATACAAATTTTATACACAACCTCAAAAGGTGGATGAGTCCATTGATGATTTCGGTTCGAGGTTGAAACAGCTTTTATGAATGCAACACTTCAGCTAGCTCCTGAGATGTGTTGTTACTTCCAGAGAATGGGTCTTCATCTACTTGCTGAAGTGGAGAAGACTGAGAAGGCATTCCAGCACCCAGATGTATAGCAGGAGAATGATTTGCATCTTGCAATCTTCCAACTGCATTTCCTGTTTTCAGTCTAGCTGCTGCTGTGTGTTAAAGTATACAAAAAGTCATAGATGGAATGTCTGAATTAATCTCAGCTACTGGCTATTACTCAGGGCTGCATCCCAATCCATCTTTATTTTGCACATTGTGTCACCTCAGTTTGGATCCAGCTATATGCAAATCAGTCTTGGCCTTGCTCCAATGGCAGCAGTCCAGCCCGAATTGCAAAGCCAAGTCCTCCCTAAAGCGAAGCACAAGCAACCCAGGATGGGGTTCTCCCTTGTTATGGGCTCATCAGCTGGGCATAGTTTGGTACCAGTGACACAGTGTACATAGGACCCACAGCTGGGCATAGCCGTCCCACCCAGGGGGACATACTAAAGTATACAAAAAGTGACGATGAAAGGCTTGAATTAATCTCAAGTACTGGTAATTATTTGGGGTTGCATCCCAGTCCATGGATATTTTGCACACCAATTCACCTCAGTTTGGACCCAGCTATACACATAGGGGGTCATTCTGACCCTGGTGGTAAAATCCGCCAGGGCCAACGACCGCGGGAGCACCGGCAACAGGCTGGCGGTGCTCCCTTGGGCATTCTGACCGCGGCGGTACAGCCGCGGTCAGAAACGGAAAACCGGCGGTGTACCGCCGGTTTTCCGCTGCCCTGGGGAATCCTCCATGGCGGCGCAGCTTGCTGCGCCGCCATGGGGATTCCGACCCCCATACCGCCATCCTGTTCCTGGCGGTTTTGGCCGCCAGGAACAGGATGGTGGTATGGGGTGTCGTGGGGCCCCTGGGGGCCCCTGCAGTGCCCATGCCAATGGCATGGGCACTGCAGGGGCCCCCGTAACAGGGCCCCACCATGATTTTCAGTGTCTGCCATGCAGACACTGAAAATCGCGACGGGTGCAACTGCCCCCGTCGCACCCCTTCCACTCCGCCGGCTCCATTCGGAGCCGGCATCCTCATGGAAGGGTGTTTCCCTCTGGGCTGGCGGGCGGCCTTCTGGCGGTCGCCCGCCAGCCCAGCGGGAAACCCAGAATACCCGCGGCGGTCTTTTGACCGCGCAGCAGTATTCTGGCGGTTCCAGCCAGGCCGGCGGCTTCCGCCGCCGGCCAGGGTCAGAATGACCCCCATAGTGACCACCATGTAGATGAGGGCATCCTTTATGATCTATGTAGATGCTTCACCTTGGAGAGTGAAGCTACAAAGGAAGATGGTTATGTTGCTGGTTAAGGCTGTAATTATGAGGTCTGATATTTCGACACTGAACTTTTAGGGGCATATTTATGAAATTGTCACACAGTGAAGCACAGCAATTCACCTTACTGCACTGTGCTGCGTGATAGGGAAAGGGCAGGAATGCACCATATTTAAAATAATACTGCACATTACTACCTTTTGGCAGTGCTGGTGCACTTTTGGCTGCCTAGCACCAACACAGGCACTCTTGCACCGTGTTGCAATGGTGCCTTCTTTGGAGACAGGATTGTTTTGTGCAGGAAGGAACACGTTTCTCCTCAAAAACAATCCCCTGAGGCATTTTTGAGGAGATATTTCTCCTTTCTTTTGCCTTACCTGGGGAGGCATAGCAATTTTGGCACATTCCGAGGTCTACCAAAAATGGTAAATCTGGGAATACGCCAGAATCCATGGGTGGGTGTGTGGTAACAGCCACAAACCACCCATGGAACGCCTCCCTTGGGCAGAGTTACGGAATGCAGTGATTTGCGCTTCGTTGTGTTACTCCAGATTTAACAAGCCACTCGGGGGCACACAAGGTGGCCTTGCTTGGATTGATAGATCACATTTTAAGGCTTGCAATGATTTTGCACCCTGTTGCACGGTGCAAAACCAATGCAACCCTTTCATGAATATGGCCCTGGGTTTGCACCAGATGGGTTTAGATGAGGTTTTAAGTAATGGTCTGTGTGGCGATTGGAAAAGTGACAGGAAAGAAGCTGAAAGGGATTTAAGGTTGATTGCCGCTGAAGTGTGCGTGAGTGGATCAGTGATCAGTGATCAGTGGATCGACCCAACAGACAGTTTGGCTGGACTGTGCTCTAGATGCTGTAGTTTTGTGGAACCACAACTTCGTGGATGAGCTTGGGGTTGGCATGGATCAGGTATCCGTAAGAAAGATAGCATCACCGTTATTTGTGGTGAATAGATTATCGGTAATGATTGTGGTTGAACATTCATCACATGAAGTGCAAGGTGCATCTATTGAGAGATGCTTTAGATGATGAGGTTGTGGGGTTTTGATGTGCCTCGGTGGTGTGCAGCGTTGCACTGTTAGCATGGGCGTAAAATGGTTTTGATGTTTCATGAGATGGAGATGAATGCACAGGTCATCCCTTAGCTGAGCTGTGGTGCTGTGTGGAATGCAAGATGCAGGGGTCCTGTAGGTCAATACCAGGCCTTAACAGGTAACGCTGTGGTCATTATCTGCTCTTTTCTTCAGGTACCCAGGTGAGGATGCCCTGAAGGACCTGAGGTTTAGATTTCCAGTTCTGGTGGGAAAATATTGCTTGTCTGTGATTAGCATGAGGGCGTATGATAGGTCATGTGAAATATCTTACCCTGAGCTGCAGGCCAATTGGTAGAGAGATGGCCTTTTGGTTGTTTTTTTGTCTGGTCTGATACGCCTTGCTTGGAATCAGCTTCCTGTTTATGTGGTAAAATCAAATGGGAGTTGATACTTTGGGGGTTAGGGGGAATTCCTTGCTTTTAATTGGCTTTGGGCCAAGTGTCGGGTCATATGACTTGTCATTTCCTAAGCTGTGTGCCAAGGCTGGCTATGAAAAAGATTTTTGCCGCAGTGGATTGTGGGTATGCAGGTGTTTTAGTACTTTCTTGAACTTCACCACAATAAGAGAGTGACCATGCAATAAATGTATTTTACCTGTTAAGACCGGTGGGTAAGCCTATAAGTATTGATTTACTGTCCGGTCATGTGTTTTTTTGTACCCCTTGCAGCTAAAGGGACAACTTTCAAGATGAGAGTACAGGTGTTCCCCACGAGCTAGAACTCAAGTACAACAGAAAATTGGTTTTACTAAGACTTCTTGATTTTTCAGATAGTTGTGGACAATCAGGCAAAGCCTAGCTTAAAGGAGACCGCATAGAACACGTTTTGGTACTGTAGAACACAAGTAGGACAGTTGCGCTAAAGATGTGAAAGTGCAGCCAAAGTTCTGAGAACACAACACAAAATGTATAAATATAATGACAGAATAATGGAAGACAAAATGCACAAAACATAACAACCTATGAAACAGTAATGCAACCTAAAGCAGTAGTGAAACCATGGCCCTTCTTATGAACATTATTTACTTGTGATCAGCATGTGAAAAACTGACATACTCAAAAGTGAAAACCCTGCCAAGATGGCGACAGAGCACCACGCTCTGTAGAGGAGCTCCGCGCCGGGCCGCCGTGAATCCTCCTTTCATCCTGGCCATCGCTGGCTAAAACACGCTGCCATCGCAAGCCTAGGCCGCCTGCCAAGCGCAGGGCCTTTGCTCAGCCGCAGGTGGGCACCATGGCTCTGATGAGTGAGGTCCAGAGAGGTCGGCCCGGGGCGAGGAGTAGGCCATGAGACCTGCAGCCGAGAGGGACTGGGAGCAGCTTCAGGGTGCCGCCGGGGCTGCAGCGGAATCGTTTAGGCCTGACAGCGGCCTGGTGCAGTGGGCCAGGCCATACGGAGGTGGAGAGATCCGAGGGGGCCTGCAGCAATCGTGGGGGCAGACCAGGACCCAGCCCCAAATTGGCTAGTGGCCGTGACATGGTGGTGAGGGACAGGCTGTTTTCTGCTCTCGGGCAACACACTGGGACAAAGGCGAAGAGGTGGCCCAAAGGCACATATCTCCCCCGCTTGTGGGCACGACGAAGCAGAAGATACACAGCAGGCCTGAATAAGAGGTGTGGGATGGAGATCACCGAAGGAACCAAACAGGAAGAAAACAACAAAGGTGAGGAAGCAAAGCATGGGTGCAAGCTAAGCATGAGCAAGGCGCTAATGCAACTAGCGGCTAGTCCTATCGGTCTTATACAGGGCTCTCTCACCAATGACCTGGAACTGACCTCAAAACTTAGAAGAGAGTAGTGCAAGGGTCTGCAGTGGCCAGTCTGGTGTTTCGAATCGTCTAAGTTGCCACTAACCCATCTTCGATCTCCCCTCAGCTCCCACAGAGTAGGTTAAATAGTGTTTCTGTCCCAAACGGTAATCCCCACATAGAGTGAAGTCATGGGGTGGTATTGTTTTACTCCATCTTCTTTTCTGTTTGCGCCTGGAACATTTGTTGTCTATAAAATCTTTGAGTACCAGAGTGCTGAAGGGTTTAACTTGCAGATTTGTGTTTTAGTTGGACAATGGCTATTCTCAGGTTTTCCAGGAATGTGTTGAAGTCATTTAGAATGGTGTTCACATCAAACATGGAGGTGGCTGACCGCGAGATGACTCTATGCTTTAGGCTGTGCATGTAGAAATCTTTCAACAACCTGAAGGTTTTTGATGTTCTCTTCTGGGTTGACCAGATGTGCAAAGCAAGGTGATGGGGACTCTGATGTGGTTGGTCTACTAGAGGGGGATGGGAGGCATGCATTGGATGTTTGGTGATGTTGAGAAGATGATGTCCAGGATATGGCTTTTGGTGTGTGTTGTTTGAGTGGCATGCTTTACCACGTTCAGTATGCCGACGAGGTTCAGAAGCGTGTCTGTTGTTATTTTCATGCTTGAGTTATCGCCGAAGGTTGAGGTCACTGTGGATGGTGGTGTGGGTGTGTTGTATTGATGAGGCAAGTGATTCTTTTGTCCAGGAAGCCTGTAGATGAGGTGGAAGGTGGCGGACACAGCTGCAGAGAGTGAGAAGCAGCATGAGAGGAGCTTCATAGAGTTTAGTGTCTCTTGCTTGTGTACGCTTGCAGGACCAAGGGGACCTAAGAATAATGATGCGGTCTCCTCTCTTCTTATGAGCACATTCACATGCTGGATGCTATACCCCGTGGGAAAAAGGATGTCTTGGATCTGCAAGGATGTGAACCAATTTTCTGCAACGTTGTGACACTGAGATGGCTGACGAGGTCTGGAGCATAGAGCACTGAAGAGCATGCATTGATGAGAGTGAGATGGAACTTGTTTTCTGCAGTTTGTGGTGGTTACTAGAATGAGAGTGAGGTTGCAGCTATTTGTTGTGGAGATACTATGTGAGTGTTTGTGTGCTTTAGGTCTTGGTGTGATTGTTGCAATTGGCAGGATGGTGTGCTGGGTGATGCACATGATGTAAAATGTAGTGGAGCAGGGATTCTGGCTCAAAGCCCTACCTAATCTTACTAAGCCCAAACGGGAGTTACCCTTCTGCTTGTCTACCATTTGCTGGAGGCATCTACACAGTAGGAAGCCTTTAGGGATTTACTTAAGGAGAAAAAATCAGGAAGTGATGTAATTTAATGTAGAGAAGGATTCTGGGAACTGCAAAAATGAGACCTTGTGTGGGGATGGGCCCTGGGGAATTAAGTCTGCTTGTTTGGCTTCTTTTTCTAAATATGTTTCTGATCTGAATCTAGTGATGTCACTTCCTGTAGAGATGGATGCTGGGAAATCATCCACATAGAAGTTTCCCACCTTACCACAACACCCTTTCAATCCTGACACTGAGGCGGAAATTCACTCACTGCATTATTGCTGCTCTATTAAAACAAAAGGTTCTGATCTGCACTGTTAGCATCCGTTATATCTATATTTTACCTATAAAAAAAGGCAAGAAAAGAAACACACTGTTTTATGCGAGTTCATATTGCTGTTTATGCTAATATGTTGCCAGGCTTACAGTGACAAGCCCAACTAATACCCTTTCACCTATCCAGTCCACAGCCATGATTTTGTTCTTATTTCTTCTATCCCTATGCACTTTAAAAGTTGCTTAATTTCCACTTTCCTATTGGTCAATTGACAGGGAATCAGATTCCACATGGATATGCCAAGTCACCTTCTGTCAAATGACATGGGATTATGTCACACCACATCTTTCAGAAGTACTTAAAAAAGGTTTAGAGACTTTGGTCCTCCTATGTCATACCACCCTTTTTCAGTATCTACTCACTGAACTAGAGAAACATGGGCCCAAAGCCGCTACAGAAAAATTACAGTTCTGTTTAATCCTTGTACCTTTGGTGACAATATTTTTGCTGGACAGAAACATCTGTCTAACTCTGTTCTACAGTCCTCTATCCTACAGCTTGTCACCGATTCCCAGGTACACAAACTTTTAGAGATGGCAAGACATTGTCGGCATTGGATTTTGTGTTATGCTAACATTGTGAAGCCCTTACAAGATCTCTTAAAAAGCATACTTCCAAACTTTGCCCTTTGTGTCTCTGAAAAATGTTAAGTATTAAATACTGCTGCTCTGTCCCACTCCCATCACCTGGGTGCAGTACCCTCTGTTAAAACAAAGTTCATTGTTCCCTACCACTCTCCATAGAGAATTGTGTTCTTACTACTAGCACCTTACAAAGTCCCACATTGAACTCATCGAAACACGTTTAACTAACTGTGAAACTGCATAAATTGCTGATGGTTACGTGTCTCAGAAATGATGATGGAATGTTGGTTGTGGGATAAGCCTTCTGTACTAAAATTGTTGAGAATCTATCTTTACCAAGTGTATATCCTGCCCAGCTGGGTTAACTGATTACTTTTACCCATGCTTGCATTTTAGCCACTGAGAAAAATTTAACTATTTTCACTAACTCCATATACACCTTTGATTTCACCCATAATTTTAATCTTTGAGTGGTGCTATCAGTTCCTAACAACTGGAGGAACTCTCATTAAGAATGCTTTTGGAATCAAGGGGTTGCTTGATGCCCTCCAGCTGCCAAAGAAAGTAGCAATTGTTTATCTTGTGCTGACTGCTGGGTAGCACAATGAAGTGTTAAGAGGGTTGTTGTACTGACAGTGCTCCTAGAAAGGCTGCTTTGTCCCCATACAGGGAGTGCAGAATTATTAGGCAAGTTGTATTTTTGACGATTAATATTATTATTGAACAACAACCATGTTCTCAATGAACCCAAAAAACTCATTAATATCAAAGCTGAATATTTTTGGAAGTAGTTTTTAGTTTGTTTTTAGTTTTAGCTATGTTAGGGGGATATCTGTGTGTGCAGGTGACTATTACTGTGCATAATTATTAGGCAACTTAACAAAAAAAAATATATACCCATTTCAATTATTTATTATTACCAGTGAAACCAATATAACATCTCAACATTCACAAATATACATTTCTGACATTCAAAAACAAAACAAAAACAAATCAGTGACCAATATAGCCACCTTTCTTTGCAAGGACACTCAAAAGCCTGCCATCCATGGATTCTGTCAGTGTTTTGATCTGTTCACCATCAACATTGCGTGCAGCAGCAACCACAGCCTCCCAGACACTGTTCAGAGAGGTGTACTGTTTTCCCTCCTTGTAAATCTCACATTTGATGATGGACCACAGGTTCTCAATGGGGTTCAGATCAGGTGAACAAGGAGGCCATGTCATTAGGTTTCCTTCTTTTATACCCTTTCTTGCCAGCCACGCTGTGGAGTACTTGGACGCGTGTGATGGAGCATTGTCCTGCATGAAAACCATGTTTTTCTTGAAGGATGCAGACTTCTTCCTGTACCACTGCTTGAAGAAGGTGTCTTCCAGGAACTGGCAGTAGGACTGGGAGTTGAGCTTGACTCCATCCTCAACCCGAAAAGGCCCCACAAGCTCATCTTTGATGATACCAGCCCAAACCAGTATTCCACCTCCACCTTGCTGGCGTCTGAGTCGGACTGGAGCTCTCTGCCCTTTACCAATCCAGCCACGGGCCCATCCATCTGGCCCATCAAGACTCACTCTCATTTCATCAGTCCATAAAACCTTAGAAAAATCAGTCTTGAGATATTTCTTGGCCCAGTCTTGACGTTTCAGCTTGTGTGTCTTGTTCAGTGGTGGTCGTCTTTCAGCCTTTCTTACCTTGGCCATGTCTCTGAGTATTGCACACCTTGTGCTTTTGGGCACTCCAGTGATGTTGCAGCTCTGAAATATGGCCAAACTGGTGGCAAGTGGCATCGTGGCAGCTGCACGCTTGACTTTTCTCAGTTCATGGGCAGTTATTTTGCGCCTTGGTTTTTCCACACGCTTCTCGCAACCCTTTTGACTATTTTGAATGAAACGCTTGATTGTTCGATGATCACGCTTCAGAAGCTTTGCAATTTTAAGAGTGCTGCATCCCTCTGCAAGATATCTCACTATTTTTTACTTTTCTGAGCCTGTCAAGTCCTTCTTTTGACCCATTTTGCCAAAGGAAAGGAAGTTGCCTAATAATTATGCACACCTGATATAGGGTGTTGATGTCATTAGACCACACCCCTTCTCATTACAGAGATGCACATCACCTAATATGCTTAATTGGTAGTAGGCTTTCGAGCCTATACAGCTTGGAGTAAGACAACATGCATAAAGAGGATGATGTGGTCAAAATACTCATTTGCCTAATAATTCTGCACTCCCTGTATATGTATCCCAAGCTGCTGAGCCCCTCATGCCAACTTTACAAGAATTTGCAACCCGAGAGGAGCAAGTCAGCGGCAATTCCTCTATTAGGGCAGAGGAGTGTCACGTCCCCTCCCTGCTGCCAACGCAGCAAAAATGACAAATAAAATGGTAATAAAATGATTTAATTACAATTTTATTGTTCATTGTGGTCAGCCCAAGCTGAGTGACAGGGCGGGGCCATTGCTGCTGATTGGCAGCAGGGAGTAGTGAGATCTACTCCAGTTTAAGGTGCGCACATCACTTTGGACAGCTGCTTTGTGACGGCCAGCCTAACATGTGCACTATAAACCTCCCCAACCCAAGCTGTAGTAGACTGATGGAGAGTGGGCACAAGCCTCCAGTGCCCTTGGAGGCACTGAGTCAGCCCGCTCCAACCAATCTTGTTCTTCTTTCATTCTGGGCAATATTATCAGCAGCATGAAAGCAGCGACTGGATTGGTTGGGGAGTTGGCTCTGAGGACCCTCACTTTCTTGTAGCTACGGCCTGTGGAACAGGAGAAGAGTAGGTAAGTAGCTATTTCTTTTTTTAATTAAAACTGTTTTTTTACCCAGTTACAGGCAGTGTGAGGAGCTCGAACTGCATACAACCTCAACTCCAGAGCTCCCAATTGTGGCCCATTATAAACACTGTTTATAACAGACCACGATTGAGAGCTTTGGGAGTGGACCTAAGGGCGTTGCTGGCTTCTCACAGTGCTTGTAAGTGGGTCAAAATATTCAGCACCACTTTCAAATATAAGCAGCCACCAGTGGGGCAAGTACCAGACGGCACAAAGAAGCCTTGGACCAACCAAGAGCGTCATCAACATCTGAATGGATTGTGGAGTGATGAGGATAGTAAGATGGTTGCTCCTTGAGTTCTGTTGTCAAATGTACACTATTGTGTTATTGCATTGCACAAGTCAGTCATGAAGGTATGTTCTGTGCTACTGGCACCCACAGGTTTTCTCCTTATTCCCTTTCCATTGCTCAACAGTACTGTCACATGTGTGTCTGGCAAGCTTATAATGATGGGAAGAACATTAAGACCAATCCAGCTTCCCACCCTTCCTGATTGGAGACACTCAGTACACATCTATGTAAATGTCCCAGTGTTCTTACCATGTTTATGTTTTGGTGCTGGTTTGAATGTTTTGTGTAGGGGCAGATGCCTATCCCTATGCTCAAGCTGATGCTATCACAGTGGCTAAAACACTGATCCAAGGCTTTGTCCCCAAGTTTGGAATCCTGCTTAGAATCGGAAGTGACATAAGAACTCATTTTGTGTCATCATATTTCAAGAACTATGGAAAGCCTTGGGCTCCAAGAACATCTTCACTGTGCCTATCACCTGGAGTCCTCATGGAAAGCTGAGCGGTTTAATAAAATATTTAAAAATAAAGTATCTAAAATAATGTGAAGGGGCTAACATTAATCCTAGTGCTAGTGTAAGATGACTATGGGTAAACCTAAGATTCTTCCATCCTCTCATCTATTGTCTCCGGCTTTACCTGAAATGCATCTGACTGATTATTTGACTCTTTAATATTGCAGCCAACTAATTCACTGCCTCTGCAGCTTCCATTCTCAGGTCCAAACAGCACTGCTCACTAGGCCGAGCAAAGCTTGTCATGAACTACAACCAGCGGCTCGATTCACATCAAAGTTCACCATCTTTAATCAGCACTCCAAACCAGGTAGTGAGATCTGCAACCAGATCACTGTTCTTCACGAACACTGCTGTCAAGTGCTGAGGTCTACCCACCTGGCTCCACCTATTACACCGACTGTTGAACCACGTTGACGTAAGCTGACACAGGAGCCCCGGCCACTGCAGGCACACCACAGAGATACAGTCTCCTCCTCTTTCCCATGGCTATAACCTGAGATCCTAGTAGAGGAAAGTCCCTCATATACCTGATCCCTTGCTGGGTCTGGCTGGTCCTCTTCACTGAAATCAAAAATGAAAAAAGGGAACCTGGGAGGTTGTTGTTGGTCTGTCATGTGTCCTCCCCAGACTATATCATATACCAAAATATGTGACCTTCCTTAAAGATTCCTAACCTACAATCTAGGTTAGGTAGAGAACAACAAGCAGGTATACCTGAAAGTTTGTGTTTTGCAGATATCACCAAAATTATCCTTTTAAAAATGCAAAGACCCTCCCCCCCAGGTGGCATGCTTCATCATTGGGTCCTGCTCCACACGGGTTGGCAATGCAGTGTCCAGTAGGCCCCTCAACCTGGTGCTCTTTTGGTGTAGATCTTTTTCCTGCCCTTGGTGAGGGGTAGTGGATAAGTGACGATAGTGGGAGGTGAGTGCAGTGAGAAATATTAAACGGTTGAACTTTACCATAGATCACCATAAAAATCAAAAGGAGCATACACTGGCTATTTATAGGTAATTTTAATATTTCTCACTGACCTTTATCACCAGCCCTCACCAAATACTGTGACCAGCAGTTCGCAATATTCATGGTCCAGATGCATTTTTTGGAAAACAATGTCACTCTTATTGGTCAATTTCTTAATGCACATAACATTTTCTACTGGGATTTAATAAAGTGACAGTGAAGTGACAGCAACAAGTCCAATTGGAGAGAAGTCATTTGAGTCCTCAGGAATATGTACATTTGACGTTGGAGGAGCAGGTGACATTTTCTCCTCCAGCACGATTAGTGGACTTGTACCACCCACATGATGACAGGTGGGTTGCTACCCAGAAGGTGGATAAGGAAGAAGAGGCTCAAATAAGGATGACTTTTGAAACCAAAGAACTTCAGCATTGTACAATCACTTTAGATGTTTCCTCGATGGATGATCTGAATGATATACAAGTTCCAAGCCAAAAGCCTTCACATAAGTGGACCTCCACACCCAAAAACATGGTATTCCAGATTATTTCTAATTTCTTGAAGGAGAAAACTCTAATTAAAAGAAAGTGTTTTTATCTCCACCCCCTTCAGGTGGAGAAGTGGTTACAATTCATGACTTAAAAGCATCACCCGAAAGACAAATCTTGGGGGAAGAGAGAGTATGTTGGAAGGGGGGATGGTCAACTGTAAAGGACGGGACCATGCAAGAGATGACTCAGGAACGGTTCTTTCAACGTAAAGATGGTTCGTAGTAGAGAGCAATGCCAGCACAACATCAACCAGCAACCGTTCTCGGTAACTGCTGTTACAACATTCTTTCCCACCAACAATTCCTTCCCCACATTCTATCTCCATTATGAACTTCTATCCAACGTTCTAATCACAACACATCTTCACCTCAAATTAATTTTTTTAAACAGAAATTACATTTTTTTCCCTTGCTTTTTTCAAATAAGATTCCTAACTATAATACCAACTCTAAAACACATGAAAATATACACAATAGTTTGGAAATGTATGTGCATTTCATCACAAATTAAATATTATTTACATTTCATCACGAATCCTTTGAGGTACCCTGGTAATTTTCTTTTCTCTCTGACTTTGTCGAAGATATACACAATTATTATTCCAAACACTATTTTTTTAAAACGCCCCCTTACCACAATTATTTTCCAATACCACCACAAACCACTCTGAATGTATAGCAGGACACAAAGCTGTTTGCAACTTATAATCACCTCCAACAAATACCCATTATTATCATCCTGCATCCCACAATCTTCGTTCTCATGTATGTTAACCTCTTTACACAAACTCACATGCCGCAAATTATGTATCCTACCATCCTACCCATCTTCAAGCTTAACAGCACCATCCAAAACCTTCACTATTTTCACAGGATCAGACCAACGGGCTTCCCCCTTTTCTACTAATCTAGGTTTCCTTACATGCACATACTTCCCTGCCACAATATTGGGCATAGTTCTCCCTCTATTAATTCTATTCAACAGTTGACTTTGGTACTTTTCAACTCACCTTCTTATTTGACCATCAATATCTTTCAGTGTCTCCTCTTGTGTCTTATTCTTTAACCACCATGGAACTAATTTGGAAGACGGCTTCCCCCCTCTCAACAACTCAAATGGTGTCTTTCCTGTTACAGAAAGGGGATAATTCAGTAAGATAATAGCATACTTTGAAGAGCTCCTTTCCATTTTACTTTCCATGATAGTTTAGATTTAAATTCTAACTATATAGGCTCTTTAACTACCCTATTGAACCTTTCAACTTGACCATTACCTTCTGTATGATATAGTGACAGCCTTACATGGTCCACACCACAACTTTTTTAAAGGATTACATTTTACTAGATGTGAGTTGTACACCAAGGTTTCTGGAATATCTTCCCTGGAAAACACATCTTCCAAGAAATCCATGACTACATTTGTATTTACGTTACCAACCATACAGACTTCCAGCCATTTAGAAAAATAGTCAATAAGGACAAAAGCATACGCCTCTCTTAATTGTAATGTGGCAAACGGACCCATCAAATAAATTGCTACCTTCCGCCAAGGCCCCTCAGGCAATTCAACCATTTGTAGAGGTACTACCACTGGTTTAACTATCCTATCACTTGATTTACATGCATTACACTCCCTCACCCAATGGTCCACCATACCATCCAGACCCAGCCACCAAAAATTCTCCTTTATCTTCCTCCTGGTACTTGATATACCGTCATGCCCTTCATGTCCTAACTTAACAATAGTCTCTTGCATCATATGAGGAGGTACTATTTTATCACCCCTCAAGATAATGCCATTACACATTGATAGTTCACCCTCGACTTTCCAAAACGTACCACATTCACCTTGTAAATGCCGTTCAGATGGCCACCTCTTTTTGAGAAATTCCCTCACCTTTGACAGCATATCATCTTTTTCCATTTGCTTCATCCACCTTTCCTCAGATAGCTCCAATGCTGTTTTATCATTTTCAATGGACACCACATCATAGTATGTAAATGCTACATCACAATCACGATCGTCAACTTCATTAACGTTTTCATTGTTTAAGTCAACCCATCCGCCACACCCTTATTTGTTCTCTGGAAGATGCATTATCTTCTAATGATACATTTGTAATTTTGAAGCCAGTCTCCCTAATTGCGGAGTGAGGTGTTTACCACCTCCAGGTCTTAAAATTGTTTACCAATGGTTCATGGTCTGTAAATATTTTGAATTTCCTACCCCATATATACATTCTAAACCACTGCACTGCCCAAGTTGCAGTTAGTAATTATTTTTCTATCACAGAACAATTCTATTCTGCATGTGTCAAAGTGTGGGATGCATATGCAACCACCCACACATTTCCATTCTTTTGCTGGGATAACAGCACCAATTCCATACCCATTAACATCCACAGAAATAATTCAGTCTGCACCCACATCAAATGATCTTAAACTTGATGCATTGGACAATTTCCTTTTTTATAGCTGCAAATTCCTCACTATGCTCCTGCTTCCAGCAAATCTTTGCATTTTTGCTTGTAAATTCTCGACCTTAGATGCATAATTTTTCACGAATCGTGAATAAAATTCTGTCAAACCTAAGAAGGATATCAATTATTCTTTACAATTAGGCTCCGGGGCATCACAAATAGCTTGTACTTGGCTAATTTGTGGACAAATGCCATCCTCTGAAATATCGTGACCTAGATATTCCACTTGATGTTTACCACAATTACATTTTTGCTCTTTCACCGTCAAACCATTCTCCATTAACGCTTGTAATACTTTTCTCAATATGCATTCATGTTCAATCTTATCTTACGTCGTCCTGGTACACCATTGCACCAGTTACATTTGACAATACTCTGGACATTTCCCTTTGAAATACAGCAGATGCACTAGCTAATCCAAATAGCATCCTTTTGTACTGAAACATGTCTTCAGGTGTTTTAAAAGCTGTACAATTTTTGGAATTCGGATCCAGTTGTATTTGATGGTAAGCATTTGCTAAGCCAATTGTTGAAAAAACTTTAGCATCACCAATAGATAACATAAATTCCCACAAATTTAGCAATGAAAAAGCATCGACCCAAATAGCATAAATGAGAGAACGTAAATCCACAGAGTCTCAAATCACCATTTGCTTTCAATTAGAGTACAATTGGAGATACCCAATCAGAACTTTCAATGGGTTCTATAATGTCCTTTTCGCATAAGTCGTGTAATATTTCTTTTAATTTCGCCATGTAATTAAATGGAACATTCCTGGATTTCTGTCTCACAAGTATAGCATTTACTATGATATGTTTAAAATGTTTCATGTTACCTAACTGACTACTAAAAGCTTTAGGGAATTCAATCTGTAAATCAGAATATGTATTGTTTGTACTCTGGTTATTACGCCCATTCACTGCATACATGTGTGGATCAGCATTATGGTCCACCTTTACTCCAGTTTCTGTCAAATGTGGCCAACCTAAAATCATAGCCCTTTTCTCAGCTATAGGTACATCTCCTGAACACTTTTACCAGGAAATTCGAACTTAGCTTGCATCATCCCTACTATAAAAAATGTTTTGACCAGAGTAACTACACCAACTTATGGCTGTGTTTTCCAATTCTCTGCCAGGTCATAACTGGTCAAATATTTTTTTGCCATTATAGTATACCATGCACAGGAATCCACTATTGCTTCCACTTGCGTTCCATCAATATTTAACCAACACTTTGGTAATTTAATATTTTCCCTTTTTTATTTCCACTCTGTATACTCAACACAACATTTTGCATACCATAGTCGGGTTCATCATCATTAAAACCCTCCACAATACAGTTGACTTTTTCCCCCAAAATTCTTACACACACGTGAAAAATGTCCTTTCTTCTTACATGCATTACAAATCTTGGCAACAGCAGGACATATTTTAGAATTTGCTAAATGGGTACCAGCGCCACATCTATGAAATAACAATGCCTTGGAATTATACGTTGGGTCATTTCTGTTGCTAGTATGATCAATATGGACAACACCTTTTTTTCCAATCCTTCCCATCTTTCTCACCACCAACGGCACTTATTGTACCATTGTCCTTAATTTCCTTTCTCACTACCTGAATACACCTCTCTGAAATTTCAATACTTCTTGTCACTTCTAATGCCGCTTTTAAAGACAATTCTCCCAAAGGCCACAGTTTTCCCTGTATTTTCTTAGATTTGGTTTTCATTAATAACTGAGTGCTCTCAACACTTCCATATACTGGTAAATAGATTAATCTTACTTTTGTTCTCTAGAGTAAAACTTATATCTTTCCATGACTACATTAATCTTCCTGACATACCTCTCTTGTAACTGTTTGAGAGCACATTTATATACATCTTCCTCACCAATA
Organism: Pleurodeles waltl; assembly: GCF_031143425.1. Taxonomy (NCBI): domain Eukaryota; kingdom Metazoa; phylum Chordata; class Amphibia; order Caudata; family Salamandridae; genus Pleurodeles; species Pleurodeles waltl. The sequence goes on from NC_090444.1 coordinate 1,814,652,129, forward strand.
TTATCTAATACTGATACGTTTTTAAACTATCTTAAACCTATAGCCCCTAGTCTATGATTAGGTAACAATAAATGTCTTTCAGGAGTACATTCCCCATCCTCCAATACTTCCACATATGCTTCAAATAAGTCTAACCATAATTCCCATTGAATGGGTGGATCTTCTGGCTCCTCTAAAAAGAAGGGTGCAGATTGAATATTAGACTTTAAAAAAAAATAAATCTTCCTCTTAAATAGTATATGACATACTAGGTTCAAACTATGGTGTGCGCACCACCGATAAATTCTGCAGCGCACAAAGTTAATCCAATATGAAGAATAATAACTTATTTAAAGGTTTGCGCATCACCGACACAGTTTGCACACTCAAAGAATTTGTTATATACAAAGCACCTATTTGTTGTTAAAGGTGTGCGCATCACTGAGTACATCCACGTATTTCATGCGAGTGCTCCGATTGTGTGTCCATTAAGGTGTGCCAATCACCATATGCAGGTGTCAGGCACAATACAGGTGTGCCTATCACCGCGTATCTGCGAGGAAAAAAAAAAACTGCTGTCGATAATGTATCCATATGCAGTTGTCAGGCACAATATAGGTGTGCCTATCACCTCGTAGGCAATGTGATCCGGTGAAATTCCTCCCAGCTAGAAAAGATGGCCACCAGTACGTCATCCAACATGCTTTCGTAGGATATAGGGCTGGTTTTTACCCAAAATCCTTGACTAAACACAAGCAAATCACACAAGGGTTCATGTGCTATTCCAACACGTGGACCTCACTTGCACCACAGCGAGCTAAGAAAGATCACGTGCTCCTGTCCATGCACATAGCACTAATGAAGCTAAGATGCATTAACACTCAGCGTCGAGCGATGAATTTACCGCATAAGCATGCTGCAATGTCTTCACTCTTGCCCCGATGATCCAGTTCAAGAAGTAAGTCTCCTGGAACTTCTTAAACTTCAGTATGCGAATGGATACACTGGCATTGCTCTTGCCTGTCTCGTCGCAATTGTAAAGAACAGGACCTCGCAAGAGATGGTTCAGGAATGGTCCTTTTAATGTAAAGATGGTTCATAGTATAGAGCAATGCCAGCACAACATGAACCGGCAACCGGCCCTCTGTAACTGCTGTTACAACATTCTTTCCCACCAACAATTCCTTCCCCACATTCTATCTCTTATTATGACCTTCTATCCAACATTGTATTCACCACATCAACTCTATAAAATCATGCGTGAACTTATCCACATGTTTTTAATGGTCCTCTGATGAAAAAAGAAGAAACCTCAGGAAAACTCACCCACTTCAGATCAATTACTAATGAAATGGGCATTAGCGCATGAACGTAGAACCTCAACATCGCAATAATGTCCCTTAATCACAAATGATTGATTCTCCTACATCCAGCATGATGTCATCTTTTCACGCGGTTCTGTTCACATTGTTGAAATTCACTAACAAGCAGCTAAAGGTGCAAGAGCAATCTTTATCGATCCATACATTACTTTTGAAAGCATTAATAAACCAGCCACAAATATTGAATACGTCAACAAAGTTCTGCTTCAAGAATAAGACATGTATATTGGTAAAGACCCAACTGCAAGGCAAGATACAAGAAACTCCATATGATACAGACATACTGCAAAATGGGATCTTAGACAATTCCAGATTAAGCTTAAAAGATCCCTTGAAAATTCCTATAACAGCTTTGAAAGATGTGAGTGGTCCACATCCTGAATCAACTCAGAACAAACCACTGCAGGTTGCCGAGTCTCTGTCATGGACAATGTGGACTTGGTCTTAATAACTATTAACAATAAGAGTAAAAGGAAAAAATAAGAACTGTAATACTCTTGAGCCAGCAAAGACGGGCAGTAAATATGCACAAATTCAAAGGGAGTCCATATTGAGACATCGGTCTACAGGTTTTATAATATTCTGAAAATGAGTAATTTATCACAACTTCTATATCCATTTTATAAAAGACAGTACACTGAACTTCAAAATAAGTGCCAATAGAGCTGCTGCATGAAAACGTACACTTGACTCCTGGCGAAAATGATTGCCTATAGGGTATTAGCCAATTCAACCAGTTGAATATGCTTTTTGTAATGAGCCTTAATTCATAAAAATTGTAAAATATATTTAAAACGTTTTGACTGTTTAAGATATAGGGGGTCATTCTGACCCTGGCGGTCCATGACCGCCATGGCGGAGGGCGGCGGAAGCACCGCCAACAGGCTGGCGGTGCTTTCTGGGCGATTCTGACCGCGGCGGTAAAGCCGCGGTCAGAAAAGGGGAGCCGGCGGTTTCCCGCCGGTTTCCCGCTGGCCCAGGGAATCCGCCATGGCGGCGCTGCTTGCAGCACCGCCATGGAGATTCCGACCGCCTTCCCGCCAGCCTGTTTCTGGCAGTGTCTACCGCCAGAACCAGGATGGCGGGAATGGGTGCCATGGGGCCCCTGGGGGCCCCTGCACTGCCCATGCCACTGGCATGGGCAGTGCAGGGGCCCCCTAACAGGGCCCCACAAAGAGTTTCACTGTCTGCTTTGCAGACAGTGAAAATCGCGACGGGTGCCACTGCACCTGTCGCACCCCTGCAACTCCGCCGGCTCCATTCCGAGCCGGCTTCATTGTTGAAGGGGCTTTCCCGCTGGGCCGGACGGTGGTCTTCTGGCGGTCGCCCGCCGGCCCAGCGGGAAAGCCGGAATGGCCGCCGCGGTCTTTTGACCGCGGAGCGGTCTTTCGGCGGGAACCGCTTGGCGGGCGGCGACCGCCGACCGCCGCGGTCAGAATGACCGCCATAATGATCACTTTGTTTTGGAAAAAGCTCAGTGAATGCTTAGCACCGATTGTGCTCCCAGAACGTCTTTGAACTAGTAGGCGCATAGTTCATGTTCATAGATTCAATGTGCTCAGACTTGCACAATGAAGATGGAAGAAATATATTTACTTCAATCAATCAATACGCATTTGTATATCGCACACTATCACCCCGCGGGGTATCTGGACGCTGGGGATAGTAAAAAAGACAGGTCTTAAGCTTCTCCTGGAAGTCCGTCAGTGAGGAGGATGTCCGGAGGTGGGGTGGCAGGTCGTTCCAGGCTCTTGCAACGATGTATGAGAAGGGACGCCCGCCACATTGTCTTTGACATATGTGGGGGTGGGGGGTGAGGGCGAGAGAGGCAGCGAGGAGGTGTCTGGAGGGTTGGTGGAACTTAAGAGGTTGGTTATTGTAAGGGGATCTGAGGTCATGGAGGGCCTTGTAGGTGAGGGTGAATATCTCGAACTAGCATCTCTTCTGGATGGGAAGCCAGTGGAGGTTCTTCAGGTGAGGGGTGATGTGAGTGCATCTGGGGAGGTCCAGGATGAGTCAGTTTGCCGCCTTATGAATGGTCTGCAGTCTTGAGAGTAGCTGGGTGAAGATGCCGGCGTGTAGGACATTGCTGTAGTCGAGGCAGTTGGTGATGGGGGCTTGAGTGACAGTCTTCCTGGTTTAGGTGAGAATCCATTTGAAAATTCTGTGGAGCATGCAGAGGGTGTGGAAGCAGGAGGAGGTGGCGGTGTTGACCTGATGTTGCATGTTCACAGGACTATACCTAGGTTGCGGGCGTGGTCTGTTGTGGAAAGGCTGGTTCCAGGTTAGGTTGGCCACCAGCTGTCGCCTAGGCAGAGGTGTTGCTCCTGAAAATGATTACTTCAGTTTTGTTAGAGTTTGGCTTGAGGTGGTTGTCTCTCATCCAGTTGGCTACATCAGTCATGGCGTTAGAGAAGTTGGTTTTGGTGTTGGCCGGGTCATCGGTGAGGGAGAGGGAGAGGATAAGTTGCGTATCGCTGGTGTAGGAGATTATGTTGATGCCATGGGATCTGATGAGATTTGCGAGGGGGTCATGTAGGCGTTGAACAGGGTGGGGCTGAGGGTTGATCCTAGGAGTATGCCCCAGATTATGTCTCTGGGTGCTGAAGTGAAGGGGGGCAGGCGGGTGCTTTGGGTGCGTCCTGTGTGGAAGAATGCGATCCACTGGAGTTGTGGAGCCTGTTGATGAGGGTGTTGTGAGAAACTGTGCCAAAACCTGCAGAGAGGTTGAATAAGATCAGATGTGGGGGTGATCAGAGCAGTCTCAATGCTGTGGTTTGCGTGTAATCCTGACTGTGAGGTGTCCAGAAGGTGGTTCTGTTCTAGGAAGGTGGTGAGTTGGAAGTTGATGTCTTTCTCCAGAACCTTGGCCTAGAAGGGGAGGAGAGAGATTGGACAGGAGTTTTTGAGTTTTTGAGGGTCTCTTCAGGAGGGGTCTGATGTTGTCCTGCTTCCAGTTGTCCGGGAAGGTTGCAGTGGAGATGGAGGCATTGATGATGCTGGTGAGGTGTGTGCCGATCTGGTTGGTTCCGGGGTTGTAGAGGTGGTGGGGCAGTGGTCTGTGGGTGCAGTGGATGGAGATCATGATGGCTTAGGTGGTTGAGGTGGTGAGCAGGGTCCAGGCGGTGATGGTCTGGCTGGCATTAGCCTGTTGGTTCAAGTTGCTGCAGTTGGAGGTAGCTGGGTGGGAGTTGAGACTTTGGTAGATGTTGACTATCTTGTTGTGGAAGAAATCCGAGACTGTGTCGCAGAGGTCTTGGGAGGTATGAATGGTGTTCTCTGTGGCTGTCGGGTTGGAAAAATCTTGACTATTTTGAAAGGTTTTTTGGTGCGGTTGGCTGCTGTTTCGATGCGGGTGACAAGGGCTGCTTTCATGACCTCTTTGATGTGTCAGTGGTAGGTGTTGAGGGGTGCTTGGTAGGTGGCTCGAGATGGTAACATTTGCGATTCATGGTTCGGAGCTCTATAGTGAACCAGCTAGCTCATTTGGAGGTCCTGTTGGTTTTTGCTGGTTTCAGTGGGGCCACCCTGTTGGTGCAGTCTGTGATCCAGGAGGTGAGGTTCTGAACTGCTTGGTTGAATCAGCAGTGGCTTCTGGGTGGGAGGAGGCGAGGGCATGTGTCCATTGGGTTTTGGTGACCTTGGTCCAGGAGCGGTGGAAGGAGATCTGTTACTTGAAGGTGGTGTGCTGGACTTCTGCGATGTTGAAGTGCACAATGGCATGCTCGGTCCAGGTAAGTTCGGTGGTGTGGCTGAACTTGCTTCTGTCGCTGGAGGTGAAGATGGTGTTGAGTGTTTGGACAGCATTGTGAGTGGGTATGGTGACCAGTTGGGTGAGGCCAATGTTATTGAGGCTTTCCAGGAGAGTGGTGGCGTTGGTGTCGCTGGGATTGTCGATGTGGAGGTTGAGGTCACTGAGTAGGATGTTATCGCGTAGGCTCTCATTATCCTAATGAGACTACTGGATTTTTGGGTGGCAGGATCGTTCACAGTGTGGGGGACTAAGTCTAACCCACGGCGAAGGACCCTTGTCACCCCAAATCCGGGTTGAGCTCTGGCTAACTAGCAGTGCCTCATCTCTCCCAAAGGGAAGAGAAAATTGGGCAGCCGAGCGCATGACATCTTAGGGCTTCCCAGGCAAGTCGTGGTCACTCAGATCCCAATCAGTTCTCTCATACACAGTGTGGTCTCATATATAAATGACAAAGGCAGTTTGAGTTTTAAAGATTGGTTTAATAAAACAACTGCATTTTAGATAACATGGCGTGAGCCGCAATAACCAGAACCATACAACACAGTAGGATTGAAATAGTAACGAGGAGAGTGAAACATAAGAATAACGCTATCATAGTGCTACTAGATTACGTTCTCTCTTTTAAGTTCTATTTTGAGCACAGCATGTTAAGCTCTAAGCCTGCCTTTCAGGTTCCCCCGGGATGACATCAACCATCATACCTGAGCAAAGGGATCAGCATCTGCAACAGGGCAGTCAGCGTCTAGTTGTGGTTCCCTGGTCGGAATCTCCCTCTTACGTGTACCAGGACTAGGAAGTGTTTTTATAACTAACACGCCGGTGTTCTAAGAAACGTCCCTACGTAAGAATGTGTACTTTCTACGAACCCTAAAGACTAAACTTCTACCACGTCTATCGGCAATGTACCAGACTGTATCCTTAACTGAAGCACAGAGCGAGCAAGAATGTATTGTTTGAGAACTCCAGTGCTGAAGTAAACTAAACAGTGTGATAGAAGAAAATAAAAAAAAGCATGAAACTGGTTATTGTAAAATAACAATGCGAGGCTAAATAAAATGCATCTAGGACAAAGTGCACAGAGGCCTAATACTTTAAGCAAATGCGCAAAAGCTACATAAAAAAATGCCCACACTACAATGTAATGTTGGGAGTCGATGGCTGGGGGGGCGATGAGATTTGAGATGTCATTGCAGAAGGTGGCACGGAGTCCAGGAGGTCTGTATGCGAGGGTGCCTCTTATTCTGGTCTTTGGATCAAGTTGAAATAGGAAGTTGAGGTGTTCCATGAGTGGCGTGGGTTTGTTGTTAATGATGGACCATCTGATGGTGTCTATGCAAATTATCAACTGAAGGTTGATTGATAGTTTCGGGCTTCTTGGTTGGAGTAGTGTGGAGCTCCTTGTGGGTGGTGTCGCAGGAGAAGGGGCGGTATCGGCAGGAGAATGGCCCTTTGGTGGAGCATGGGGTGGCTGGGGTGCAGCTGCTTTGACATCTGGGGTACAGGTCCAGGAGTTCCTTGGTGGAATAACAGAGGCCGGTGATGGGTCCAGGGGTCCATCTGAAGGTGCGTCGGTGATGCATTCACTGATTGTGACTCTTGCATGGGGCGGCGGTCCACATGGAGGTCCTGGGTGGTCACGGCATGTGGTAGACATCACAGGGAGAGTAGGGGCGGTGATGGGCAAGTGCAGGCTGGCGTTACCGGGGGCAGCACAGGTATAAAGAGCAACACAGGGGCAGGGGAGGCGCAGGGGCAGGGGAGGCATAGGGGCAAGGAGCAACGCAGAGGCAAGGAGCGACACAGGGGCAGGGAGCAACACATGGGCAAGGAGTAAAGCAGGGGCAAGGAGCAACGTGGATGCAAGCGAGGTGCAGGGACAGGAGAGGCACAGGGGTAGGGCAAGGAGTGATGCAGGGGTTAGGAGCGACACACGGGCAAAGAGCGACACAGGGGTGAGAAGCGACGTAGGCACAAGGAAAGCGCAGGGCAAGGAGTGATGCAGGAGCAAGGGGCGACACAGGGGCAAGGAGCGACATAGGTGCAGTGGAGGTGCAGGGGCAAGGGCAGGTCCAGGTAGCTGAGGACGAGATGAAAGAGGGGGGGCCCAGCCCAGCCTTCTCTGGGCTCCAACGGGCATGAATGGGCCCGCCTTTGGCCTGCCCGGGCTCTGCCCGGGCGTATCCAGCGCACATCCTGTGTTGCGGGACCTCGCGTGTGGCTTAAAGCCACGGAGAAGGTGGGAGCGGAGAGTGCTGGCCCCATCCCCAGTGGTGAGGGCTCCTGGGGGTTGTGTTCAGGGATTGCAGGAGGCTGACGGTGGCAATGTTCTGAGGGTCTTGGGAGGCTTCAGGGATGAAGAAGGAGGCCGGAGGGCTTCAGAGGAATACCATGCTGCAGGACCTCGCTGGTGGCTTTAAGCCACTGGGAAGGCGGGAGGCAGTACTGGAGAGTGCAACCACCCCCTTGTGGCAAGGGCTCCCAAGGGTTGTGGTCAGGGGCTGCAGGAGGCTGGCGGCAGTAATGTCCAGTGTGACCTGGGAGGCGGGAGGGCTCAGGGACGATGAGGGCAGCAAGAGGGCTTCTAAGGATTCCGTGCTGTGGTACCTCACCGGCAACTTTAAGCCACAGGGATGGCGGGAGCGGAGAGTGTTGGCCCCTCCCCCAGTGGCAAAGGCTCCTGGGGGTTGTGGTGAGGGGCTGCAGGAGGCTGGCAGCGACAATGTCCTGTGGGTCCTGGATGCAGGAGGGCTCAGTGACAAAGAGAGCGGTGGGAGGACTTCCAAGGAATCCCACGCTTTGGGTCCTCGCTAGCACCTTTGAGCTGCGTGGAAGGCGGGATGAGGGAGCAGGGAGTGCTGGCCCCTCCCCCAGTGGTGAAGGCTTCTGCGGGTTGTAAACTATCAATGTATACCAAGGCACACCGATGTAGTCCAGAAATGTTCATCCAAGTGGAAGAGTAAATTCAGAGTCCAAAAACACGTCATTGGAGTTGATAGAAGTTTATTCCTGTTAATCAATTATATATTCAAAAAGAGCCGACACGTGTTTCGTCATATTGACTTTCTCGAGGCCCAAGTTACAATAAAAGGATGTGTCTAAGGGATCTTGAGCATTCGGTATTTGTTAAGTCAGACCAGATTCTCGGTTGTCTGTCAGAGAATGCATCAGTAGAAAGTGGCCATGATAAGCCTGGTTAGCAGTATCCTGTGCTGTGTAGAGTGGAATGGTGGGGGTTGTGGTCAGGGGCTGCAGGAGGCTGGCAGCTGCAATGTCCGGTGGATCCTGGGAGGTGGGAGGGCTCAGGAACGAAGAGTGCGGCAGGAGGTCTTCCAGTGAAACTTCTGGATTTAATGTGAGCTTTTCCATATTTTCAGCTGACTCAACAACTGTTGGCTGTACAACCCAGCTAATTGCATTCCTTTTATTGGTATTATTTTTTTATGGTTTTATTGATATTCTCAGAACAGCATCACTTTTAGGTTAATGATAGGAAGACAAAAATAATAATATTGGGTGTAAAAGGCTCAAAAACTCTCCCCTCTGGTACTGTAAAGGTAGTGAAGGATTACACTTACCTAGAGTTAAATATCTCGAACAGTTTATCATAGGTAAATGTTATTAAGAGAAATTGTCTAAAATGACATCGATTGGTTTCAGGCTACAACAACTTTTTAAAGCAACAGGTAACAAGGATGTTCAGTCAGTTCTCGAAGTTTATATTGCTAAAATCCCTTCTGTGGCGTTATATGCAATCGAACCATAGACAACAAAATCTATGAATAAATACATCCCTATGGAAGCATTACCCAAGCATCGGCCGGTCTAGTTCACTCAATTATGCACCTGGAGATAGGCTCCAAAGGCCTTACATACAGGGCCTATTGCCAGATCATCTGTAATGCTTATCATCTGTTCATTAGCCCTGAAAACAGAGCAAAACCGAATAAAAGCAAAGAATAAAAAATATTTGGCAAGTATTTAGCCATGCTACAAATAAGAGTTATTCTTTTGCTAAAGCTTTTATATTCTGCTTAAATCAACTAGGACTTAAGAATTGTGAAATATTTGCATATAAAACCAGTAAATCTTTGAGTCTGGGGCTGAAGAAATTAGTGAATCTGCAAATCAAAAGGCTGCAATCAAACTGTGCTTTTGTAAGATGTGGGGTAGAGTTGATTTACTCCCAAAAGGAAAAACATGTCAGGCTTACAAGCGGAGGGTTAGGAGCTCATCCAGGATGTCTGTATTGTAACTCTACGGTGCAGGATTTGATTCATGCTCTCCTTTGTGTTCAGGCTCACTGCACCTGCAGGAGATTCAGTATAGAAGCACAGGAGGAGGCCTGGTGTGCACTGCTAAACCCTTTCTAAGTAAATATTTGTTATCTTTCACAGAATGTTTTTGAATCCTAATTTTTTATTAATAAAATCATACCATTCAATATTTGGATTTGAAAGCATAATTGGCCAATGTGGTTCTGTAATTAAATTGTAAAAAGATATTTTTAATTATTATATGATTGTGTTATTAAATGCAAAAGGGTCTATATGCTGTTGTGTTTCTGTGGAATCACCATGAAATAAATAAATAAATAAATAAATAAATAAATAAATAAATAAATAAATAAATACTTTGTTTGTGGGCTGTAGTAGAGGTGACAATTGAAACAGGAGGACGTGACGTGCATGGACTTTTAATGAGCTGACGGGGGAACCTACATTTGACTAATTAATCTTGGCTAAGGCACCCCATATCTTTGAGTGTATGGTTGTGCCGCTGCATGTTTTGTCCTTTAGGGGTGTGTAGGACAAGGATGTGTGTGAAGTTGACCATACCTCTGTAGAGTCAGCCCTTTGACAGCTTGGCGACAGCTTTGCACAGCACTGTGGTACTCTCCAGGGCAGTGGTTACCAACCTGTGGCCGGGGACCCTGTGGGTCCGCGGAGCCTTCTAGGGGGGTCCACGACTGCTTAGAAAATTAAAAAATATTAACAGATTAGGTCCCCAGCTTTCACTAATGACTCAGTGGGGGGTCCCCGGATTCCAGTAATGATTCAATGGGGTCCCTGGGTTCAGTAATGATAAAGTGGGGGTCCACAGAAGTCAAAAGGTTGGGAACCACTGCTATAGGGTCTGTATCATAACCCAATGCTGTACTGTCTTAGAGGATGTAGAATTATTTTATGAAGTAAATTCACTTTACTAATCACTTGTAAAGGGCTGATAGAAACACTGCTTGAAAATAATTCAAGATGGCTATTTTGCCACCTGCAGATTATGAGTAGCACAATGTCAGCACATTTTATATGTGATTCCTGGAGAGTTGCTTTTAGGAGATTGCTAATCAATTTGAGTAAATGCATTTTAATATTATTTGTAGTATGTGACATTACACATACATGCTACTCAGACTTAATAGCAGTAATGGAGGAGGACCAGATTTAAATAAAAACACCAGGCGAGAGGGCGACTGATCCCAGATCTGGACTCCTCTGCTCAGTGTCTCCAAGGACTTCAACTCAAGGCAGGAGAAACAGAGGCAGACCTGCCAAGAACTGATACAGTGTAAATCTATTCTTTACAAGCAAAAGCCTAAGATCTCATATATTTGTAAAAAAACAAGACTCCCACAAGGAAGAAAAGAAGAACATCTTGAAACTTTCCTCAACTGAAGAGAAGTGAACAGCAAGGAGTCAGCAGAGGGAAATAGGGCCTGGAAAGAACGCAACCAGGAGGGGGCCTGGAGGAGGATCCTACTGCAACATTGACCCCAGCAGCTTCCTTTGACTGTGGTTAGCATCGGTGAGAATTAGGAACAGCAAGATTCTACCCCTGCCTTACCCCTGGTACCTCTGGCACTGCCCATGCTGCATCTGCCCTCAGAAGTCAAGGAGGCGGCAGACAAAACAGGGATTTAATAGGTCTCTGAACGTCCTCCTTACTTTCTGAGGCTTCCACTCCTTACTCCCCTTACTTAGCAGAAAACATGAGGCTATTGAGGGGTTAAGGTGAGATCAAGAAGTCAAACCGCGGGGCGCAAGTTATAGTTACCTTAGGGCACGAGTTGTAGTTACTTGCTAACCATAACTATAACAGCTGAATTTCTATAGTTCTGTGTGAGTAAAATGTGAACCTAACTATAACGTCCCTATAACCTTTGTTTCTTAAAGTGAATTTCTATGTTTTTTTAATTTTATTTCCTAACTATATATATGCAAAAAATAAGCAGAGAACTCTGGGTAGTTCCCAAGACAGTTCCCAAGATTAGGTGGAGAGCAGATTTAGCTCATGTATAGAGCGCCCTACAACACCAGCGGCACTTTGAATCTGCTCACTTTAAATGTATGTTTTTCTAACAAAGATTTTAAGCAGAGGATTACCACGGCGCCATCCATGCGCAGCTAGAAAAGGACAAAGGGACATATTTACAAGGAAGTGGTGCATCATCTCTGATGCGCCACTTCTCTTGCGTCGCCCTGCGCCTCTAAAGTCACTATGGTAGCACTATACAGCGCTTCATGGCACACGTTACCACAATAGCATCATAATTTATGATGCACGGTGGCGCTTTGCTCGATTAGCGCCATAAATTATGGCGCTAATCCAGCAAAGCACAGGGAGGCCATAGATTATTATGGGAGAGTCAGTTGAACACCTGCCCTGAGCAGGCAAAATGGCGTACATTTTTTACCCTCACTGCATGGGAACGCCCCCCCATGAATACATTATATCTGGCGCAGGTATAATGTGGCGCAAGGATTTACAAATTGGTGCAATGCATGCATTGCGCCAATTTCTAAATATGACGCATGGTGGGGCCTCCTTAACGCTTCCTTAGCATAGAAAAATTATGCTAGGGTGGCACAAAGAGAAGCAAGGGGCTTGTAAATATGCCCCAAAGTCTTTTGCCATCCAAAGCTGTACTACTGTGCCAGGCGATTGTCATTTTACAGCTTGGCGTGGAAGGCACTGTGCTAATCCTATGCTTAAAGGTTTTGCTGTAGAAATGGCAAAATACTTTGGCCCATATTTATACTTTTTTAGCGCCGCATTTGCGTCATTTATTGACACAAAAGCGGTGCAAACTTGCAAAATACAATTGTATTTTGTAAGTTTAGGCTGTTTTTGCGTCAAAAAGCGGCGCAAATGTGGCGCTAAAAAAGTATAAATAGGGGCCTTTGTCTCTTTCTATCTTGGCATGGATGGTACTCACTGAGCAAGAGCCAGCAGATCTTTTTATCACACCTAATTATAACAATGCTTTAACCTTTAATTTTATCAGTGAATTTCTAGAGTTTTTAACGTAATTGACATTTTATTACCATATGTAAAGCCGAACCCCCACCATGGATGGCCTAACGGAATTTGCCCTGGGGAGGTGTAAGGTTTAGATGCATTCCCAGATTGACACGTCCTTGTAAATCTGGGAATGCGTCAAAACTCATGGGTGTTGCGTGGGAATCCCCTGCAACGCCCATGGAACGCCCCCTTGAAGCAGTGTAAGGCAACGCAGTGACTTGTGCTGCATTGCCTTACACCATATCTACGAGGCCATGGAAAGCCACGTAAAGTGGCTTTGCGTGGCCTCGTAGATATGGGTTTCCACTCTGTGCCGTCAGAGTGTCAAAAAAAGTGATGCACCAGCGGTGCAAGGGGCTTGTAAATATGTCCCTATGTCATCAACTCTACTATTCAGCTTCTCGTCTGAATGCCTACAACTTCTTCAACTATCTCTTTTGTGACTTCTCTTCACTGCTTCCCCTTCAGTCCTTTTACAGTTTCTTTGTATCACCTTTAAATGTGCCAACAATCTTCTCTCCCCTCCCATACCTGTGATCCATCCATAGTCACTCACAATACCCTCTTGGGTCCACATGTCTTGCTTGCTTTCGCGCCCCCTCATTTTAGCCAATCATGTTTAGCTCCTCACTTTTGGGTCCAAGTACTGGGCCTCCCTGTCTCTTTCTGTTGCTTCTGTTCAAACATACATCATGTTTGTCTTCTAACAGAATATGGGCCTCATTATGACCTTGCCGGTCACCAGACTGCCAGGGTCACAGTCGCGGTCAGACCGCTGACAAAGCGGCGGTCTGACCGCGACATTGAGACTGTGGCAAAAGTGCCAAGGTTGGACCGCCAGCACCGCCAGGCTGCTGGCAGTCGACAGCCTGGCCGTCTCAGCGGTTTGTAATCTGCCAGGGTGGCACTGTATCCTGCACCACCATGGGGATTACAGCTCCCAAATACGCCAGCCTTTTTATGGTGGTTGGACCGCCATGGAAAGGCTGGCAGAATGGGGCGTCTGCCCAAGCACCTGGCATGGGCACTGCAGGGGCCCCCATGGACCGTTGTGCTTCCCACTGCCGAATTACAGGCAGTGGAAAGCGCAACGGGTGATGCTGCAACCACCGCACTGCCACATTGCCGCCGGCTCGTAATCGAGCCAGCGTCAATGTTAGGCCCTGTTTTCCACTGGCTCAGCGGGAAACTTGTAATAGGGCCGGTGGTGTTCTGGCTGCACTGGCGGTCAGATGGCGGCAGCGGCTTCGGCAGTCTTGCTAAAAGACCGCCGAAGTCGTAATGAGGGCCTATCTTTGACCTAATATTAGCCATCAGCACGTCTTGTTTTACACAATTTCGTCTTTTATTTTTTACTGCTTTGGTGAAGTGCTACATAAGTTAAATAAAACCTAAATGGAATGATGAAGGAAGGAATTAACAAAAGGAAGATGGGTGGTAAGGAAGGACGGGACAAGGAAAAAAGAAAGGCAGGAGGAATGGATGGAAAGAAAGGACACAGGGAGGAAGGGAGGGGAGCAAGAAAAAAAGGAAGAAAGACAATCCTCAGAAGCTCTCGCACATGGCTGCCACTGGTTTGCCGTTGTCCATCCCTTGCAGCTGACTTGCTTCAGGGAATAACTGAGGCTCAGGAGACATGTTTGAAGTTCTAGCCAGCAAACAAAAAGAAGAAAACACCCAGAGTAGCAGCATCCCACGAACCAAGAGCATCCCTTGGGGCTCTCTGCAGCCCATGTGCAGAACTGGGTGAAGATCTTCCATCCAGGGACACATTGTTTGACAACAGCAATGCCTGCTTTCTAGAGCCCACAGTTTGGCAGCATTGATGCCTGCATCCCAGAATTCATTGTCTGACAACAGTGGCACCTGAATGCCAGAGCCCACAGTTTGACAGCAGTATTACCTGTATCCCAGAATAACACTGACACCTGAATACCAAAGCCCACCGTTTGACAATAGTGTTACCTATATCGCACAATAACAGTGGTACCTGAATACCAGAGCCCACAGTTTAAAAATTGTTTTACCTGTATCCCAGAAAAACATCAGTACCTGAATAACAGACCCACAGTTTGATAATACTATTATCTATATCCCACAGTAACAGTGGTACCTTAATACCAGAGCCCACAGTTTGACAATACTGTACCTGTATCCCAGAAAAAACAGTTGGACCTGAATAACAAAGCCCACAGTTTGACAATAGTATTACCTATATCCCACAATAACAGTGGTACCTGAATACCAGCATCCACAGTTTGACAATACTGTACCTGTATCCCAGAAAAAACAGTGGTATCTGAATAACAAAGCCCACAGTTTGACAATAGTATTACCTATATCCCACAATAACAGTGGTACCTGAATACCAGAACCCACAGTTTGACAATACTGTACCTGTATCCCAGAAAAAACAGTGGTACCTGAAAAACAAAACCCACAGTTTGACAACAGTATTACCTATATCCCACAATAACAGTGGTACCTGAATACCAGAACCCACAGTTTGACAATACTGTTACCTGCATCCCAGAGTTCCTTGTTTGACAACAGTGGTACCTGAATATCAGATTCCACAGAGGGGCAATAGTGATACTTGTGCCCAGAATTGACTGTTTGACTACAGTGATACTCCTAACCCAGAGTTCACTATCACAATGATACCAGCACCTCATAGTCCATTGTTTGACATCAGTGATGAATGCATACATAAGTACACTGTTTGATAACGGTACTTGATACCTGTATTCCAGACTTCATTATTTGACAACAGTGATACCTGAATGCCAGCCCGCAGTTTGAGAATAGTGTTACCTGTATTGCAGAATGCACTGTTTTGACAACATGGTATTCCACAATTTGACAATTCTGATACCTGTGTCCTAGAATTGGCTGTTTGACAATAGTGATACCTGAATACCAGTGTTCACTATAACAGTGATACGTGCATCATGGTTTGACCACAGGTGCACTTGTACCCCCGGGACATGAAAGTACTCACGCAATACGTGCCTTGCTTTGAGAAGTGCAATTACATGTTGTTTCACAAAGCTTGTATCCCATCAGGACCTGCAGCAACTCTGTGTGACATTACCCGAATCCACCTAGAACAGCAGATATTCCTTCTTTGCCATGTCATGAATCCCACCATGATCTGCAGCCACTCACAGTGGTAAGAGTTGTATCCTTCTTAGAAGTGCAGGTGGAGGCAATACCTGCATTTCTCTGAGAAGGGGAGGCCCTGGCTGTTGGCAGTAGTGCTTCCTTGCCAGAAGTGGAGGTGCTCCTTGTTGACACTCATATCAATTTGTAGGGCAGCACAGTTTGATCTGCATCTCTCCGACAGATAGTCACTCACTGTTCACAATGTCTTTGCCTCCATCGTCCACTCATGGCTACACCTGCATTACTCTGAGAAGTTCACACACTCACTTTTGACAATACCTGCATCACTTCAAACAATGCAACCACTTGATGTCGACCATAAGGGTATTACTATGAAACCCGAAGACACTCAGTGTTGACAATATCCATATCTCTTTGAGAATTGTGAGTATGCACACATAAACGACACGCACAACCGCTGTAGAAGTGCGGGGAGCCACAGTCTGACAACGCCTGTATCTCTGAGAAGACCAGACACTAAGGTCTGATTTAGAGTTGGGTCTTAACAGAAAATCCTCCAGGTTAAGGATGCATTACTAATCCACAAACAGTGTCTAGCTGAATTTCCTGCATCAGGTGCATAGTGTGCTGGAGGAAATTTCACCACTGAATTCCCCTCCCCCAGATTCACCGCTTGATACATAGGTTGGAAGGTTCTCAGGCCCTTTTTGTTGACAATATCTACTTTTCTATGAGTACTGGAGGTACTGTTTCTTAGCAGTAATTGTAATGCATACAATGCAGAAGCAATATTATCCATTGTTTGATTAAATGAATTTTGTGTGCATGCCTGCGGATTTGTGTAGTGCAAACCTGGCAACAAAACAGCAGCAACAATGTATGGGAAATATAAGAGAAATGCCACCTGTAGGAACATATGTGAAATGGAAATTTTCACTATTGGATGAAGACCTAAAGGAAAATACATAGGAAAATACAGGGGAACGAGAGCTGGAGCAGGACCACAAGCTTCAGATCAGCTACCTCCCACCGTGAACGTCAGGACTGGATGGACACAATGTATCCAGTTGTGAAGCATCAATGTCAAGGAAAAGCTCCTTTTTAAAGCAGCGGGATGGTGTGCACGCGCAGTCAGGGTGGGAAGGGGAGACACTACTACTTTTCTCGTGAGTATGAGTCACGCGTCTTGCTGAGCTGCTCAGAGAATGTAACACTTCTCTACTTAGCCTGTGCGATAACTCTCCCCTTGCTACTGGGAAGACAGCGTTCTTGGAGACTGTCGCCATTATGAAGGTTCAGAGTTTTTGCAAATAAGTACTTAGGCTATGAGTCTTGGCATGACCCTTTCTTCTAGGAGTGTGAGAAAGCATAGGACCATGCTTGTCAGGATGTCATGAATGAAAGGATCTTAGTATTCTAGAAGCGTGAATGTTAACATCCGGCTCCCAAGATCGACCCTCAAGTCTTTATTCCTTCCAATGAAAATACTAGGTCTTTTCTCTTATTATTCATGTTCATCGGTGGATGTGGAATTGTAGGTGGTCGCTAAGGTAGGCTGTTCTGGTGTGAGAAGTGATGAGTGAAAATTATTGTGGATTTTCCATTGCGGAGGTAGAGATAATTCAACTGCTTTATCATGTGAGTGATAGTCAATGGACCTTTATAAGTAAGGAAAAAATGTAACTTGCTTCGTTGGAAAAAGTACATTTCAAGTTGACAGCCATACTTAATCTCCTGCTTAGTAACTTGGTTCTTCTTTACAATGACGATTACTCCAGAAGTGTATCTCATTTGTGCTTGTTAGAGACATGTATGAATCTCCTTTTGCTGTTCTTGTATTTGTTGAACATATGATTTGACTGAAGGTACTTGACTAAACATAATCTGCAATGGTATACTGATTGGATGGAAAGTGAAAGATGCATGAAAGGACTGGGTTTAAGGGATGAGTGATTGGCATTATTGTAAGCGAATTCAGCATCCACAAGGTAGTCAACCCAAGATTCTTGTTGCCCATGAGTATCGCTCATCACTGCCATAGACAACATCTGCATAATCCTTGACAGAGGAGACACAGCAGCCCTCATTCTTCTGGACCTCTCTGCAGCATTTTACCAGTCTCCCACCCCATCTTCATCAGGCATCTACATGAGATCGGTGTCCAAGGACCCGATCTCTATTGGATCTGCTCCTTCTTAACAGACAGAACACAAGGTGTCAGCCTGGCACTTAGTCCTAGAAAGCCCTCAAACTCCTCTGCCAAATACCTCAAAGTTCATCCCTCAGCCCTACCATCTTCAACGCATACAAGATCCATCTAGCCATAGTCATTTGTGCCAACAACATCAACATCCTCTCCTATGCTGATGACACGCAACTTATACTCTCCATCTCGGACAAGAACTCCAACACATGAAACAAGTTCACCACCTGCATAACCAAAGTTACTAAATGGATAAAAGCCAACTGTATCAAGCTTAACACCAACATGACATAAGTAGTGAGCTTCGACAAGAGCACTTCACAATAGGATTCTAACTGGTAGCCGGACGAACTCAGACCGCACCCATGCTTGGAATCTTGAACTAATCATGAAGAGAAAACTGGACTTGACCACACACGTCAACACCATCACTGCATCCTATTTCCTGAACCTGAAGAGCTCAGGAAGATCTTCAAACGGTTCGCAAGGAACAGTAGAAAAACTGTAACTCTGACCTACACATCAGCAAGATGAACTACAGGAACACTATCTAGGGCAGAATCACCAAGCAATTCACTCGAGCACCACAAGCCATCCAGAACTCGGCGACCATTCCTGTCCTCAACCTCCCACAAAGAACTCACTTCATACCTCACCTCAGGGAGCCCCACTGGCTCCTGATACAAAAACATTCTCATTTCAAACTCCTCATGCACACATTCAAGGCACTACACAGCCTGGGCCCCTCCTTCCTCCAACCACCCAGGACTCCTACTCACATGCATCCCACGCATAAACGGAACCAGATAAGGAGGACGGGTGCCCCCTTACATTGCTCCTAAAGCGTGGAACGGCTTCCCACTCCACAGTAGAGGCTCCTTCTGTTTTCTTGAATTCTGCAAGGAGCTGAAGACCTGGATTTTCATTTAACCCACCTACCATAATCAGGGCTAGGCACACACACATGCTCAGTGCCAGGATACCCTTGCAAGTGATAGTGCACTTTACAAATATACGTAGCATATTATACCACGACATAACATAAAGTGACATAACAGAACATGACAAGACATGACACAGTATAACATAACATAGGATAACATAGAAATGTATTACATTTGGGGGCGTGGCCATGGCAGGGACCCACTGTAGGAGGCTGGACTGGCTTGTAGTGAGTACCAAGGGGTACTTACACCTTGCACCAGGCCCAGGTATCCCTTATTAGTGTATAGGGTGTCTAGCAGCTTAGGCTGATAGATAATGGTAGCTTAGCAGAGCAGCTTAGGCTGAACTAGGAGACGAGTGAAGCTCCTACAGTACCACTAGTGTCATATGCACAATATCATAAGAAAACACAATACACAGATATACTAAAAATAAAGGTACTTTATTTTTATGACAATATGCCAAAAGTATCTCAGTGAGTACCCTCAGTATGAGGATAGCAAATATACACAAGATATATGTACACAATACCAAAATATGCAGTAATAGTATTAGAAAACAGTGCAAACAATGTATAGTTACAATAGGATGCAATGGGGACACATAGGGATAGGGGCAACACAAACCATATACTCCAAAAGTGGAATGCGAACCACAAATGGACCCCAAACCTATGTGACCTTGTAGAGGGTCGCTGGGACTGTAAGAAAACAGTTAGGGTTAGAAAAATAGCCCACCCCAAGACCCCGAAAAGTGAGTGCAAAGTGCACTAAAGTTCCTCAAAGGACATAGAAGTCGTGATAGGGGAATTCTGCAGGAAAGACACAAACCAGCAATGCAACAACAATGGATTTCCAGTCGAGGGTACCTGTGGAACAAGGGGACCAAGTCCAAAAGTCACAAGCAAGTCGGAGATGGGCAGATGCCCAGGAAATGCCAGCTGTGGATGCAAAGAAGCTGCTACTGGACAGTAGAAGCTGAAGGTTCTGCAGGAACGACAAGGGCTAGGAACTTCCCCTTTGGAGGATGGATCCCTCACG
The DNA here is from genome assembly GCF_031143425.1 of Pleurodeles waltl. NCBI lineage: Eukaryota > Metazoa > Chordata > Amphibia > Caudata > Salamandridae > Pleurodeles > Pleurodeles waltl. The sequence goes on from NC_090444.1 coordinate 1,814,671,857, forward strand.
CCGTGGAGAGTCATGCAGAAGTGTTTTCCTGAAGACAGACCGCAAACAAGCCTTGCTAGCTGCAAGTCGTGCGGTTAGGGTTTTTGGATGCTGCTGTGGCCCAGGAGGGACCAGGGTGTCGCCAATTGCGTCTGGGGACAGAGGGGGTGTCGAGCAAGACAAGGAACCCTCTCAGAAGCAGGCAGCACCCGCAGAAGTGCCAGAACAGGCACTACAAAGTGGAGTGAAACGGTGCTCACCCGAAGTTGCACAAAGGAGTCCCACGCCGCCGGAGGACAACTTAGGAGGTCGTGCAATGCAGGTTAGAGTTACGTGGACCCAGGCTGGACTGTGCACAAAGGATTTCCGTCGGAAGTGCACGGAGGCCGGAGTAGCTGCAAAAGTCGCGGTTCCCAGCAATGCAGTCTGGCGTGGGAAGGCAAGGACTTACCTCCACCAAACTTGGACTGAAGAGTCACTGGACTGTGGGAGTCACTTGGACAGAGTTGCTGGATTCAAGGGACCTCGCTCGTCGTGCTGAGAGGAGACCCAGGGTACCGGTGATGCAGTTCTTTGGTGCCTGCGGTTGCAGGGGGACGATTCCGTCGACCCACTGGAGATTTCTTCGGAGCTTCTAGTGCAGAGAGGAGGCAGACTACCCCCACAGCATGCACCACCAGGAAAGCAGTCGAGAAGGCGGCAGGATCAGCTTTACAGAGTTGCAGTAGTCGTCTTTGCTACTTTGTTGCAGTTTTGCAGGCTTCCAGCGTGGTCAGCAGTCGATTCCTTGGCAGAAGGTGAAGAGAGAGATGCAGAGGAACTCGGATGAGCTCTTGCATTCGTTATCTAAGGAAATCCCCAAAGCAGAGACCCTAAATAGCCAGAAAAGAGGGTTTGGCTACTTAGGAGAGAAGATAGGCTAGCAACACCTGAAGGAGCCTATCAGAAGAGTCTCTGACGTCACCTGCTGGCCCTGGCCACTCAGAGCCGTCCAGTGTGCCAGCAGCACCTCTGTTTCCAAGATGGCAGAGGTCTGGAGCACACTGGAGGAGCTCTGGGCACCTCCCAGGGGAGGTGCAGGTCAGGGGAGTGGTCACTCCCCTTTCCTTTGTCCAGTTTCGCGCCAGAGCAGGGCTGAGGGGTCCCTGAACCGGTGTAGACAGGCTTATGCAGAAATGGGCACCATCTGTGCCCATGAAAGCATTTCCAGAGGCTGGGGGAGGCTACTCCTCCCCAGCCCTATCACCATTTTCCAAAGGGAGAGGGTGTAACACCCTCTCTCTGAGGAAGTCCTTTGTTCTGCCTTCCTGGGCCAAGCCTGGCTGGACCCCAGGAGGGCAGAAACCTGTCTGAGGGGTTGGCAGCAGCAGCAGCTGCAGTGAAACCCCGGGAAAGGCAGTTTGGCAGTACACAGGTCTGAGCTACAGACCCGTGGGATCATGGGATTGTGCCAACTATGCCAGGATGGCATAGAGGGGGCAATTCCATGATCATAGACATGTTACATGGCCATATTCAGAGTTATCATTGTGAAGCTACATATAGGTAGTGACCTATATGTAGTGCACGCGTGTAATGGTGTCCCCGCACTCACAAAGTCCGGGGAATTGGCCCTGAACAATGTGGGGGCACCTTGGCTAGTACCAGGGTGCCCACACACTAAGTAACTTAGCACCCAACCTTTACTAGGTAAAGGTTAGACATATAGGTGACTTATAAGTTACTTAAGTGCAGTGTAAATGGCTGTGAAATAACGTGGACGTTATTTCACTCAGGCTGCAGTGGCAGGCCTGTGTAAGAATTGTCAGAGCTCCCTATGGGTGGCAAAATAAATGCTGCAGCCCATAGGGGTCTCCTGGAACCCCAATACCCTGGGTACCGCAGTACCATATACTAGGGAATTATAAGGGTGTTCCAGTATGCCAGTGTAAATTGGTAAAATTGGTCACTAGCCTGTTAGTGACAATTTGAAAGAAATGAGAGAGCATAACCACTGAAGTTCTGATTAGCAGAGCCTCAGTGAGACAGTTAGTCATAACACAGGTAACACATACAGGGCACACTTATGAGCACTGGGGCCCTGGCTGGCAGGGTCCCAGTGACACATACAACTAAAACAACATATATACAGTGAAAAATGGGGGTAACATGCCAGGCAAGATGGTACTTTCCTACACCCACAAAGGCACGTCTCCACTGAGCTTTAAGGGTCAAACTCTTGCCATGCCTGCAATACAATGTACAATGAATTGGATCTATACCATTAGCTGAACCCGGCAACAAAGAGGTTGGTGGTGGGTCCTGGTGAGCGGTGTTATGTGGTTTCACCGCTGTCAGCTGAGAGACACTCAGAGAGTCGCTTTGGCCTCTATAAGATGGCTGCTGCATGAGACAAAGCATGGGAGGTGTGGACGAGGTCAGATGGAGGCATTTTGGAGGCTGAAATAAATATACAGCTTATATCCACATCACTGGCAATCCAGTGCCCTGTGTGAAGGCAGTAAGCCTTGTGCAAACACATCCCGGCCCAGGTGTGCAGCAAGTCAGCTCCACTGTGGGGGGAGGCAGGCGTCATGAGGCGTGACCATGGAAGAGGCGACACAACCCCTGAGATTTACCTGAGGCTATGCCAATACCTTAGACAACATAGATAGTTATGAAACATAACAAGGGCACCGAAACATATCGCCACCTGATGACTCATACAAATTATCATTCAACACAGCGCTTAGAATAGTGCCTTTAATGCAGAATAAACATCGTTTTGTCCACCTCACAGGATGATGCACTGAACACTGGGGACATGCAGCCCACAGCCAAGAATATAATTTCATTCTGCACTACAACCTCCAAACCAATGCATGAATAGCCACCCATTGCTGCCATTGACACAACTGACTCCACCACCCTGCTCTTTCTTCTGACTTGGTCCCCTTCTAATATATGACCTATAATAGCACCCATTAGACACAAACTCTCCCGAACATTGCCACAAGTAAAGCCAAACTGCAAAGTCAGCATCCATCAAGATTTGCTCCATGCACAGAAACTCACTCCTAAATAGACTCAAGCTGGGACTGACTCCTCTTTAATCTAGCAGTTGGAGCTGGTGGTGGGCCTACAAGCTCCTCCACCAAAGAAGGCATCCAAACACTTCTGTTTGAATTTTGGAAGGGTGTCAGTTAGCTGCAACAAGAGTTTATTAAGTCACATTCGGAATTAGACCATTCACTTAGGAAAACTTAATTGAGGTTGGACCAGATAGAAAAAATTGACAGAACAGGTTCATAAAAGATGTGAGCAGGCCTTCAGGTTGACTTCACTAGAACAACAGCATCAAACGTTATTGGACAATTTGGATGACATCGAAAACAGCACCCAGCAAAACAATGCATGCCTGTGTAGCATAAGGAAAGATGTGACCAATAAAGCCTTAAAAGCCTATGTACATGGTCTTTTCTCTCCCAATTGTTCCATCTGCCTAAGGATAAAACCATCCAACTCAACTGCATGCGTAGAGTCTATTCAACATTCCATACAAGAAAATAATCTTCTGCTAGCTATAGTAACATGTGTTCACTTCTACCAAGAAAAGGACAGAATCATCTCAGAAGCCCGCAAGCAAGAGCCAGTGCTTTCAGAGGTGACACAATGTCTTTCTTTCAAGATGTATCCTCTAACACTTTGGAGCAGACCAGAAAATTTGAGTAAATCACATCTACAGAAAGAGACAATTCCATGCTGCTGGGGATATCCCTATCTAATCCATTTTACTATTGGCTGTCAATTCCAAGTGGTAAGAGAAGTGCCAAAAGCAAAAACAGTGCTTGCTTGCCAACTGTTGCACCCTTGTCACCAGAATCTCATGAGAAAAGCAAGAATCCCCAGAAGCCGGTGGAAGCCGGAAGAAGACTCAGGACAGTGAAGCCAGAGACCTGGATGACCTCACAGGACGATGAGAGCCAAGGAGACAAGACCTGCACCACAAGTGAGGGAGAAGGTGGGGATCTGATAGACGACTCCACCAATCTGAGAACTGCCCGGGTGGAAGGTGATGGGGTTCCACTTGCTATGTCTCAGGAGCACAGCCGTAGCCCCAGTCAAGTGCGAGGGTTTACACTAAGAAAGTGGGTAGTGTAGTGGGGAAAGCATCCAACCAGCGTTTAAGTGCCCATATGCCCACGGCTGAAGGGATAATGGTTTTCTCCAACAAACAGCACGAAAACCCATACTGGCTGCTTTGGAAGTGGGGCACCGGGTGGCTGGCACTAGAATTCACTGGGTGACGGTGAAGGGTAGAACTTGTGTAGATACTGTACCAACTCTCAAGGCTTGTTTTATGTTCTCTCAAGGGTAACTACAACTTCACAGAAAGAATCACCTGAGAGGCAGTTAGCGGAAGAGTGTGAAGTCAATAGTCAGCACCTGTACTGAACGGAGACACCAAACATTGTTTTTGTTTTCCACTCATAAACTGTAATCTATAATATTTGCAATAAATACCTTTCCACTACCCTTGGGTACATCTGTGCCTGACAGCCTGTTACACTCAGTAATATACAGCCATCTATTATTTAGGGTGATTTTATCAAAATAGAAACAATTGCATGAAGTGACCAACACAGTAAAATTGAGAGTTCTCATTCCAGTCTCATGACAGAAACAGGAAAAACTATGGGCCTGATTTAGAGTTTCGAGGACGAAGTTAACTCCGGACATTACCTTCGACATCCTGAGTGACCTCTGCCCACCATTTAGAGTTGTCCGCTCATCCTATCGACGACTCTCTTCATTCACACGAAATGCTATCATGGTCGTTCCCGTTCATGCATGAAACATTTGAAAGACAGTACAGTCAGACATGATGGCAGGTTAGCAAACTTTTTTAAAAAAAATATTTTTCAAAAACAAACCCCCAAAGCAGGAGTTTGTTTTTGAAAAATAAAAAAAACTAATGGTCCCACATGCAGGGAGTTTTCTTCCAGAGTGACAGGGTCATTATACCTTTTCCTGTCCCTTAGAAGCAGGTTTTACTCTAAATAGATTCAATTGTATAAAGCCTTACTTCTAACATATAAACAGAGATTTTTATTAATTGACCTTATTACAAATATGGTAAGAAATAAGACACTGAATAAAAAGAGACATTTACCTCCATTCTTGTGACCTACCGATCGATCATTCCACAGTTTCACTTCAATACTAATTTTCCAAAAAGGGGATTAGGATCCACGATTGAGGTTTCAGATCTGATTTGGGGTTTTTCTCTTTCAAATATAATTTTCTGGCTGTCGCTCAGACACAGCCTTTGTGCTCGGTGATGACTCTCACAGCAGTAGCAATAGTGCTGGTTCCAAGCAGAAGTAATCAAAACAAGGACACAATGAACCATGAGATCTCAGCACCTGGCTGTCATCAGCCCTTCTGAGAAGTCATTAGGTACAGACAAAAGGGCAGCCCTGCATAGAAAGGTTGACACCTTTTCAAGGAAAACCGATCACCTACCCCTTACTTCTACACTTCTACCATCTACCCTATGTCGTCACTTAGGAAGAACTAATCAGCAGCCCTTTGCTAAAAAGGACCTCAAAGAATTTCTTGGGTATATTTTTCTCCATTCTCTCTCACTTCAGTTCGGGGTGTCCACCTTCTATCCACAGAGATGCAGTCATTACACCCTCACTGCGTAGAGAAGCTGTATCTACTCTCCATCACGTCATGCAAAATGCATCCCATGAACTAAGGCTTCCATTACACAAGGAGTCTTACTACTATGCACTTAGGGGCAGATTTATTAAGAGCTTGCATTGCCCATGAGTCAAGCATGGCAATGCATGGCAACACAAGCGCTTAAATGGGATGTATTAAGCCACGCAAAGCCACTTTCTTGGCTCTGTGTCGGTTAGTAAATCCAGAGTAACGCAAGGCAGTGCAAATCGCTGCCTTGCATTACCCTGTGTCGAGAAGGTGTTTCTTGGATGGGGTAACTATGCCTGGCATTGTTTCAAAATGCTATGCCTTCCGAAGTGAGGCATAATGAGGAGAAATATCTGTATTGCTCCTTGTTACTTCCTCTTTCTATGTGTGCTGCAGGAGGTAAATGGCTCAAAGGACTGCTTTTATTCAGGAAGCTGCATTTTGTGACTCCTTAGTAAATCTGCCCTTGCTACATACCCACCTCACATACATATGCATGGAATATCAGTGCAAAGATCTGGGGATCACACAGAATCCCTCTTTGGGCCATCTGAGACGATCATTCTGGAGCTTCCATCATCCCCTCTTTTGCTCATCAAGCCTTCTTATGATCTTGAGCTTCCTTTTTCAGACTGCCATATCCCTTTGACCCCTTTGTTAGTAATTAACCATTTATCCTGACTTCAGCCATCTGAGTGTCTCAATCCCTTTCTGCCATCCTTCACAGACCACATGCAGTTGCACCCAGCCACCTTTAAACTCCTCTGCCAGCTTTCAGTCACTATGCCCTCAGATCCACCCTCAGACTACTGTACCAGCGTCAGACCGCATTGTCTACACTCAGAGGTCAGTGTCTAACAGTCTCAACTTTTTATTCACTTTGCACGATTTTTTAGAAAATACATACAAGTTCTCTACGTGGGCTGAAGGGCTGCAGGTTTCTAGAGATTGGCAGTATACGAAGCATGAATAAGAACCATTTAAAAAGGGATGTCCTAATACAAGCAGCCTAGACTCACATAGGTGCCCTACTTCTCTTGGTCTTCCTTCACTCCCAGGTCCTTTTTTGGCATTAGGAGTTGGTCCTCCTCCTAGTTCTGTTCCAAGTCCTCCTTTTCTGGGTTGTTTTTGTTCTCATAATCCTCATCCTGGCCCTGGTATAACTATATCTGGTCACCCTGGTACTTATCCTGAATCTGGAGGTCATAGTTGTAGTCCTTCCTGACCTTGGCCCTGCTCCTGGCTCATCGTTGTATTAGCTGTTCCTGGGCTTCCTCATCCTGGCACCACTGATCCTCATCCTGGTCCAGCTGGTCTGCTGAGTCCTTATCACCTAGCCCTCTCATCCTGGTTCTCCAAGGGCTGGCACTCCTAGACTTCCTGGTATGGGTCATTCTGATTCTCCTTGCTCTAGTCCTTGTGATCCACTGGTCCTGGTCCTTGTCCTGGTACTCAAGGTCCTGATTTTCTGCACCCTGAACTTCCTGGTCCCCTTAATCCTTTGTTTCCTGGTCCTTTTAGAACTTTCCCTTCTGACTCTGGCTGCATGTGTCTCTGGTCTCAGCTACCTAGCACTCCTGGCCAAGGTCATGCTATTCTTCTTTTTCATAGTCCTTGTCCTTCTCGAGATTATGTGCCCATTGTCCCTGATCCTCCTGATCCTGTTCCTTATAGTTTGGGTTCTCCTGGACCTAGTTTTCCTGGACCTGACCCACCTGCTATCTTAGACTTGGGGCCTAATTTAGATTTCGGCAGACAGGCTACTCCGTCACAATGGTGACGGATATCCTGCCCGCTGAAATATAAACCCCATTATTTCCTATGGGATTTATATTTCGGCAGACGGTATATCCGTTCCCATGGTGACGGAGTAACCCGTCCATTGAAATTAGGCTCTTGGTCTCCTTGGTCCTGGTCGTCCTGGTTCTTCTTGTCCATCGTGGTCCTTCTCTATTGTCTTTGTTATCATAAACTTTGACTTTTGGCCATCATGGCCCTTCCTGGATCCTCCGGTCTTGGACCATCAGGCCCTGTTCCTTTGTGGTCTTCTTGGTCCTTCTCACCTTGTGCTGGTTCTCGTCACCATCAACCTCCTAGCCCCAGTACCGCACGTCTTGATCCATCTTGCGTCTTGTGTCCTGGCACTTTTAGGCCCATATTTATAGGAAAATGATGGAGCGCGATGCTGCGCCAAAATTGGCAGCGCAGCGCTCTGTCATTCACATAACGCAGGGATGCGCCTTATTTAATTGAATACCGTGCACCCCTGTTTTGTCCTCTGCACTGGTGCAAAGTTTAGATGCTAGCACCAACCCAGGCACCCTTGCACCATCGAGCAAGGATGTCTGCGTTGAGGGGTGTGATTGTTTATGTGCGGGAAGGTGTCCCTTCCTGCACATAAACAATCACTAATGGCGATTTGGCACTTTTCAAATGATTGTTTATGTGCAGGAAGGGACACCTCCCTGCACATAAACAATCATGTCTGGCATTTTGCTCTTTCTATGCGTGCTGCAAAATGCAGCACATATAGAAAAAGCAAACAACGTGGAGGAATAAAGGTATTCATTGCGCCTTGTAAAGCCACCCCTGGGCGTTTTGTTAGATTTTGGCGCTGCCTCAGGTGTACGAAAACTCGTAAATTTGAGGCAGTGTCAAAATACAATCGGTACTGCTGTGGTATGCCCACAGCAACACCCATTGCACGCCCCGTCCACGCAAAGGGCTGCGTGAGAAGGGGTTGTACTTACAAGGTGGCGTTAAGCCAGAAATAGTGGCTTAATGCCACCTAGTAAATACAGCGCAGGGCATAGCGCCACCGGAGCATCACAAAAAGTGACACTCCAGTGGTGCTAGGGGCTCATAAATATGCCCCTTAGTCTTTGTCCTCCTGGTTTGGGTTGTCCTGGTTCTCCTGGATCTGTACTTAGTCCTTTCAGTCCTGCTGGTACCTCAGCCATTGATTCAGGTCCTCTTGATCCAGGTTCTCCTTGTTCAGGTCCTCCTGAGCCTGGTCATTTTAGTCCTGGTCCTCCTGTACACCACTGCCCATTCCACTTGGGCTTCCAGGTGTTGGTTGGCCTTCTTACCTTAGATCCTCCTCACCTTGGTCCTGCTACTTGTAATGATTGCAGGACCAGAAACAAGGCCAAGAGGTTCATGAACATTAGGACCTGGGGAACCAGAACTTTTTTTGGCTTCCAGATTTCTTTTAGTGAGAAAGCAATGGCAAATACAGAAATGAAGGCCTAGTAGAGACAGGACCTTGCCCACTTAAAACGCTGCTTGGAAATTGAAACTACCATTCCCAAGATGCATTGTGCAGGTGACTAAAATTTCAGTGTGGCTGAAGGGGCCGCTCCTGATAATAGGACCTATAAGCATCCATTGCCTAACTCTACTCTTCTGGATGAATACAATGAAAAATGTGTTTATTCATAGGCAGCAAAGTGATCTCCTGTGAATTACTCAGATGCATTACTTACCTGTCTCCCGCTTTCCCAGTCCACAGAAGCCCAGTTAAAGTGCCCCTCTCAATTTACCTTCTGCAAGTGCCCCAAAGCACTGTGCTCCCAATTACCTACTGAACGTACCTCTCCCTCTGAAGCCCAAATACGACCTATCTGTCTGCATTCCCTGTTTGCTGCCACTTGTTGAAATACTAAGCAATCACAGCCCTCTTTAAACAGCCACCTAAAGGTACCACAAGGGCTTCCATAAGAAGCCCAAAAAGAGCCCACCCCCCAAAAACCATCAAAAGGAACATCATGAACATAAAAAAACCACTGGGGCAAATTTAAGAGCCCTTAGCACCTCCTTGCGCCACATTAGCGTCATTTTCTTTTACGCTAATGTGGCCCAACAAGCCCAAAATCGCTGCGCCAAATTTACAAAGTGGCAGAATACATGCATTGCTCCACTTTGTAACCCTTTGCACTACATTATGCCTGTGCCAGGCATCATGTATGCAAAGGGGGCGTTTCCCCATTAGGAGGGCTGAAAAAATGGTGCAAAGAAATTTAAGAGATTTCTTCGCGTAATTTTTTCGGCACTTTTAACGCTTGCTGAAAGCAGGCGTTAAAAGGAGGCACGCCATTGTTTACAATGGGCCTTGCAGGATTACCGTCAACATTTTTTATGCTAATCCTGCAATGGTCCGAACTAGGGTCAAAAATTCTGACGCTAGTCCCCCTAACTACCACCATGGTGGCATTGGGGGGGATGGTGGGGGTGACAAGGGGCGCAAGAATCTGGCCTTAGGTTTTCTCCCTACAGGCAGGAGACTCTACCTTTAAATATTACTCACATTTGTTTTATTCTGACGTTAGTCATGTTCTTTGTAGATATACAGAAACACACTGGCATGCACCTCTAATATTTTTCACTATGGGATCATTGCGAGCACCGAGCTCTATAGGCGTTGCCTTTTTTCGTGTATTCACAGTCTCTCTGCAGGTTTTACTCAGCAATTATTGCATTAGTAATTGATGCTGCAAATGTGGTACCAAAATGAGTCTCTGGTGTTTCTGTTTTGTGCTTACAGTAGCCTCATTTACCCACAAATTCCTGTTGGTGCTGCTCCGGTTAACCTTAAAGGGGAAACCAGATCTTGGGGTTCGCTTGGAACAAAGGGACGTGAAGTAAGAGAGTCAGGGGCTCAGTATGCAGAGTTGTGAATACTGCACCGTTAAGTACACACATGTTTTCTAGAGTAAAGACATCAGGAAGCAAAAAATCGAACTGTGAACGGTGCCATCTGCCCACTGGTGACGTTTCCCAGTAAATCTTAAAGTTTACTAGGTTGTCACTGTTACATGGTAATCTCTTTGGTTTACACAGCAAGGACATACCTACGTCCTACCAAGTTTTGAATAATACATATTCTGGGTCCATGGCTGATGTTTATGTATTTATTAATTTGAAGTTTTGCGTAGAGCATCCACGTCAGGATGACATCAGAGAGAATGAACTGTGTAATATTAGCGCATTGTTTCTGCATTGCTAAAAGCGCAAGTAGATGTCGTAGCGCTATAAGTAATGTACTCTATGTTTAGTAAAGTGACTAGTACTTACTTTGTCGTAACTAGAAAGCTGTGTGAGACCTGCAGGCTCCTAAACCGGTGTCACTCTTGATTCCGGGGAATCTTTGCAGCAGGCACAATAAGTCACTGAGGTCTCTCAAGACTGGCCCTCTGTGCCCGGATCGCCCCTGCTTCATGTCTTTCCTTTATTGTAATAACACTTCGTCAAACAATCATTGGTAAAGCCAATAGGTCCTGCCTATCCGAGAGCTAATAGTTTTGGCAATGTAGTTTATCCATGTTGTACACCTGTCTGGTTGCTGTTGAGCATGCCTAAATGTTAGTGGCATGGAGTGGAAAGGTGTGGGGTGGGATGGGTACAAATGGGGTAGAATGGAGCAGGGGTGGATTGGGGTAGATTGGAGTGTGGAAGAATGGGATAAATGGGAGTGGAGTTGCATGGGGTAGACTGGAGTGGAGTTGGGTAGATTGTAGTGCAGTGGGTAGACTGTAGTGAAGTGGAGTTGGGTGGATTGGAGTGGAGTGGATGGGGCAGACTGGAGTAGAGTGGGGGTAAATTGGAGTAGTGTAGACTGGAGTGCAATGGGGTAGATTGGAATGGAGTGGGGTAGATGGAGTGGATGGGGTAGACTGGAGTAGACTGGGGTAAAGTGGGGTAAATTGGAGAAGTGTAGACTGGAGTGGAATGGGGTAGATTGGAATGGAGTGTGGTAGACTGGAGTGGAGTGGGCTAACTGGTATGGGGTGGGTGTGTAGAGTAGAGAGGCGATGAGTGGAGGGACGTTAAGTAGAGGTGCGTATAGTGAAGCGGCATAGAGTGGAGTAGCGTGGAGTGGAGTGGCGTGTTGTAGAGTGGAGTGACATGGGGTCTTGCAGAATGGAGTGGCCTATTGTAGAGTAGAGTGCAGTATCATAGAATGGAGTGCCATAGAATGGCATGGAGTAGAGGGGCATAGAGTGGAGTAAAGTGTTGTAGAGTGGAAAGGTGTCATTTGGAGAGACATACTGTGGAATATGCATGGTGTGGTAGCACACTGCCATTACAGACAACACATTTCCAATTGAAAGACCACCACACTTGTAATAACATACAGTTTTATTACACACAAAAGATAATGTGTGGAAATGTCATCACCTTGTGTATTGATGTGTTTTGATTTCACAGCAAGATTGCCACATAATTTATCTCTCTTTGAAGTCAGAGAAAGAAAAGTAAATACCAAGTTCCCTCTGAAGACACAGCCAGACATTTGACCTCTGTCTTTGAATGCACAGCAAATGTGAAAAGATTAGAATAAGATTTAAAGGTCTATTTACAGAAAGTGGGCACTCGGAAGGATACGGTAAACAGGCAATACTCCACTGAGGGATGAACTCAATCAAGGTGGACAGCCTCAAACCAACAAAGCCAGCCAATAGAAATCCAGAAAATGTGAGGTACAAACTACAAAGCCAATGGTAAGCAATGGATGGATTGTATTCTCAGGGTAACTTTCAGAATGCCTACAAAACGTCGCTAGCAATGTCTGGTACAGTTTGACCTAAAAAGTAAACACGTTTATTTTTGGTAGGTGCAGGAACATTAGCAGCCTCTCAGTGTTGGGTGTGGAGTGGACTAGGGTGATCTTTGTGTTCAAATCTACTCTTTGCTGAAGTGCTGTGAAGTTTCTGCATCTCAAGTGAGGAGGTGGAATACACTCACGCCCCTATCGCTCTAGTCAGAGTGTCACTTGTCCAAATGCTTTCTTCTCCCTTTGACTGTACCTAACATCAAGGACTTCATCTCCTTGCACTGGCAGTGGAGTGAAGTGCCTGCAATGACAGCTTGTTGTCTCCAACCAGCCAAGGGCACATCTCTCTGTCAGTACCTCACAGCCTGTTGTCCACAGTGAAATGATAATTATTTCTCCATTAGGTTCAGTTACAGGGCTTCTGGAAGGCTTAACTAGTCACAGGGCCCTCTAAACACTTTGAGCATTAGTTTGCCTTGTCTACTGGGAAAGGTAAGAGGAGTGAACAAATCAGACCACACTGGAAAATACCTGGAAGGCTCTGCATGCATCTAATGCCTGCCCACATCATGACAATCCTCTATGCTGCCCACATCACGACAATTGTTTTCTCCCTTGCTGAAAAAACAAGCTTATTGGCTGTACTTGCCAGAATCGTCTGAGTCAAATCAGAACATGTATGTGCATGGCTCAGTTAACTGTTCAAGAAGAGGCGAAGCCTATACAAGATTAAAAATGAATAGCTCTCTGAACATTCCCTGTCAAGCCTGTGTCCTTCTGCAAACAAATGTCCTTAGTAGCGAGCATTGGTCCTATACTGCCACTCCATCAACCACGCATGCCCTGCCACTCCATCAGCCACGCATGCCCAGTCACTCCATCAACCACACATGCCCAGCCACTCCATCAACCACGCATGCCCTGCCACTCCATCAACCACGCATGCCCTGCCACTCCATCAACCACGCATGCCCTGCCACTCCATCAACCATGTATGCCCAGCCACTCCATCACCCACACATGGTATGCCACTCCATCAACTACACATGTCCAGCCACTCCATCAACCACACATGTCCTTCCACTACATCAACCATGCATGCTTTGCCACTCCACCAACCACACATGCCCAGCCACCCCACCAACCACGCATGCCCAGCCACTCCATCAACCACGCATGCCCTACCACTCAATCAACCATGCATTCCCAGCCACTCCATCAACCACACATGCCCAGCCACTCCATCAACCATACATGCTCTGCCACTCCACCAACCATGCATGCCCAGCCACTCCACCATCCACACATGCCCAGCTACTCCATCAACCACACGTCCTGCCACTCCATCAACCACGCATGCCTTGGCACTCCATCAACCACATTTGCCCCTTTGCCACTCTGCCCCTTTGTCCCCTTCACCTGTCCATGCAATAAAAGACCCCCATTACTAATGCAGAGCTCAGGGTGGTGGATTTACCGAAACAGAAGCGTGACCCCACAGAAGCATGACCTCATTTCTGAGGTGACACCACAGAGCAAAGATTAAGAGGTGCAGGTGGTGAGAAGGTAGTGTGCACTTTCTCTGCTTACTCTAATGTGAAGCTATGGCATGGCTCATATCTTGCAAAGTTAGGGCCTCATTTACAGGAATCTGACGCATCGGCCCGATGTGTCAGATTTCTTGTGCTGCCCTACAATCCCCTAACAACGCCATGGATGCACTGTAGTTACAATACAGAGCTCCATGGTGCATGTTTTCACAGATGCGTCAGAAATTCTGACGTATCCATTAGCACTAAACTCACGCATTGCTGGACTAACATAAAAAAATGACGCTACTTCAGCAATGTGAGGAGGCCCCAATAGAGAAAAGCCCTGCGTCAATTTTACGGCTGCTCTGAGCAGGCAGTAAAATTCTGACACAGTGAAGTCACAGAATGACGCAGTGAAATGTTGTAAGTTTCACTGTGTCAGTTCTGCATGGCTTTTCCCGTGGGAACGCCTGCCCTGCAAACATGATATCTGTTGCAGGTATAATGTGATGCAAGGGTTTATAAACTGACGCATTGCACCCAGTTCATCAGTTTATAAATCTGGAGAAATGTAGAGCACTGACAGAGCCACTGCTGCATAAAAAAAAAGGACGCAGTGGTGGCGCAAAGATGAGGCCCTTAGTCATGCCCATGCAGCCCTGGGAGCCTCCCTCCAGCCCTAGAGAGAATACTCAAGGACGTCTATACAGGAAGAGGGGTAGTGCAAGCTCTCCCAAGGTCATGCTTTCCAAAGATAAACTCCAGCGATTTCAGTTATGTGTGCCATGCAACTGAACTGAGGGCCTCATTTATGAGGCCCTAGCGGCACACTGTGCCACTGAAGCGTATTTTATTTTTTTTACACTCTGGTGGCGCAGTGTGCCGGCCCATATTTACAAGGCCATGCTAAGCCGTATTGCATGGCTTTTCATGGCCTTGTAAATATAGACCCCTTTCATGCATAACGCTGCATGAAAGGTGCGTTCCATGGGTGTTGCTGTAGGGTTCCCACAGCAACACCCATGGAATCCGACGGAATCTGAAGCATTCCCAGATTTACATGCATGTGCATTCTGCAGCACACATAGAAAGAGGAAAACTCCATTAATGATTGTTTATGTGCAGGAAGGCGTCCCTTCCTGCACATACACAATCATACCTGCAATGCAGGGACCCTTGCACCATGGTGCACGGGTCCCTGCATTGGTGCTAGGCAGCAATATGTGCACCAGCGCAGGGGACAAGGACAGTTAGAGATATGGGGCATTCCTGCCCTTTTGTTTTGATGCAGGGCGGCACAGCAAAAAGGCTTGTGGCACTGCCCTGCACCACTACTTAGTAAAAGAGGCCCTGAGTTCCTGTAGGCCTTATTTTATATGTTACTGGCCCAAGACCTGGGAGCAACTCTAACATTTATTCATCATTTTCCAAGTTAAAAAGCCAGTTTCCCAAGCGTGTGCTCCAGTAAACGTGAATATATGGTGAAGCGGAGGCATCTGAGGTCTTCTTTAACTCTGGAAAAGTAAAACTCACAGGAACTTTTTAATCTGCGGGTGTTGCTTCGCAGAGAGCTGCTTTCAGTCCCTCTTGTAAATATTTAATGGTTGCTTATGAGCTGAATTATTCCATGGACCATAAAACGTAAGGGCTCTGTTACAAGCCCTGCGAGTGTCGCGAAGCGCGCCGGGTCCATTGAATGAAGCTCCAGACTAAGGCAGGACACGTGGAAGTGATTGGGAAAACTATTACAAAAAAACATATAATAGTCATTGTGTACAATACAAAAAGGTCTCAACGATCCCACAGAATGCCGCGTTTGTGTATCCCCACTATTTATTTGGGGTCGTATTGCTGGCCTCGCTCGTCTCATCCTGAGCCCAGTGGAGCTGCCAGTTTGAATAGTTTACGCTGTTTCTTGGAGGCTTGCCCTCCTGGATCATTGTCGCTGCAAGTAGGGCTTTTGAGTAGATGCCCAAGCTGGTCCTTGAGTCCTCGCTTGCCCTTCCCTTCATGCGGAGTGATGATGTTGAGTCTCTCAGCTTCTCCTATGCAGCCCTTGGCACATGGACTGGAGGAGTGTTTGTGGAGTGCCAGGTCTAAGTGTGTGTTAGAAGGTTTCTGAGAACGCCAAGTGCTCCAAGGATACTTAAGTGTTCCAGTAAATTGGACCTTGTTAACGATGTTCCTTTATAGGGTGAGGTCCAAATTTACAGCGCATGGGTAAGTGTACACAAAATGCTATACCCGTATCGGAACAAATCAGTTTCATGATGACTTTATTGAATGCTAGTGATGTATAATCCATATCAAATTCCCTATAACAACATTTTGTGCATCTACCACCTTGGGACAAATAGATGCAATCCCTCTTCTGGAGTCATTGTCTTGTTTCTCTGATTCTTCTTTACCTTTGAGGTCTGAGACAACTCTCATCTGTCAATGCCCAGTGACACACTCTGGGGAGGATCACCCTGTTGGCTTATCAATGTTAGTGTGAGGCTTAAGCAATGGTTGAAATGCTTGGTCTCGAGAATACTCGCATTTTATTGTTTCATCATTGTTTAATGCTGTTGTCAAGATGGATGGTGTTGCCTCAATTTCTTTCCCTTTGTCTCAATCGTGTTTTTTCTTTCACTATATTTCTTTCTACCTTTCCCTTTACCTCTTTAATTCTTTCCACCTCTCACACATCTTGAGATGTCTTTCTCAGAATGCAAGGTGACATATAGAAATAGCTACACAACTCAAATTTGGCGGGATATTCCTTATATTAGATTGACATCACATTGTTTTTTTGTGCAAAATCAAACCCACAACCCATGTAATCAAATCCACATGTGATGTTCACAGTTTAGCTTTTGGTAACAAATGGAAAGTGGATTCCAGCCTTTTTGACATGAAGCCAGCCTCAGCTTTTCGGGGTCTATGAGAAGGACCCTTCCAACTCTCAGTACGGCATATCTGATGTGAGGGATTTTCTTTATGCTGCACATTTCAAGGTGATTTTGCTGCCAGTGTCTAGGCAGGTTGTCAATGAAGGACCTTATTTTCTTCCAGATCTCTCTATGATACCTATGCATGGGAGCAGTAGTACATAATTGCCTGTCAGTTGCCTTACTCTCTCTCTCTCTCTCTCTCTCCAGAGAAGCTGTGTTCTTTAGTGTTGGGGGTCTTGGGGTCTCAGAGATTTACGTTCACAGAGTCTGGTTTTGTATCTGATTTGGAAAACTCTGGATCCTCCTGAGGTTTCCTGAATTTATTTTTATAAGGATTGGCGCTGCAGCTCTCACTGTTGGTGGAGTAACAAACTTCTCCTCTGCATCATCCAGAAGCCCAAGTACCAAGAGTAATAATGGTTTCAGAGCAGATCTTGGTTGCAAATTTCTCTAAAATCACTGACACCACTCATTGTAGAGCCTCCAACATGATTTTCAGTTTTGAGAACCATCTTGTAAGAACATCGCAAACTGTTGTGATGTTGTCAACAGGTGAGACATGGAAGAGTGAGGTAGCCGAAGAGGCTGATGTTTAGGATGAGTGAGTATCATCCATGTCTAAATAGAATGACATGGTTATGGAAGGAGTTGTTTATCTCTTGGGTCGCTCTGGGATATAAGAGGTTGTGAAGGTCTACATTTAGGTAATGCTGGCGATCTTGAGGGGTGGAGGCAATTTAATCTTCCTTACACTTGATATGGAATTGGGCCTAGACACCACCCATGGAGGAGGTAATTCCAGGCGATGTAAAGGCACTTTTAGTGAATGTTCCAAAGACCTGTTGAGCCTCAGAGAATGAGCAGGAAGTGTTGCTTGATCTGGCAAGAGGACAGGGCACGGATGAGAGGTGCTGTTGAAGTGCTCAGTTTTGGAATGGAATGACATCTCTTCTTTGATGTTGAAGATACTGATGATATTGTTGAATCTTAACATTGATTTGAATGACGTCCATAGGTGTTGTGCAAACATGAGTCTTGGAGAGTGCAGACTCGATGCTGATTGTCCAAAATGTATTGATGGCGAAGGTGTCAACCTTATGCACATTGATGTCAACAGCAAAGGTGTTGCTATCTTCATTGATCTTCCAGGCGTTGTTACACATAGAGGATACATTGACACTGTGCGAGCCCTCACTGACGTCGACAATGAGGATGATTGGCTTGCTGTCATCTTGGAATGTCGTTAAGCTGAAGATCTGGAAGGTCTTCTACAGCATCTATGCAATGGTGTTGATCGAGCCAGCCTTCAGTGTCCAACATATCAGCTTGAGGCCTTTGACTGCACACCATTCTCTTAGATGCTGATCTTGAATGACACTGAGTGTGGTGGTGTCAGTGCCTATCTTCCCCACTTGACCTCCTTTCTCTAAGTCTCCCTCTGAGGCAGTCTTTTTCTGAAGCTTGTTGCTTCTCAGGTGGTGGTTAAAAAGAGGGCTTTTCCGCTTCCTTCTTCTGTTTCCACTCTTCTCCAGCTTTCATGTCCTGCAGCATGCTGCACAGTATTATGCGTTCCTAGTCCTGCAAGGTTCTTTGAGAAATCTAGCATACCCCACACCCTTTTACAGTATGAGATACCAAAGGGCAGCCCTTTTGCATTTCTTAATGGTCCTAATCGGTATTTTCGGGCTGTTAAGAAATGCAAAATGGCCTTTTCTTTTGTACGAAGGCCCTTAAGGAATTGCAAATTACGATTTCTACCTTGTAGACTCTTGCTGCGCCACCCTGTGCCACAGGGGCTTGTAAGTAAGCCCCTAATATCAGTGGTGAAAAGGTACATGTACTGGAAATTGTCTTAATTTGCACAGTCTTCTTCACAGGGTTAGGGGGTGTCCCAGTACTTCTGGCTCAACAAGGATCTGGAGCATATTATTGGGGCCACCAACAAAGGCTCAATGTACATAATCCAGTCTGGAGATAACAAATGCCAGGATTGCTTGAATCCTA
Organism: Pleurodeles waltl; assembly: GCF_031143425.1. Taxonomy (NCBI): domain Eukaryota; kingdom Metazoa; phylum Chordata; class Amphibia; order Caudata; family Salamandridae; genus Pleurodeles; species Pleurodeles waltl. Next base: position 1,814,690,558 of record NC_090444.1, read on the forward strand.
GGGTTGATACCCAGAAGTTGTCCGAGCCTCTTCATTAGACCCAGCTGATGGTAGCCTGCTTTTGTATCATTTGCACTTTGTCGAGTTCATTGCAAATATTGGTCCATCACAAAGTCAGGCTCTTTGCAAACGGTTGCAGAGGAGATACCAAGGGCTCCAGACCAAACCACTTGTGGTAGTTTAGGTAATGCCATCCATTAAAGTCAACATTGCAACAGATAAAATATCTGTTATGTTATGCAAAGTACTTTTGTAAAGCGCTCATACTCCTGATGCAGTAAAAAAAAAAAGCAGGTGTATTTCTAATGTATGTATGTATGTATGTATGTATATGGGTATTTATAGAGCGCGTTCCGGCCTTGGCATCGAAGCGCTAAAAGAGGCATGAAGGGAAGAACCCCCTCAGACGGTATACCAAGATTACTGTGGAAACAACCACGTCTTCACCCGCTTCCTAAATGTGAAACAATTCTGTTCTTTCCTAGCATCCAAAGGTAGAGAGTTCCAATACCTGGCTGCAGCTACCGTAAAGGCTCTATCTCCCCATCTGACTCTGCGAGTACGGCAAACCTGAATCCAGTAGGAAGTATTGGATCTGAGAATCCGGCCAGGACAGTACCACCTCAGTCTCTCAGCCAAATATTCTGCTCTGCCCCCATGTAGCGCTTTATAAGTTAGGCAGAGAGTTTTAAAAATAATCCTCTTACCCACCGGGAGCCAGTGTAACCGGTTAAGACTAAGAGTGGCCGAGGCCAAAGGTGAAAGGTTCAAAACAAGCCTAGCAGCGTTGTTCTGGTTTAGCTGAAGTTTCCCCAAGGATAACATATCAATATCCAGCAGCAATGAGTTGCAATAGTCCAGTCTGGACATAATCAAGGCTAAAATCACAGTGATTCTTTCCTCCTGTTTCAGGAAAGGTAAAATTAAAGGATTTTTTATGTCCAATAGCAAAATTTGACTATTGCATTAACTTGTGGCTTAAAGCTCAAAGGGCCGTATTTATACTCTGGTTGCGCCGAATTTGCGTTGTTTTTTTCGACGCAAATTCGACGCTAAACTAACGCCAACTAACGCCATATTTATACTATGGCGTTAGACGCTTCGGGCGCCAAAGTGCCCGGAGTGAGCGTCATTTTTTAGCGTGAACCCCTTCCTTGCGTTAATGAGATGCAAGGGAGGCGTTCCCGTCTAAAAAAATGACTCCCAGGCCTTTACGTGGTATTTATACTCCCGGGCAAAAATGACGCCCGGGAGTGGGCGTGGCCAAAAACGGCGCATTTGCGCCGCTTTTTAACGCCTGGGTCAGGGATGGCGTTAAGGGACAAGTGGGCTCAAAATGAGCCCACAGTGCCCTCCCCTGCCCCCAGGGACCCCCCCTGCCACCCCTGCCCACCCCAGGAGGACACCCAAGGATGGAGGGACCCATCCCAGTGAAGTACAGGTAAGTTCAGGTAAGTATAATTTTTTTTATTTTTCAATTTTTTTTTTGTGGCATAGGGGGGCCTTATTTGTGCCCCCCTACATGCCACTATGCCCAATGACCATGCCCAGGGGACATAAGTCCCCTGGGCATGGCCATTGGGCAAGGGGGCATGACTCCTATCTTTACAATGATAGGAGTCATGTTGATGGGGGATGGGCGTCGAAAAAAAATGGCGCAAGTCGAGTTACGACGATTTTTTCGACGTAAGCTGACTTGCCCCATTTTAAGACGCCCATGCGCCATTTTCCCCCTACGCCGGCGCTGCCTGGTGTACGTGGTTTTTCTCGCGCACACCAGGCAGCGCCGGTCTGCTTGCGCCGGCTAACGCCATTCAATAAATACGGCGCCCGCATGGCGCTTCAGAATGGCGTTAGCCGGCGCAAAACTTTTTGACGCTAAACTGCGTTAGCGCAGTTTAGCGTCAAAAAGTATAAATATGGGCCAAAGTGTCATCAAAGATCACTCCCAAATTTTTGGTAGCCACAGTGGGGAATGGTAACTTCCCACATTCATCAGGCCACCAACGCTGGTTCCACATCTCCTTGCTACACCCATGCAGGACAATCTCTGTCTTGTTGGTATTCAACTTGAGCCAGTTCCTGCCCATCCAGATGTTAATGTCGCGCATACAATTACTTAATCGATCGGCCACTTCCTCCCAGTTGTTCCTGGACACCGGGCTGATAAGTTGCGTGTCATCAGCATAGGAGGTAGGGCTAAAACCATATGACCGAATCAGTTTGGCTAGAGGAGCAACGTAAAGATTGAACAGCGTCGGGCTGAGCGTTGACCCCTGTGGGACCCACATGGCAGGAAGAAGGATGGCGCCTTAAAGTCAGCCCAGCTCACCGTAATAGGTCTATTGCCTAGGAACGACTCCAAAAGCTTGCAGGCGGAGTCTCTTACTCCCGCTTGCTGAAGACGCGAGACCATAATTTCCGGGGAAATGGTGTCTAATGAGAAAAGTATCTACCTGCAAGCATTATAAATTTAAAGTGATGTGTCACAAACAAAAATGCAGCAATTGTTTTTTGTGCTCCAAACAGTCAAAAGTTCCATCCCTGACCACGAGCAGACCTTGCGTCCATGTCCTCTTACGATGTAAAATGTATTAAGGGAACTAGGATGCTAGACCACGTTTGACTTAACGTGCATGCAGTCAGGGGCCTGTCCTACACTTGACTGATAGCCAGTGCAGTTCTCCCACTGTGCTTGATCTCGGGTGCTTTCAGTAGAATTTGGGCTACAAGTTTTAAATGTTCCGCACTTTTTTATATGGCACTATTTGATAGGCCTCGGAACTTGGCATTGCTATACCAAGTGATTTACCAGTGGCACCTGACGAGCGACACTCTGAGAGACATGTAATCTTCTCATTGCTAATTTGTTGGAAAAGGCACTTTTTAGTCATCAGTGCTAGTTGAGGGTGTAAAACAGTGCTATTTCCAAAATGACTATGAGATCTTGTTTTTGGGAGACTGGACCGGGACACTGTAGTGTGCCGCTAATGACAAGTGGCATGGTGCATCATGGTGCATCATGGACTAACACTAGGGTCCATAGTTACCAATATTTAACACACCTTGCTGTACTGCGTTGCGTGAATGGGAGAGGACAGGAATGAGCCATACTTTTATTCTTAGCTTTAGAAAAACCTTATTGATCATAGTTATATGAAATAAAAGATATTAAACATTTTGTAATGAACAAAAGAAGTATGCTTTAAAATAGAAGCTCGTGTAAAATAGAACATCATGTTTAGAATAATACATTTAGACCTACGAATGATTCAAAACAGTGACAAAAGGAATGTATACAGAAATCCAAGTATGAGCAATAAGGAATATAGAAAGAGAAAGTAAAAAGGAAAGAAAAGAGAAAAAGGACTTAATAGTGGGGAATTTATTAAAAGGTAGAAATTATAAGAAGTAAATGAAAAGTGAAGCATATTTAATAATGCACAGGCAGCATTATGTAGAAAACAACAATCATTCAGAATAGAATCATGTCATAAAGTATATGTATGGATATATATAGATTATAGATCAATATGGGAGTGAATTATACATTGTGCGTCACATAGAACTAATAGAGATTTTCAAGGGGTTCAGGCACCTCGATGGTTGATGTAAAGCATGCGAAATAGCAGAATTATTTAGATGAATTGTAACAGTGAGAAAAGTGCAATATAAGCTCTATCAAGTCAATGGTTATAACATGTCCCATACCACCAAGCTGGAAGCAAAACGTGTTTTTGAGTTCTTCCAATTTTTGCTAATTTGTTGTGATGCAACTGATATTATAAGGTCAATTATTTTAACATTTAACATACAATCACTCCAATCTTCTGATAGGCTTCCTAGGAACAGATGGGCATGGTTGAAAGGAACATCTGATTGGAATACAGAATTGATCTGTTCCCAAACCTTAGTCTTAAACTGGTGAGTGTAATGCCGGCATGTGGCAGGAATGTTGGGAGTAATCTTAAACAACATTTGAGGAGTTATCAGAAGTCTATTATATATGGAAAACAAGGATTGGGTAGTGTTTACTCCTCTTGAAGAATTTCGAATCTTGAGCCAAATTTTATGCCACAAATTAACAGACCAGTTAACAGTAACGTCTTCTTCCCATTTCAGTTCCACCTGTGATTTTTGCCTCTCAGTATCAAAAGATCTAACAATTTTATATAGTGCGGAAGATGATGGTCTTGAAACAAGTGTATCAAAAAGGTGATTTTCCAATATTCTTGACTGCATTAGTGATTAGAATTTTAGCATATATAGAAGACACAATTTGTGCTAAAGTGTTAAACTTGTTTTAAAATGATATTAGAAACTTAAATATATGTTGTGCATCAATTAAATAAATGATGAACCCATATTGCCCCTTTCTGTCTCCATGTGGGCAAAGAATTGTTCTATCTTTAGTGGCCAAAAAATTGTTCTATCTTTAATTTTAAGAAGCTTATTATGCCAGATAGGTTAATTTTAAGAAATTATCTATATCGTTGAGACACTGAAATAGTATGGGGTACATTCATCTGCATGTGTTTTTGTTTTTAAGGATGGGTTGCAACATGAATTAGGTTTATTGGGTAAAAATATATAAATTATTTAAATGAAAAAGGAGGAACTTTTTTTTTCTACCTGAGCCCATACAGAATAAACATCATCAATGTTACCTAACAGTGCCTGCAATGTAGGCAAGAGTTTGTTGTGCAGGAAGGGGAACCTTCCTGCACAAAAACAATTCTCAGAGGCATTTTCTTCTTTCTAAGTGTGCTGCACAATGGAGCACACTTAGAAAGAGGAGAATTAAACATATTTTTACTTGTTGCATCTCTGGTGGGGAGGCGCACAATTCTGATGCATTCCCAGGTTTACCTTTGTTGGTAAATTTGGGAATGCATCATAATACATCGGTGGATGTGTGGGAACATCCACACTCAACATATGTTATGCTACCACCATGCAGTGTAATGCAAGGCAGCGACTTGCATTGCCTTGCATTACAACAAGAATACCTAGCCACTCAGGAGGCCTTGCGTGGTTTGCTAAATTTGAATCTAGATTTTGCATTGCCCTGCATCCCTTGGACAACGTACAACCTCGATAAATATGGGCCTACATTTCCAGTGCCTGCGTTTGTGGTAGTGCAGATACCAAACACAAAGGGGCGTGGCCTAGGGAGAATTCAGCTAATATTGGTTGGAAGTAGACACTCCACAAAGCACTTTACCAAGCTTGGAAGCTCTCAGACACCACCAGAACAAACTTCCACAACGCCATGACCGATGTCGCCAACTGGATGAAAACAAACTGCCTGATACTCAACTCCAACAAAACTGAAGCACTGATCTTCGGGAGAAACACATCCATATGGGAACACAGCTGGTGGGCAGCTGAACTCGGAGCCACTCCCACGCTAACAGACCACATGTGCAGCCTTGGCACCATCCTCATCAGCGAACTGACTATGAAGGGTCAAATCAATGGAGTCGCGCCATCCTGCTTCCATGCCCTCCGCATGCTCTGCAGAATCTTCAGATGGATCCCAATCAACACCAGAAAAACCGTCACCCAGGCCCTTGTCACCAGCCGCCTTGACTACAGCAATGCTGGCATCTCTGTCCAACTCTTCAAAAGTCTCCAGACCATACACAACGCGGGAACCAGACATCCTGGAACTCCCCAAATGAACCCACATCACCCCTTACCTCAGAAAACTCCACTGGCTCCCCATGCAGAAAAGATGCCTTCTGAAGATCCTCACCCTTCCCTACAAAGCATTACAGGATCAAGGACCATCCACATCAGCCACCAACTGAGCTTCCACAACCCACCCGACACATGCACTCCTCCTCGCTGGCCTTTGCACCCCTCTCCCCCTGAATCTGCTGCAGTGGTGGCTGTTCCCTCTCCTACATCGCGCCAAGGCCTGGAACGATCTACCCGTCTACCTCCGAACAGCACCCTTCCTTTTTGGACTTCAGAAAGAAACTCAAGACCTGGCTCTTTGACGGAGACCTCACACCCCAGCACCCAGATACCCCCCGGGGTGACAGTGTTGTGCTCTACAAATGCGGACTGCTATTCTCACATACATGTAATTAACTAAATAAAGTTATGGTTTGTTTATGTCCGATTCATCCAGTGTTGTGCCACTCTGTCTCAGACAAAGAAGGTGTAGCTTCAACAAGCTTGGCCAGACTTTTTAGGATCAAGTCTGAGCTTGTGGATCAGCCAACACAACTACAGCCTTCAATAGATTTGTTGATATTTCCAGACTAGGATTCATCCATGTTGCAGTGTCGGAGAGGTGGCTCTGGTTTCTTGTTCTACTGTACGTTTCCAACATGGCGGCCATGTTTTGTGCAGGGATGGGAGGGGTCAGTTGAGGACGTCCAGCACAACCACGCCAGTTCAGAAAAAGCACTCAGACTGAATCTTAAACTGTATTTGGTGGGTTTCCCAAACTTTCATGTGATATAACCATTCAACAAATATTTTAAATCCCATAAGTAACTGTACAGGGCCATTTATCCTCCGCCATAAATATCAAGTGGCGGCTCAGCACAGCATGGATTTAGAGACTAGTTGAGTTAACAAGGGCCAACAAAAATAAAAACAAACTTGCAAAGAGGAGACTGCAGCTAGCTGTTCCCGTCATACACCGTTAACACTCGAAGCTAGAGTTTCAACCATTGGTCAGTTGGGAATGACCAACAGGGTCTGGCGGCATGTTGTGTTCACACGATGTTCAAAAAAGTGCCTAGGCTATAAGCATTTTATTTCTCCCAGCTGCTGAAGTTGCGGTTCTAATGCATAAAACTTCTCAATAATGCCATCTGTCATGGTCCACACTGTACATAAAATCTGGAAGTGCGGATATTGACTGAGCAGAGAAAGAGCATCTATTTACTTGCTCCCCAGGTCATTCAACCTACACCATGTACTATAAAAATATATGTAAAGATAAATACTTCGGGTCATATTTAGGAGCCTCTAGCGCCATTCGAATGTCACATCAGCGTCATTTTTTTACGCTAAGGTGGCAATAGAAGGCCATAAAAGCTGCGCCACATTTTCAAAGTGGCGCAATGCATGCATTGTGCCACTTTGGAACTCTTTATGCCTGCACCAGGCATAACGTATGAAAAGAGAGCATTCCCCCATTAGGGGGAACCAAAAAAATGGAGCAAGGAAATATAAAAGATTTCCTTGCTCACTTTTTTCGGCATTTTTAATGCTTGCTCAAAGCAGGCGTCTAATGGAGGCTTCCATTGCTTTCAATGATGCTAATCCTGCAAAGCGCCAGGCTAGCGTTAAAAAGTGTGATGCCAGTCCCCTAACTACTGCCATGGTGCACCGTATTTTAAACATCGCCCACACATGGTGGCATTAGTGGGCACTAAGGGGCGCAAGAAAAGTGCAGGACATATAACAGCAATACAGCTAATGAATGGGAAGGTTACTAAGCCTGTCACCCTAAACTGTATTCTCATCATTTCCAGGAGTTTTAGAAAATACCCTGTTTTCAGTCAATAGCATTCCTGAAGTGGATACAGTATTTCGTTTTCTGTGGGTTTTGTGGGTGTATGAATTACAAACCTGTAGAAGATTCATATATGGTTGATGAGCTTGTGGCTGATGAAGTAATCCCAGTCCGCTTCTGTGTAGGATCCCTTTGCCTTTGAGGCACATTAGGATGCTCTTCTTTGGGGTGGTGCTGAACCCCTTCCCAGGACACTGCTCGTGCAGATCCCTCTCTACGTGTTACGATGGTGCTCTTCGCTCTTTGGTCATATGGGGTTTTAAAGTTCCCCTTCCCACCTCACTTTGTAGAATTGACCTAAGTGCACAGATTAATTACCTTTTTGTAAATGTTAAATTAAATTAAATAATGAAACAAAATGGCTCTTGCGCCATGACATAAGTGTGCATATGTTCAGTGACAGGCGTGTGCAAACATCATCACGCTGAGGCCTCAGTAGCATCATGACACATGCTTGCACTTGCGTGAAGATGAATGCATGAGTCTTCATCATTGCGCTGGCCTTTTTTTTCTTTTTTGGCACTAACCATTTTCTGGTCGACGTGGAACAGCAGTAGCAGCAAAACGCATGGGTAAAGCCAAAAGGTAAGACCTATTGACTTTGTCAATGATTGTTGTGAATCATAATCAGCACCTTGGAAAGACGGACGCAATCTAAACATTGTTCTCAAGTGTGTACAATCATGTGTGCATGGGAATGCAAAAATGCCAATGAGACCTCCTGAGGTGGATTTGTTGGTGCACCAGAGCACCATTGCCAACGTCTTTGATTTAAAAGCATGAAGAAAGGACCTTCCTCTGGCATCTTTGTATAATGCTGATTATCCCACAGGGGAAGCCCTTCATGGGTTTTCTCCAGATGGTGCCTCCTACTGGTGATGTCCATTACTAATCCTACCAGATGGCAGAGTGGGTGCCATCATTTAGTAGCTTCTCTCCGTTATAGTCATGCTGTGTGTCGGAGGTCGCTGCCCGACCTTGCCAAGGCATCATCTACATGAGGAATACACGCGGTACTGCCTCGTCTCGCCACTAGATATGAGGGTTGCATCACTGGGAGAGAAACTACATGACTGGTTGTTGCTCATATCACTGTCTAATGTGAGCTTACTCTGTCTGGATGGACTTGCCCCGCTTCACTGTTTGACTTTCTCTGCTTTGGATGCATCTTGGTTCATGCAGGTGTATCCCACGGTGACGTCATTTCCACCACCATTATAGATGGGGGTGATTTCTCCCCATTCCTGCCTGGAAACACACTCCTGCCCCTGACCAGAGAATATCTATGTATGCCTCCAAGGCGGTAAATTACCTATATAGGAGATGCAAATACTCACAAACGTATTTGTTTGTTAACAATACCTCACTTTAACATGTAGATCTACCAGATACAACCACAAACCCGTGCCTAATCATAAATACTTGGGGAACCTCTACACTCACAAGTACCGTTTACAAGGGAAAAGTCACACCTACAATGGCAGTGCATAGCTAATTAATTTTTGCTCACCAAAGCTGAACTTCAGTGCATAAATGCATACAAATGTGGACACTGAGCAAGGGACTGCATCTTCTCTAGCATCTTCATGGACTGTCTCTAGAACCCAGGTGGTCAAGACAAGCCTACTTCTTTTTCCTTCTTGTGGATCTGTGTAGAGATGCCTGAACTAGTGGTTCTGTGTAGCGATGCCTGAACTTGTAGTTCTGTGTAGAGATGGCTGAACTTCTGGCTCTGTGTGGCGATGCCTGAACTTGTGACTGTGTCAGCAATACCTGTACTTGTGGCTCTGTGTGGCGATGCCTGAACTCGTGGTTCTGGGTGGAGATGCCTGAATTGGTGGTTCTGTGTGGTGATGCCTGGACATCTGGTTCTGTGTGGCGATCCCTGAACATCTGGTTCCGTGTGGCGATGCCTGAGCTTGTGGTTCTCTTTGGAGATTCGTGAATTGGTGCTTCTGTGTGGAGATGCTTGAACTTCTGGTTCTGGGTGGAGATGCCTGAACTTCTGGTTCTGGGTGGAGATGCCTAAACTTCTGGGTGGTGATGCCTGAACTTCTGGTTCTGGGTGGAGATGCCTGAATTGGTGGTTCTGTGTGGTGATGCCTGAACATCTGGTTCTGTGTGGTGATGCCTGGACATCTGGTTCTCTGTGGCAATCCCTGAACATCTGGTTCTGTGTGGCGATGCCTGAGCTTGTGGTTCTCTTTGGAGATTCGTGAATTGGTGCTTCTGTGTGGAGATGCTTGAACTTCTGGTTCTGGGTGGAAATGCCTGAACTTCTGGTTCTGGGTGGAGATGCCTGAACTTCTGGGTGGTGATGCCTGAACTTCTGGTTCTGGGTGGAAATGCCTGAACTTCTGGTTCTGGTTGGAGATGCCTGAACTTCTGGTTCTGGGTGGAGATGCCTGAACTTCTGGGTGGAGATGCCTGAACTTGTCCTGTGTGGCGATGCCTGAACTTGTGGTTCCCAGTCTCATTTCAATCACGCCCTGGCTCTTTCCCGGAGACCTGCATTAAAAGCTGGACAAGGGCCTGGAAGCATCCAGGGACAGGAAACTATTTCCAACCATTAGCTTGTTTTGGATTTGTTTGGCAGTCACTACATAGGGCTCAGCTTTCCCTGGGCTGATGTCGAGGCTGCTGCTTCCCATCCAGACTGTTTTCCACTCGGCTGGTCACGTTTGTCTTGGATGGAGAGGAGGCACCTGGGTGGTGTCCGGCAGGCCCCTGGACGCGGCAGAAACCCTGGAAACACGCTGAGCAGAGCACGTATCGCCATCTCTGATGGATGACTCCTGAGGAGGACACGGCCAATGGCGTCCATGACATCGTCACACTCAAGCAGGGGAGGGACGGAGGCCCCGCAGCCCCGCCGTGGGGCGCACATCATTCCTGTCACAGCCCCAGGTTACCAGCTCCGAATGAATGAAAAAGGCAACTGAGAAGAAAGTTGGGATGGAGAGAGGATGCAATGTGACCTTAACTGTCAAAAAAGAAAAATGCACAGAGTAGATTTCAATCTAACAAAGGAGGCCTGGACTGCACGTCTCAGCTCCAACAGGTAAAGACATTTAACTAGAGAGACCTTCCCTAGCAGCCCCTCCAGTGCAGGCCGCCCTTCTGCACAGTGTGGTGTGCAGCAGAAACTTAGGGTCCTTAAGAGGTGGGCCAGCAGAGAAATGTACATGGAAGAGCCCATGCACATGCCAAGCCATGAAGAATGCCCCTGGCATATAAATCATGCAACAGATATCATCTCTTCAAAATTCAACTTTCTTTAACATGCAGAAGTGTTTCATCCTAGATCATTTGATTACATTACTGCATTGAGAGACTTTTTTTTTAAAGTGATAGTTTTTAAGAGTGAACTTAGAAAAGTTCATTGTCCCACCCCCTACCCCCACACTGGTGACAATGACATCTATTAACTAAGAGGCAGGCTAGTTGCTCTGTGCACCTAATATGTGGCCCTGATTCATGTGGTACATGTAACAACATTATAGTTTATTAAATGAAACACAAGATGTTTTTGTACACCGCACATCCTGAACTTGTGAACCTAAACGTGCTCTCAAATGTGATAATGAAAAAAGGAGATCAGGTGAAATAAAATATTGGCCAAGGATCAAACAATTTGGTGAAGCAGGGAAGCTAGATAAGATCCCAAGGGGAATATTTATTGGCCCCTAGCGCCAACTTGAGCCACATTAACGTTGTTAACGTCATTTATTTTGACGTTAATGTGGCCTAATGACACCAAAATCCCCACGCTGTATTTACAGAGTGCATTGCGCCACTCTGTAACCCTTTGGCTACATTATGCCTGCGCCAGGCATAATGTATGCAAAGGGGGCGTTTCCCCATTAGGGGAGCCGGTAAAATGGTGCAAGGAAATCTATGGGATTTCCTTGCGCCATTTTTTACGGCACTTTTAACGCCTGCTCAAGAGCGGGCGTTAAAAGGGGGCTTCCATTCTTTAGAATGGGCCCCTATGTACTCTGCAGGAGTAGCGACAATATTTTGGCGTTACTCCTGCAGAGTACATCAATAGTGTCATGAAAAATGACGCTATTGCCCCCTACCCTGTGCCATGGTGCGCCGTATTTTACGCCGCACACATGGTGGCGGTAGGGGAGTGCTAAGGGGCACTCGGTGCAGCGCCACTTTCCATAAATCTACCCCCAAGTTTATTTAGTTCTACATTGCACAGCGTGGATAGTACAGAAAATAGAGAATGTAAGTTGTAGAGGTTGAAGGTGTGCGGGATGACAGAGGGGAGAAAGAGAGGTGGAAGTGAATCTGGGAGAGACAGGGGTTAGCAAGGGATAAATAGAGATAGAGTTGAGAGAATGAGAGCGATGGAGTTGGAGGAGGTACTTATTTTGTACTGATGATAGCCGGTGGACATTTACCAGCACGTATTTCAAGGGGCCAAAATGTACCACTCCCAGTTTCCAGAGCAGTGGGAGACTGAAAATCCTCAGAATGACTTTTATTTTTCACTGAAGTCCTTGCCACAGGCGAAGGACCACCAATACACTCATCGTTCACCACTCCCTGTATTGGCAACTCCTCTATTTCACCAAACCGTAGTGGAAGTTGAAGGACTGGTTTTTATTCTCCTAGACAGTGTCCTTGCCTATCATTATCCACAGTAAAAGAGCCCTAGACGAAGTTGAGTCAAGAGCTTTAAATAAGGGATTAGGATTCGTCCCCACTCCAAAAATAGACCTCTTTAAAGTGAGAACTGAACTTGCAGAGTTTTTTTCGCAAAATCTGTCTCAAGACTTTCTTCTGGGAAAACCCCACCCCAAACAGATAGGGATACAGGCCTATGACCAAAATCTACCTTCTGTCACTCCACCAGTCAAATGCCACCAGAGGTTTTGGCGTTTCAAAAATCAGTGACTCGGAAAATTGACGGTTTACAGCAACTACCCAACAATGCCTTTCAAAACACGAGCTCCCAGGAGTTAGCAGCTCTTAAACGCCTTACATCAGACTCCACAATAGTGATAAAACCAGCAGATAAGGGCAGAGCCACTGTAATAATACCACAGCAGATGTACAGGGATGAATGTCTGTGCCTAATGGGCAACACGCAGCACTACAAATGATTGGCAAAGGACCCCACGTCAGAAATCCAGGAGGAGATTGCCTTCCTGATATCTGGGGATCAGACATTGATTGGCTGATGAAACATGAAGCAGCTGTCTTGGTTAAAAAAAACAACAGTCCCATATTTCTACATCCTTCCAAAAATTCATAAAATGATCAATCCACCCTACAGTAGACCTACCGTATCAGGGATAGGATCAGTCCTGGAACCTTTATCATAATTCTGTGATACCTTTCTACAACCACTGGTTAAGAAAATTCCGACATACTTGAAAGACACATCTGATGTCCTAAACATGTTAAATACAATGCCATTTGATAAAAGGACTGAACTTTTGATTATGTTGGATGTGGAATCCCTCTACACGAATATACCCCAGGAAGCAACCCTAGAGGTCATCCGGGGACTCCTGGAGAAGACAAGAGGGGAATTTTAGGCCCACGTGGCTCTGACAAGGAACTATTTTGAATTTGAGAAGACCTTCTTCTTAAAAATACACGGGACATCGATGGGCAGTACTTTTGCTCCTAGACTAGCCTGCCTCTACGTAGACCACTTCGAACGACAAGTGGTGTTCCAACATGAGAATCCCTTCCTTAGACAGATCAAATTATGGAAACGCTATATTGATGATGACCTTCTAATATGGACAGGCACCGCTGACGAGGCCTTCACCTTTGCAAATTGGCTTAAACTGGCTTAATGCTTTAAACCCCTATCTAAACTTCACCATGGCCATGGGCGGCACAGAGCTACCTTTCTAGATTTACTCATTTATGAAAAGAATGGGAGTCTGGCCACTGAGGTCTATTACAAACCGACAGACCGGAAAAATCTTCTAAAATTCCAGAGCTTTCACCCAAGATCTTTACGAGAAAACTTACCAGTGGGACAATTCGACGTAATTGTTTGGATGTAATTAACTACACCAAACATGTGGAAAGACTGTCAAAAAAACTCCTTGAAAGAGACTATCCGGGCCATCTGATCAGGAGAGCCGAAAAGAGGGCACGCAATAATAACAGAGACCAGCTCTTAGAACTATCACAAATTAGTCAAAATAAAGAAATAGAGCAAGTGATTTGTGTGACCACGTTCAACCCCTTGTCAAACAAAATCCAGAAAATAATAAGGGAAGATTGGAAAATCCTGACCTCAGGAGGACTTCCCTTTGATTAACCCTTACATGTCTTTAAGAGAACAACCAGCATACAAGATATGGTGGTACACACACGACCCCACAAGAGGACACCAACAAACAAACAACTGACCTTGTGGCAACTGACCCCCCCATTTGGCTACCATCCATGTGGTAAATGTAGTGTTTGTCAGTTCACACGCACTTTAACTACCCTAGACTTAGGTCTTAAAACCTCTTGGGAATTAAAATTCCTCTCCAGTTGTAACAGCAAGAATGTCATTTACATGATCTAATGTCCTTGTATGTTAAAATACACTGGAATGATAACGAGGAGAGTTGGAACACGCATATGTGAACACAGAAGCACCATCTGCTGTAAAAGCGATGCCACGAAGCTCACCAGCCACTTCATCAGGAATAACCACTCCCCAGATGACATGGAATGGGTGGTCCTTGACAAGCTAAGTCCTACGACAAATATGAACCAAAAGCTCTTCTACTACGAACAAAGATGGGTCTGGAGACTACATACAGATACCAGAGGACTCAATGATGATATATCAAATCAAAATCAAATCAAATCATTAGCATTTATAAAGCGCGCTACTCACCCGTGCGGGTCTCAAGGCGCTAGGGACAAAGGGGGTGGTTATCGCTGCTCGAACAGCCAGGTCTTTAGGAGTCTCCGGAAAGCGGAGTGGTCCTGGGTGGTCCTGAGGCTGGTGGGGAGGGAGTTCCAGGTCTTGGCCGCCAGGAAGGAGAAAGATCTCCCACCCGCCGTGGAGCGTCGGATGCGAGGGACGGCGGCGAGTGCGAGGCCAGAGGAGCGGAGGGGGCGGGTGGGGACGTAGAAGTTGAGGCGTCTGTTGAGGTATTCCGGTCCCTTGTCGTGGAGGGCTTTGTGTGCGTGGGTGAGAAGTCGGAAGGTGATCCTTTTGCTGACTGGGAGCCAATGCAGGTGTCTCAGGTGTGCGGAGATGTGGCTGTTGCGGGGTACGTCGAGGATGAGGCGGGCTGAGGCGTTTTGAATGCGTTGCAGGCGATTTTGGAGTTTGGCGGTGGTCCCAGCGTAGAGGGTGTTGCCGTAGTCCAGGCGGCTCGTGACGAGGGCGTGGGTCACGGTTTTTCTGGTGTCGGCGGGGATCCAGCGGAAGATCTTGCGGAGCATGCGGAGGGTGAGGAAGCAGGCGGAGGACACGGCGTTGACTTGCTTGGTCATGGTGAGAAAGGGGTCCAAGATGAAGCCGAGGTTGCGGGCGTGGTCTGCGGGGGTCGGTGCGGTGCCGAGGGCCGTGGGCCACCAGGAGTCGTCCCAGGCGGACGGGGTGTTGCCGAGGATGAGGACTTCAGTTTTTTCAGAGTTCAGCTTTAGGCGGCTGAGCCTCATCCAATCTGCGACGTCCTTCATACCCTCTTGTAGGTTGGTCTTGGCGCTGGCGGGGTCCTTGGTGAGGGAGAGTATAAGTTGGGTGTCGTCGGCGTAGGAGGTGATGATGATGTCGTGCTTGCGTACGATCTTAGCGAGGGGGCTCATGTAGACATTGAAGAGTGTCGGGCTGAGTGATGAGCCTTGAGGTACGCCGCAGATGATCTCAGTGGGTTCTGAGCGAAACGGAGGGAGGTAGACTCTTTGGGAGCGGTTTACGAGGAAGGAGGCGATCCAGTCCAGGGCCTGGTCTTGGACCCCGGTGGAGCGGAGGCGGGTGATTAGGGTGCGGTGACAGACGGTGTCAAAGGCAGCCGAGAGGTCGAGAAGAATGAGGGCGACTGTTTCACTGTTGTCCATCAGGGTTCTGATGTCGTCTGTGACTGAGATGAGGGCGGTTTCAGTGCTGTGGTTGGTTCGGAATCCGGTCTGTGAGGGGTCGAGCAGGTTGTTGTCTCCCAGGAAGGTGGTCAGCTGTTTGTTGACGGTCTTCTCTATTACTTTGGCTGGAAAGGGAGATGGGGCGGAAGTTTTTCAGGTCGCTCGGGTCAGCCGTAGGTTTCTTTAGTAGGGCGTTGACTTCGGCGTGTTTCCAGCATTCGGGGAAGGTAGCAGAAGAAAAAGAAGAGTTGATGACGGTCTGGAGGTGCGGGGCGATGATGTTGTCGGCTTTGTTAAAGATGAAGTGCGGGCAGGGGTCCGAAGGGGCGCCAGAGTGGATAGAGTTCATGATGGATTTGGTTTCTTCCGTGCTGATGTGGGTCCAGTTGTTGAGGGTGATGGTCGGGGATGTGGGTTCGGTGGTGTTAGGTTGGGTCTGGTGTCCGAAGCTGTCGTGGAGGTCGCTGATCTTGCGATGGAAGAAAGTGGCGAGGGATTCGCATAGATCCTGTGAGGGCGTGACGGCGTTGGCGTTGGCGCTGGGGTTGGAGAACTCCTTGACGATGCTGAAGAGTTCTCTGCTGTTGTGGCTGTTTTTGTCCAGTCTGTCGGTGAAAAAATTCCTTTTGGCAGTGCGGATCAGGTGGTGGTGTTTGCGGGTAGCGTTCTTGAGGGCGGTCATGTTGTCAGCGGTGCGGTCCTTGCGCCAGGCTTTCTCAAGTGCGCGACAAGTTTTCTTTGATTCTTTGAGGGTGTCAGAGAACCAGAGGGGTTTCTTGGTGTTGTTCTGTCGCTGGGAGCGTTTGAGGGGAGCAAGGTTGTCTGCGCAGTTGGAGATCCAGTTTGTGAGGTTGAGGGCTGCGATGTTGGGGTCGGTGGTGAGGGTGGGTTGATTGGCGGCGAGTGCGGCGAAGAGTTGCTCTTCAGGGATCTTGTTCCACTGTCGGCGAGGGATGGGTTGAGTGCGGAGGTGGCGGGTCTCGCGTCGGAATGTGAAGTGGACGCAGCTGTGGTCGGTCCAATGAAGGGCGGAGGCGTGGCTGAAGAAGACGTGTTTGCTGGCGGAGAAGATAGGGTCGAGTGTGTGTCCGGCGATGTGGGTGGCAGTGTTCACCAGTTGTTTGAGGCCGAGGTTGGCGAGGTTGTCGAGCAGGGTGGTGGTGTTGGGGTCGTTGTTTTGTTCCAGATGGAAGTTGAGGTCGCCTAGGAGGATGTAGTCCAGTGAGGCGAGGGCGTGCGGGGTGATGAGGTCGGCGATGGTGTCGCTGAAAGGGGCGCGAGGTCCGGGAGGACGGTAGACGAGGGATCCTCTGAGGGTGGTCCTCGGGTCGGTGCGAATCTGAAAATGCAGGTGTTCAGCGGCAAGAGGGGAGTCTTCAGTGGAGGTGGTGACGCTGATGGAGTCTTTGAAGACGATGGCGATACCTCCTCCTACTTGGTTGGTGCGGTCTTTCCTGGAGATCTTGTAGCCTTCGGGGATGGCGGTGGCGATGTCTGGAGCAGAGGAGGCGTTCATCCAGGTCTCCGTGATGAAGGCGACGTCCGGTGCTGTGGAGTCTAGGAGGTCCCAGAGTTCAACGGCGTGTTTGTGAACGGAGCGAGCGTTGACTAGGATGCACTTGAGGTGGTTGATGGCGCGTGGGCTTGTGGTCGTAGTTGTTGCGTGGTGGAAGATGCGTTTGCAGGAGTTGCAGGCGAAGGGTCCATGGGTGCGTTTGGGGTGAGCTTGGAAGCAAGTGTTGGAGCGTCCTGGGTTGAGGGCATGGAGGGTGGTGGGGTCATAGCGGATCATCGGGGCTTGGGAGCGCTGGGGACCAGGGGTCATGGCGCTGGGCGCGGGCCAGGCGCGGACGGGCGCAGACGGGCTTGCCTCTGGCGCGCCTCTGGCGCGCCAGCGGCGCACCCGCTGTGCGCGGACGCGCAGCGGCCGCCATATGAGGTGGGGGGGGGAGGGGTCAGCTGGGGGCGAATGGGAGCTGGGGGGCGGGGGCGTGCAGGAGGTCGCGGCGGGAAAGCGCGAGGGAGGGGGGGGACAGGTAGAGTGAGAAGAGCTGGCGGAGGGGGGTTTAAGGGTGGAGGGGGGAGAGTGTTAGGAGGTTTAGGAGATTAGGGAGAAAGATAGGTGTAGGGTTGTGAAGATAGGGGAGGGGGGTTGTAGAGGTGGGTGAGGGTGAGAGGTAGAGTGAGGGGATAGGAAGATAGGTAATAGAGGGGGTGGCGGGAGGGGGGGGAGATAGAGAAATAGGTAGAGAGAAAAGGTAGATAGAGAAATCGATAGATAGGGAAAAAGATAGAGAGATAGGAAGATAGGAGGAGGTGGAGAGTGAGGGAGTTGGATAGTGGGATAGAGAGATGGAGAGATAGGTAGATAGGAGGAGTGAGGGAGGTAGAAAGTGAACGGGTTAGATAGGGGAGATAAAGGGGGGGGATGCGAGTGGGGGAGGGGGATGAGGCAGGAGCAGGAGGGCAGGCGCGGGGAGATGAGGACAGAGGAGGCAGAAGAGCCGAAGGCAGAAGACAAGAAGACAAGAAGAAAAGAAGAACAGAAGAAAAGAAGAACAGAAGAGCAGAAGACCGGAAGGACTGAAGACCGGAAGAGCAGAAGACCGGAAGAGCAGAAGACACACAGAAGAACACAGAAGAACACAGAAGAACAGAGAGGAGTACAGAAGAACAGAGAAGAATACAGAAGAACACAGAGGAAGACAGAAGAAGACAGAGGAAGACAGAAGAACAGAGAAGAATACAGAAGAACACAGAGGGAGACAGAAGAACACCGAGGAAGACAGAAAAACACAGAGGAAGACAGAAGAAGACAGAGGAAGACAGAAGAAGACAGAGGAACACAGAAGAACACAGAAGAACACGGAGGGAGATACAAAAAACGAAGAAACAGAGTGCAGAATACCACAGCAGAAGATGAGGAAGAAGAGAAGAGGAGAGAAGACGGGGAGAAGAGGAGTACAGAAGAAGAATACAGACGAGGAGCGAGGAGGAAGAACAGAGAAGAAGGAAAGAGGAAAAGAAGCAGGAGAGAGGGTGAGTAGCGCGGGGCAGAACGAGGGGCTGGGAGGTGGGGGGTACTTACTGTGGGGTGGGTCTCAGGAACTCAGGAACCTGGAGGAGCTGCAGCGGCAGGGGGAGCGACCTACCCTTGGGTCAATATACCATGGTCCGCACTGAACAAATAAGAGGGCCTGGAGATCCCATACAGATACCAGAAGACTCAAAGATGAAAACATGTGATACTCACTAAACAAAGAAGAGGGTCCTGAAAACACTCTCCATTTCAGCCTTTTGTTCTCACCTTCCCCTTTCCCCTCTCCAGCCCCTTCTTCTCTTTACCCTTTCCTTTTCTATTGCCCTTGTTCCCCTGCCTTGGCCTTTTTCTTTCCCGATTTCTTCTTTTTTCTTTCCCCCTCTCGCCCCCCCCTCCGTTGCTCTTCCTTGTTTCATCTGTTTTCCTCCTCTTTCCTTTTCCATTTTTCTTCTTCACTTCACCTTCGATCCCCTTACCGATAACCCACCCCTCCCCCTTTCTCTCTTTCCCCCCTTCTCCTTTCCTCTCCCCCTCCCCAACCCCAAAACCACCCCCCTCCTCCGCTTTCCCTATTTGCTATTTTTTCCCCCGCCAGTCCCATTTACACGCTAACATGGAAACCTTTTGTAGTCCATGGACACAGGGGACTACACGTCCCATGCTCCTTTGGGCCGGGTGCTCGGAGCAATGTCACGCTCCACACCTCCACCAACAACACACTCCTGTACGTCAACCAAGACGCCGGGCAGCAGGTCTTTATCTTTCTGCAGCTCTCCATCTGGGTATCACTGACAGCTGGGGAAGGAGCTGGTTTAGGTGCGCCAGTGATCGCCCCCGTTGATGTAGTAAGTGAACACCACCCACAGCACCCCGGGCGGCAATCTTGGACCCCGCAACAACAGATAAGACCTGCAACAAATTCATGTTGTGTTGTATTGGCCTGTTTAATTATTTCGCTTTACATGGTAGCACTTTTGTTATTATTGCCTCATCTGAGTCCGATATTCTTAGAGCTAACATGGTGCTCCTAACTACTTTTGTTTGTTCACAATTCTTGCTATGATGTTCAGAAGGGAAAGGGACCCCACTGCAGCGGTCCCCTCCTCCATCTATGCAGCACACTAATCTTAACCTATGCTAGCAGATCACGGGTGGCTAGTGATAGAGCGGTCCGTACTAATAATTTTACCTGTTTCGGACGCTCTTTAGGCCGATGAATCTTTTGACTTAGTGGGAACTCTCTGTACTCTTAATCGATCAATTTCATCAAATCAATAATCAATAACGAACATAGGCAATACCTTGATCAACATAACACTTGACAATTAATCCAGAATACATTTCGGCGAAACCTAACCTTTTAGCCAGGAATAACCACACCAGTTTATTCAAAGTTAGTGAATTTTATTTCCCTATATTAACAAAGCTAGCACGATATAAATGTGTCTCAACACCAAATGATAAACATAAATGAACATTAATAGCTGTCCATAACGACGGAACAAGTGCAATCTATGTAGCATTTGAATCACGAGGCATTCAATAATGGCAATGCAAATCACTAATACGATAATCTGTAATGAACTAATGGCATACATTTAGTCAGCATAACAAGATCTCAAATTGCATCGTGCGACATATGGAATCCTCATCTAACCTCAAATTAGCATCGGCATGTGGGACTTCATGCAAAAACAATTTAGCAACATTAATTTAGAAAACTCCTAACTAGGGATCTTATCAAAATCAGCAGTTGGTTACCTAAAAGAAACACAATGCAATTGTACAATTTCCTTTCATATTTACCAATTACGATCAGCATACAAGGAAGTCTTCGTCTCACAGGTACCGTTCTTCGGTCATCATGGGTACCGTTTCTTGATCAGCATGGGACGGGACAAAGGGGCAGGGGTGGACGGGGCAAATGCCTCACTGCAGCAAGGTAAAACTACTACTTCATGCAAAGGGACAAATCAAAGTTAAAGTCTCTAGGGCAAGAATCATTTAAAGCCTCTTTCTCTCGATTAGAGAAAGAATCAAAGTCTCTCAAAATGGCGTCGCAGCAAAATGGGCCATAATAGCTACGAAGTCTGCAAAATGGCGGGTATCGAGCTGGAAATGGCTGTAATGATCGCGCAATGGCAATCAGAGCGTGTAATAGCTACCTTCTTCTCGTGCACCTGGGTTTTATAGACAACAGTTCGAATCCAGTAGGGTCTCCATTGGAGGGTTCATAGGTTAGCTTCAAATTGTCCAATCAAAAACAACAGTTCTCAAGCTTTTACTTAAGCATACATTATCCTTGGAGATGGGTACGCAAGTTGCAACATTGTCTACCAATTAGCTCACTTTCAGAGCCTCCATTGTCCGCACCTGCAAGTCGACCTTGAAGTAAAGAGAAAATATGCCAGGCTGGCACTAACTTTAAGATAAGCATGTGAACAGTTTCTGTGGAAAAGTACAGCTTCAAGCAAAAATACACGTTTATTAGCACAGTGGAAAAATACGAGCATCTAAACCGTGAGACCAGGCAACTAGGCCAAAGCCTCCGCTAAAGTAATGTTAAGCTAAAACATGTCAAACAAGCAAATCATAGCACACGTTTATGATTATGTCGGATTAGTGCAATTCTAATATACCATGTTATATAAAGCACGTATATAAACGTTGGCAAACTACTCTGAGGGCACATTTTGTCCCCGTACAATCTTTATTAGTTCGGTTAAAGTCACACATGATTATTTCAGCACTACGTTTATGCGTTAATAAATGTAAGACCTTCATTTTCTGCTTCATCAATCCCTCCTCTGATGACTACTTGTCATCACACAAATTAAGCCCACAAATTTTATTCCATTAAAATTCTGTCAGTTCCCTTTTCCTTTTAGTTCCCCTAGTTTGCGCTTTGTATTCTTCTGCCATTCTTTTCATAATTTTCTCTTCTTTTCTTCTTTTAATTCTTTCCATAATCATTATTATTCCCCTTTTTATTCCCCAAATTCCAAACACACAAATTATTACTATTAATATTCCTTCTATTATTTTCAATAATATTCCATTCCAAATCCCCCCAATCAAATGTCCCACAGAAGCAAGTCCCTTTCCAACCTTCTCCCACACTCCTGGTTCTTTCAATTCCTTCAAATCTGCACTTTCTTTTGTTAGATTAGCAAGCATAGTTTTAATTTTCACACTATTGTCGGGTATATAGGTACAACAGTGACGTGCACCAAGCATTTTGCAAACACCTCCATCCTTTGCTAAAAGAATGTCTAAAGCAAGCCTATTTTGAAGAGTCATGGCTCTTTCCGCTGCAAGTTCAGCATCTATCAGGATTATAGCACCTGAAAACTTTGTCAACATGTTATCCACTATAGTAGACAACTTTCTTATCTTGATGGAATTCAGCACAACTCCCAATGAAGGAATCATGGCTCCAAATATATCACCTACCACAGCAGCTGCGGTCTCTCTTTTCTGGATACGATGGGATCCAGATGTCTTTTGAATCATCGATACGTCATCCAGCTGATAAACCTTTGGGAATACTATACCCAAATAACATCTCCCCCACCATCCCTTTGGAAGACGATAATAGGCATTATACCCACAAATGTAATATACACCTGGAATAACAGGGTCAAGTCCGTTCATCATGAATGTCCATTTGGCCTTAAAAATAAACGTATGTTTACATTCACTCGCTCCTACAAAAATATTGTCATAATAAGATTCACCTCGATATATACAAAATTTCCCTACATGCCAAGCATCTAAAGCTATTTTCCCTTGTGTCTTTATAGCAGCAAAATCATAGTTATCTACTGAAGTCCTCTTATGTAGCTCTTTTTCTAATTTCGCCTTCATTTGCGCCCTCCTATCATCTGTGCGATCTAAAAAGCTTATTTCTACAGCAGAAACTGAGCAAGTAAGGTTCTCCCTATGAGCATGAGCCGTTTCAAAAGGTTGCATTGGCTCGAAAAATTCCCTCATTATTTTAGCATCCCAATCTTTAGCAGTCTGGCTTAGCTGTGCTATTATAGGAACATAAGCAAAGGTAACATCATAATTCGAGTAAAAATACTGTATGTTAGTTTGACCATAAAACCTAGACATTACTATACTACATGTAATCCCATATGTAAGAGGCATGTGGTGATAAGTTACCCCTTCCTTTACTGATGTCGGTATCTGTGTACACACATAACAATCTTTCGCATCCATAGTCTCAACATACTCTGTTAGCAAGCGATAGAAAACGTTATACGAAAGCTCTTTCTTATCGTGCAAGAGCCTCTCATCCAGTGCTAGTCTTTTCAATGGGGTTAGTTCAGTGACAGTAACAGGAGCAATAGTAGAAACCTCGATATTCTCACTTTCACCCTTCCCATGCATTCCAAACACAATTGCCATTATTATTATTACACATGTAATTACCAAGCCTATACACACATATTTACAATATCTCTTTCTATTATTTTGCGTAGCGTACCTAGTCATGATCTGTATAGAATCAGAGAGCTAGAAGCACCTATAAATGAAACTATTTAGCGATTCAGTTACAAAGCTGAACGAGCGCAATGTTCACACCGTCTTCTTCAAAAGGCCAGTCACTTATCGGTTAGCAGCATTTGTCTCAATTCGGCAATAACTCAGTCTTTATCAGTTTAGCAAGTCTCGTCCGGTTTAACAATGTCTCAGCTGGTTGTTTCTTTCACGTTAGATTGTAGCAAGCAATATCATTTACTATTCTTTCAATCGACAGAGTCTATGAAACTTTTCTTTTCTATTGGTATCTCTTCTTCTTCTTCGTTCTCGATGCTTAGAGATACAAACTCGTCAGTCCAATCGTCATTGACTGCATATGCCCATTCAGGACCGGAATATCTCCTGTTTGGTATCCTTTTCCTTTTCAATTTTGCTTCCCTTTTCGATTCTGCCTCGCTGGTACTTTCCTCTTTTGTCAAGTCTTTTTCTTCACTTGACGATTGTTCCACAACAGTCACTTCCTTTCTTTTCTCTTTCACTTTCGGCCTTCGTTCAAACTTTCTTTACCCCTTTCTTTTATTGGTGAGATACTTAGTCTCCTCTTTGCACCATGTCCATTTGATGGACCTGCGACCTTTTCTGTAGAGGTTTGAACTTTTTCGTTCTGCTCTGCCTTGTCCCCTCCTTCAGGGGAATCGATCACGTTCTCTTTTTCTTTTTCTGTATCGTCTGCTTCTGGGAAAGCCCTCCTCTGATCAGGCTCTCCTGCCTTTTCACCTTCTTCGAGCCCTTCGTCACCGTTATTTTCTTCAGGCTCTTTATCACTTTCAGCTGCTTCAGGCTCCTTGTCACCTTCAGCTGCTTCAGGCTTTTTGCTACCCTCAGCTGCTTCAGGTTCTTTGTCACCTTCAGCTGCTTCGTCGCTGTCTGAACTTTCTCCTTGGTCTCCCCCAAGCGAGTTGGTGTCTTCGTCGTCAGAGAATATCTCTTTCTCTCCCGTTTCTGCCTGCTCGCCTTCAGTTCGGTTTTGTTCTGTCTCAGCACTCAGCACTGCTTTGTCAGGCACTGGTAGTTTCAGCGCTTCAACTTCCTCATCTGTGGGACACAACACCTTCTTTGTGTGACTGGCGTGAATCCAGTTGGGAACCCCCGCACACTTCACAGCGGTAGTTGTCGTCAGGATCACTTGGAAAGGGCCTTTCCAACGGGGTTCCAGACACGACTTTCTCACGTGCTTCTTTACCACGACCCAGTCACCTGCTTTCAGTGCGTGTCCTGGACCTTGGATCGGTGGCAAGGTGGTCGCTTCCACCTGGTGAGAGAAAGAGCGAACCACGTCAGCCAGTCCTTTGCAGTAGTCTAACACCATATCATCTGTAATATTCAAAAGCATGTTTGCGGGAACTGCAGGAAGTCTCATAGCCCTTCCCATGAGAATTTCATGCGGAGACAATTTAGTCTTTCTATCAGGAGTGTTTCTCATTGACATTAGCGCTAAGGGCAATGCGTCAGGCCATTTCAAATTTGTCGATGCACATATTTTTGCCATTCTCGATTTCAGCGTACCATTCATCTGCTCCACCAGTCCTGAGGCTTCAGGGCGATAGCTACAGTGCAGCTTTTGCTCAATGTTCAGCGCTTCGCAAAGTAACTTTATCACCTCGTTATTGAAGTGACTTCCCCTATCTGATTCTAAAGAGATCGGGAATCCGAAACGTGGTATCAATTCTCTCAACAATAGCTTTGCAACTGTAAGGCTGTCATTTCTACGTGTGGGGTATGCCTCTATCCAGTGACTAAAAATGCACACAATCACCAACACATATTTCAGACCTCCATGCACAGGCATCTCAATGAAGTCCATCTGCATACGACTAAAAGGACCGCTTGCCCTACCAATGTGACTCGCGTTCACAACTGTTCCCTTCCCTGGGTTCATCTGCTGGCAAGTGACACATCGATGGCAAATGGCTTCCGCAGCTTGACGAAATCTGGGGTTAAACCAATCAGTTTTGAACAATCTTTTCATGGCATCTCTCCCTAGGTGAGCTTGCCCATGATAGAACCGCGCAAGCTGTGATAAGAGACTATTTGGCAAAACAAATTTTCCCTCATGTGAAACCCATAACTCGTCTTGTCTCTTTATACATTGTGATTTAATCCAGGAATCTCTTTCATCCTCCCTGACATCATTTTGTAATGCTTTTAGTTCCTCTATTGTATCTACGATCTTCAAGGCAAATGCTTCAGCTGGTTCTAGTTCTGGCTCACTTATCGAATTCCATTCATCTCTGAGTAATATACAGTTCAAGGCACAAAATCTTGCGACTTGATCCGCATATGCATTTCCCAGAGAAACATAGTCCTGTCCTTTCGTGTGAGCACTGCACTTTACCACTGCAACTTCAGCTGGCACTTGAATGGCATGTAACAATTCCCTTATTCTTTCCCCGTTTTTCACTGGGGATCCTGAAGAAGTCAGGAAACCTCTCTGTGACCATAGTTGTTCAAAGTCATGCACAATCCCAAACCCGTATTGACTATCAGTGTAAATAGTGACTTTCATCAATGCAG
This sequence comes from Pleurodeles waltl, assembly GCF_031143425.1. Taxonomy (NCBI): domain Eukaryota; kingdom Metazoa; phylum Chordata; class Amphibia; order Caudata; family Salamandridae; genus Pleurodeles; species Pleurodeles waltl. Next base: position 1,814,716,267 of record NC_090444.1, read on the forward strand.
ACAGTTGACATGCTCTTGTAAGGGCTACAAGTTCTGCTACTTGTGCAGAATAGACTCCTTGAAGCCATCCCGCTTCCAAGACCCCTGTTACAGTACATACAGCGTATCCTGCTTTCAAAATCCCCATCCCGTCTCTTAGACATGAACCATCAACAAAAAGAATTTGGTCATTTTCATCAAGTTTAGTATCTTTAATGTCCGGTCGAGGTTTTGTGCAAAATTCAGTCACCTGAAGGCAGTCATGCTCGACGTCTTCAGCGTTCTCAATTTCGGCATTTTCTCCAGGGAGCAAGGTTGCTGGATTCAACGTAGTGCACCTTTTCAGCTGCACATTCGGTGAGCCCAGAATTATCGTTTCATACCTTGTGAGTCTTGCTCCAGTCATGTGCTGCGTTCGGGAGCGGGTCAAAAGTATCTCAACTGAGTGAGGGACCATGACTGTTACTGGGTGTCCCATCACTATTCCTTCACTCTGAGTGAGGCTGATACCAACTGCTGCTACGGCGCGCAAACACCCTGGGAGTGCTGCTGCGACCGGATCCAAAGTAGCTGAAAAATACGCTACTGGTCTGTTTACGCCACCATGGGCTTGAGTCAAGACAGACAGAGAACATGCATCACGTTCATGACAAAACAATGTGAAAGGCTTCGTGTAATCAGGCATACCTAAAGCTGGAGCCCTGCACATGCATTCCTTTAATTCAACAAAAGCATCCATCTCATCTCCTTTCAGTTCAATTTGATCCAAGGCATCCTTCTGGGTCAGTTTCAGTAGGGGCTTTGCTAGAGTCGAGAAGTTGGGGATCCACTGGCGACAGTATCCCACCATTCCCAAAAACTTCCTCACCTCCCTCCTTGTCTTTGGTGGACTCATTTGTAGTACGCTTCTTATTCTTTCCTTCCTTATTCTCCGTGACCCTTTCTCTATCTGGTGACCCAAGTATTTCACTTTCTTCTGACAGAACTGCAACTTGGAGGGGGACACTTTATGTCCATTCCTTCCCAAATGATTCAACAGAGCAATGGTATCGGCTGTGCAGCCACTTTCTGTCTTTGATGCAACCAATAAGTCATCAATGTACTGTACTAGGGTTGACTCGAATGGCAACTCTAACTCTTCCAAATCTTTCTTTAGAATCTGATTGAATATTGACGGTGACTCAGAAAACCCTTGAGGAATTCGACACCAACTGTATACTCTGTCTAGGAATTTGAAACAAAAGAGAAATTGGCTGTCCTCATGCAGAGGCACAGAAAAGAATGCTTGTGACAAATCGATGACTGAGAACCATTCGTCATCGCAAGGAATTTGAAACATTATCACAGCTGGATTCGGTACGACAGTGCAGCACTTGACTATGATGTCATTTATTTTCCTCAAATCCTGCACGAGTCGGACCTTTCCACTCGGCTTTATTAGTCCCATTATTGGTGAATTACATGGACTGCTTAACACTTCTTTCAGTACCCCCTGTTTTACAAATTCGTCAATAAGTTGAGCAACTTTCATGAGGGTATCTTGTGGCATGTGGTATTGTGGGGTCTGGGGAAAGATTGCATTGGGCTTTACAGCCACTTTCACTGGTTCCACTCCTTTCATCAATCCCACCTCTTTCCCTGTCATGTCCCACACTTCCCTTCCGACTGTTTCCCGTAATTCAGCTGGGATGTCTTCTTCAGTTATCATCGGGAAAAGACAAATCAGAGGATACTCTTCATCTACAGTTTCCACCTCATCCCCCTCTACACTGTCCTCTTCTTCCCCATCACTGCTCGTCTGTATTGTTATCCCTTCGTTTGAACACATGATCGAACAACCCAATTTGCACAACAGGTCTCTCCATAACAGTGCTATCGGGCTTGAGTCACATACCACAAACTGATGTACCCCTTGATAGTTACCGATGCTGACTGGTACCGGATCTGTTATTGGGTTCGTCAGATGTCTGTTTGCTACTCCCACCACTTGAACTGTCCTCCCTGAGAGTGGCAAATTTGGTACTTCACTGCTCTTAACTGTTGAACGTGTGGCTCCCGTGTCAACCAAGAATGAAACACAATGCCCCATTACTCTTCCCTCTACGTACGGACCCCTTTGATCAACTTCCAAGGATGCCGCAAGCACACAATCTCCTTCTTCTCCTGAACTTTCACTCTCCCATACGTTGTTTATTCCACTCTCACTGTGTAATGGGAACTGTTGTACTGTGCCATTTGTACTCATTACCTGACCCGTTACCTGTGGAGGAACCATTACTTGCTGCTGACTCATTGGTGCCAAGGGTATTTGCATTTGCTGATTAGGTACCATAGGTAACTGCTGTTGCATTGGCTGCATTTGCGTCATCTGCATACGAGGCATCTGCATCTGCTGCGGCTGCATAGGTTGCAATCCCTGCAATTGATTTACGGTCTGAAAATTTGGGCTTGGACCTCTCATTTTCGGTCCCCTCATTGTCTGAAATGCATTGACATCATTGTTTTGCTGACCAACACCTGCACCTGCACCTTCCTGCACCACCATCGGGCACTCGCGTTTCCAATGACCTACGATTCCGCACACGTGACACGGCATCACCTTCTTCATTGCCTGCACACCCGTCACAACAGTGTTCAAATCCGGACCATTATTCACAAAACCTCCTCTGCCTCTGCCTCTGGCCTGTGGCTGAAACGCCATGTTTCCCTGCAACTGCGGTTGCGGTACCTGCTGTTGGAACCCTTGCATCCCTTGCAAGCCTTGCAGACCTTGTAAACCTGTCTGAGCTGCCTTAAGCTGCATCATCATCACCTTCTCTTTCAGCCTTTTCTGTTTCACTTCAATTTCGTCGCTACAGTATTTCGCATAAGTCAAGACTTCGTCAATCGGTTTAGACTGCCAACAAATCAAATGTGACTTTATCATTTGACTTATTTCTGGTCTCAGCCCTTCCACAAATCTGAACACAAAATGGAGCATGTCCTTCGCCTCAATTGTTTCCGTGCCACTGTAATTCTTAAACGCCTTCAACAACCTCTCATAGTAACTATGAATCGATTCTTTGGCCTCTTGGGCAGTTCGATCAATCTTCTGCCAATCCACATTCTTCGCGGGTACCTTAGTCTTCAAATGCTCAATCACCTTATAGTACAAGCTCATCACCATAGGTGATGGTGCACCTGTCTCCCTGTCTCTCTCTGGTTCACTTGTCGGCCAACCTACAGCTCTTTTGCAATCCTCCCACAAATCTGCCGGAACCACAATCTCAAACAGAGTGTTCAGGTCTTCCCAGAGACACTTTGCAAGCTTCACAAACCTATCAGTCTGTTGGTACCATTCAATTGGTTTCTCTCTCAGTTTGGGAAAATCGTCCGTAAAAGACTGAATGTCGGTTCTGTGCCATGGTACATGTACTAATTTTCCCCCTGCTGTCTCCCTCATTGGTAACATTGTTACTGTATCACTACTCTGCGGTCTTTTCTCATTGTGCTCTGTAGCACTATCCCTCCTCTTTTCCTTCCTCTTTACCCATCTGCTTTCCCACTTGTCCAAGCACCTCCACACCTGGGCACTCTGCAACAATTCTCTAAGGTGTGTCTTCATGCCTGCTGACCTCATGTGTTCAAAATCTGTGGTCCCAAAATCTAACCTGTAGCTTCTGCTTAAGTGTTTCATCTTGTCTATGTCAACCCCGTTTCTGTCAGCTGCTTCTTGCAGACTCTTATGTACCTTGTTCACTTCCTTCGTAATCCTGGGACATAGATACCTCAGCTCTTCTTCCGTGTAGGACTCTAACCTGTTCACACCCATAGTCCCTTCCACCAATTCTTGTGCTTCCATGTTCAACCTGACCCTATTCATATAGTCTTCTCCTTTCCCACTAGCTGAATTTTGTGTGGAATTTAAACTGTTGAACCATTGTGTCAACTGTTGCGCATTCACCCCCATCAGCGTGGCGTTCACATCGACTGCCATCGATGGTTGAGGCAACTTTTCAGTGTTCGATGTTAGGGGTATTATCAGTGGGGGGCTCGACCTCACCAGTGTTGACTGAGCACATATGGGACTAAACTCCATCAAGGATCCAGACCCATTTGGCTGAGTCGCTATCGGAGTTATCCCTGGGGTGTTTTCTATGCACCTCCTTTCTGTCCCATTCTGCGGCATTGATCCCTGACTGCTCAGACCCAAGTTAGGCTGACTATACAGAGGTACCGGTGGACCTACAGTAATGGGTAGTGATATCGCGTCTGGGTTCTGTCCATTCCCCATGTTCTGAGGCATGTTCATTCCCACACCATGGGTCATCATTGCCGGCATGCCCATCTGGCTCCCCGTCATTTGAGCATGTGCGTTTCCTCCCTGCATCTGCTTTTGAGGCATCAAAAACTGAGTTGGTTCAGCTTGTGCCATTGTTTGGTTGTAACCATTCTGTACTCCCCTTACGGTTGGATCTAGAATCATTCCTGCACTGTTATCACTGTTGTAGTACCCTGGCATCTGCGGCTGATAATTTTCTGCTGGTTTCAACACGGGCACGTCTGGATATATTCTCCTAACCTGCGGTATCTGCGGGGTGAACAGCAGACTCGGGTCCTTAGATCCCGATGACGCTCCTGAACCCTGGGTTTCACTGTTCTGTACCGGTGCCGGAGGGGCAGAACTGGTACTTGGACCTTGTCCATTCTCTGCATAAGGCGGTGGACGGTCGTTCAGCAATTGCATTATTAACTCCTCATCCTCTAACTCCTCTTCTCTTCTCAACTTTTCCTCATCCTCTCTATCCTTGGAACACTTCCTGTCCGTCTTACAGGTAGCTTTCTTCCCTGTCTCCTCTCCTTCCTTAGTAATTGCTGGAAACAATTTTATCCCCTGTAATACATCTGATCTCCACACCTTCTGTGCATTATCCCACCTAGCATCCGCTAGTGTCTTTTCTACCTTCCTCATTCTGGTCTCGAACTTCTTTTGCTGTTGCTGTCTGGCCATTAGTTCCCAAATTGCTAGAGCCTCAAACTGTGCTGGCCTTGGAGGCACCTTCATGTCATACATCGTGAATCTCAAATTCTCTAGAATCCTTATATTGAATGTCCCATGTATCGGGAACGCTACGCTCCCATGTTTCTCTGTCAACTTGTGCCATTGCTTTAGCCAAAGACACAGAGCTACCCCCTTCTCTTCCATTACAATGTAAGCTGGTGTACCCTCGGGCGGCGTCTCCTCTCCTACGCTCGCTTTAATGTAAGACTCCCCCTTCATCGCGCTCCTGAATGCTTTAAAGAATTTCATTTTTCTCGTCTTTTATTTAACCAAGTTTATAATCAATAGGTGACTTTAATTCCACAAAAATTGTAATCAATAGGTGACTTTAATTCCCGGAATACTCTTCCCCTGACTTTCCCCTTCCAATCGAGTCCCACGGACTGCGTCCAATCCGTGCGCGACCCTTCTCTGCAACCAACCTATCCCAGCGCGGCTCCTAGTGACGTCACACTCACACACACTGCGGCTGACAAAGCCTCGCGGCTAGTCTTCCTTCACTCACCTCCTCTCGTAACAACTTCTTGCATATATTGCGAGCTACCAAAAATAAAACAGATCTGTCGGTTTACTACAGGAAGGGTAACACAATCGCTTCAGGACCTTAGGGACCTTTCACTAGCCTCGGGACCTTTCACTGGCCTCGGCCGCTATTCCGTCTTTCTCAGTCCCCACATTCGCAAGCAAATCTGACCCGCAGACCTACTCTCAACTTGTCAATGATCTATTCTAGTGCACTTAGAATCTTGTCAAAGCCCGAAGTCGAAGTTTCTTTCACTCCCTAACACACGTACCGACTTGTTGACCACGCCCGATCAACCTACTAAACCGCCCAGACCACAACATAGATCAACATACTCCGGAGTCTCTTGACCTCGCAGGGCCCGTCTCAACAACAACAACCACGTGGACCTTTTTATGCACAAAGCGCCACACGCACATGAAGTTCGACGACTTCCCTACTCTCACACTCGGAGCCGCACCTCCACTATCTCTATGAAGTTCGACGACTTCTCTACTTCTACACTCGGAGTCGCACCTCCGCTATCCTTAAAAAGAGAAAAAAAATAAAAAATCCTCGCAACCTTTTCACACACCCTGCGGCAATAAGCTGTGCAAGCACAAAACCCTAACTTCACTCATACCGTCACTAGTACCGCCAACGCTGATTCCACACCTCCGTTCTCTCCATTCGCAAGCTCCGAGATCCCGGGAAAGTCGCGGTGGACCTAGCCCATCATCATCTTGTCAATCCGTTTTATCCAAGAAAAATCTAATTCAACTTCTCGAATGGGGGTTTCAAAATGCGTAACCGTTAATTCAACACCATGTACTTTAAGAGTACAGGGTCCCAAAAGACGAAACCGTCCTCTGCTACCATCTACTGATAGAGCGGTCCGTACTAATAATTTTACCTGTTTCGGACGCTCTTTAGGCCGATGAATCTTTTGACTTAGTGGGAACTCTCTGTACTCTTAATCGATCAATTTCATCAAATCAATAATCAATAACGAACATAGGCAATACCTTGATCAACATAACACTTGACAATTAATCCAGAATACATTTCGGCGAAACCTAACCTTTTAGCCAGGAATAACCACACCAGTTTATTCAAAGTTAGTGAATTTTATTTCCCTATATTAACAAAGCTAGCACGATATAAATGTGTTTCAACACCAAATGATAAACATAAATGAACATTAATAGCTGTCCATAACGACGGAACAAGTGCAATCTATGTAGCATTTGAATCACGAGGCATTCAATAATGGCAATGCAAATCACTAATACGATAATCTGTAATGAACTAATGGCATACATTTAGTCAGCATAACAAGATCTCAAATTGCATCGTGCGACATATGGAATCCTCATCTAACCTCAAATTAGCATCGGCATGTGGGACTTCATGCAAAAACAATTTAGCAACATTAATTTAGAAAACTCCTAACTAGGGATCTTATCAAAATCAGCAGTTGGTTACCTAAAAGAAACACAATGCAATTGTACAATTTCCTTTCATATTTACCAATTACGATCAGCATACAAGGAAGTCTTCGTCTCACAGGTACCGTTCTTCGGTCATCATGGGTACCGTTTCTTGATCAGCATGGGACGGGACAAAAGGGCAGGGGTGGACGGGGCAAATGCCTCACTGCAGCAAGGTAAAACTACTACTTCATGCAAAGGGACAAATCAAAGTTAAAGTCTCTAGGGCAAGAATCATTTAAAGCCTCTTTCTCTCGATTAGAGAAAGAATCAAAGTCTCTCAAAATGGCGTCGCAGCAAAATGGGCCATAATAGCTACGAAGTCTGCAAAATGGCGGGTATCGAGCTGGAAATGGCTGTAATGATCGCGCAATGGCAATCAGAGCGTGTAATAGCTACCTTCTTCTCGTGCACCTGGGTTTTATAGACAACAGTTCGAATCCAGTAGGGTCTCCATTGGAGGGTTCATAGGTTAGCTTCAAATTGTCCAGTCAAAAACAACAGTTCTCAAGCTTTTACTTAAGCATACATTATCCTTGGAGATGGGTACGCAAGTTGCAACATTGTCTACCAATTAGCTCACTTTCAGAGCCTCCATTGTCCGCACCTGCAAGTCGACCTGGAAGTAAAGAGAAAATATGCCAGGCTGGCACTAACTTTAAGATAAGCATGTGAACAGTTTCTGTGGAAAAGTACAGCTTCAAGCAAAAATACACGTTTATTAGCACAGTGGAAAAATACGAGCATCTAAACCGTGAGACCAGGCAACTAGGCCAAAGCCTCCGCTAAAGTAATGTTAAGCTAAAACATGTCAAACAAGCAAATCATAGCACACGTTTATGATTATGTCGGATTAGTGCAATTCTAATATACCATGTTATATAAAGCACGCATATAAACGTTGGCAAACTACTCTGAGGGCACATTTTGTCCCCGTACAATCTTTATTAGTTCGGTTAAAGTCACACATGATTATTTCAGCACTACGTTTATGCGTTAATAAATGTAAGACCTTCATTTTCTGCTTCATCACTAGCACCCCATTTGACGGGGCATACACGATAGACTACTAACGTATGGTACCCTTCAGGCCGTGACCTGGGCCCTTAGTTTCTCCAGCACCCCCCTCCCCAAACGCTAATAGTGTTTATCTGCCTTCTGTTATAATGACTGTATTTTCCCCCGTCCCAGATGGCTTTCTTTCCTATTTAGAGTGTGACTACGAGGGGACTCTCCCCCTCCCCCAGACCAGGGGCTATCCACCCTCAATTACAGGGTAAGAGGCCGCCTAGTTTCGTCCTGTATCTGGTGGGCCGTTGTCCTACTCAACAGGGGACTTACTGGGACTGGTTTGATGTAATGCATGGTTATTTGCCAGTTTCAGCATGTAGTATCACTTTTTCGTGTGCAGTGGTTTGCCGTGTTTTGTTTCACGTGTATGTAATTTGCATGCAAGGCTCAATTAATTGTTCTCCTCCAGCTACAAGCCTTCCTGGTTAAGCAATCCACAGGTAGGCCCGTCTCATGATGTTAACTTAGCCACCTCCCACTGAGGTTAGGCATCCTCCATAGTGCATGACCCTTAGTGCATGACCATAGGGATCTTAGGCCCTGACGAATGCCTGATGGCCAGTAGAACATTGGTGACTCTTCAAGTCATTATTCTCTAGTAGCGTCCCGTTGTGTTTTTAATCTCACCAACAATCACCGCTAAGAAAGGTGTAATAATACACAGGTGATTGATTAGGTGATTTTAGTTTTTCCACAGTACAACTGGACCCCAATACTATCTAGATAATCTTTATCTCTGCACTCCCTCCAAGTTCTTTTAACAACAAGGTTAAGTCTGTCCAGGTGGTACTATCCTACCTGGACTGGGGTAGGTGGTCATATGATGAAGCATGACACTATGGGGGTCATTTTGACCTCGGCGGTAAAAGGCACTTACCGCCGGTCAGAAGACCGCCATAACACCGCCGCGGTCGCGGTAAACCGCCACGGTCATTCTGACCCGCTACTTGTAAACCTCCAAAAACCCGACATCCACAAAAGTCCGCCACACCAAAGGTCAGCGAAAAAATGGCGATGACCAAACCTCCACCGTCACGCCAACAGAAATACGCCCATGCCATTCCGACCCACGAATCCACGCGGCGGTCTTTCAACCGCGGTATTCTATTGGCGGTACACACCGCCGCGCTCAAAATACACACACCCTTACAAAACACAACCACATTGGACAATTTGAAATACACACACCTGATACACATACACACAACACTCCCACACACCCAATACAATATAAAACACACACCCACATCACCCACAAACCCCTACGACCACAATTGCGAATTAAGGACAGAGAGAGACAGCACTGCTTAGAGTAGACCATCACACAGAGGCAAATCACAACATCACCCACACAATTACCACGCACAAAACAACATACACCACCACACACATCACACTCTACAACACATACAACATCCCTCACCTCATCCACACCACCCCATGGCACCCCAAAGACACCCCAGGTTCTCTGACGCAGAACTCAGGGTCATGGTGGAGGAAATAGTTTATGTAGAGGCCCAGCTCTTCGGGGCACAGGTGCAGCACACCACAATTGCTAGGAAGATGGAGCTATGGCAAAGGATAGTCGACAGGGTCAACGCGGTGGGACAGCATCCACGCAATCGGGATGACATCAGGAAGCGATGGAACGACCTACGGGGGAAGGTGCGTTCCATGGTATCAAGACACAACATTGCGGTGCAGAAGACTGGCGGCGGACCCCCACCTACTCCCCCAGAATTCACAGCATGGGAGGAGGAAGTCTTGCACATCCTGCATCCTGAGGGCCTCGCAGGAGTAGGTGGAGGAATGGACTCTGGTAAGTCAAATCTTAACTACTTCTTCCCACCCCCACCCCACCTGCATGCCAGCACATACCCCCACCCTCACCCCCACCCCCATCACACCAACTCCTTGCAAATGGCTCACCATCACAACCCACCCATCCCAACACCAAGCCCTGCATGCGACCACAAAGCATGGACACCCATCACCAAAGCATGCCCACTGCACACACACATCACCCCCACAAGCCACCCTCACAAAAGCCCCCACAAGGGAATGCCTGCACTTGGGTACACGGCCACCCACCCATCACACGAAATGCCACACACAGAAGCAATAACCATACCCTTATACCCCTGCAGGACCCGAACGCCACCACACCACCACGGAGGGTACAGAGATGTCCATCCCACCCCCAGAAGAGGCCCCCAGCGATGACAGCAGCTCTGTCTCCCTGGACCCAGATGACCAGCCCGGCCCATCGGGGACCTCTGGACAGTCGGTTCCCCACAGACAGCCACAGGCTACAGCAGACCTAACCCCCTCTGGGAACACCAGCACAGCTCCCACCCAGCGGGCCCAGGCCTCTGTCTCCAGGACACATCAATCAGCGGTGTGTCCACCACTACAGGGCACCCAGGTTGACCCACCACCCCAACAACAACAGGGACCTGGGGGCAGTGGTAGTGGGCACACCGTCCAGGGGACAGAGGCCCAGGAACACAGGGGAACTGGGAGGGCTGCTGTGCGACAGGGGGGGGACAGGCCCAGGGAACCCACTCTCCAAGAGGCCCTCTCCTCCATCATGGGAGCATACCACCACTCCCAGGAGACAATGGCGACGGTACTGGCCAGGTTCCAGGAGATCCAGGCACAGCAGGAGGAACGGTACATGGGGTTCAGAGAGGAACTGAGGAACATTGGTTCCGCAATGGGGACCATCGTCGTGGCCCTTAACCAGATAGTCACCACATTGCGGGACCATGTGGCACCCCAAAGGGCCCCTGTCACTAGCCTAGACCAGGAACAGCCTACCACCTCCGCCGGCGCTAGTGGACAGGAGGCCCCCACACAACAACAGGCCACCAGAACCCCACCTCCTGCTGAAGAAGAACCACCCCGCAAGCGGAACCTGAGATCTCACAAGAAGACAGAGTAGGATGCCAAGACCCCCGCCAGCATAAAATACCCCCTGATGTCATCCCACTGTCCCACATTGTCACCCTGTCCAACCTTTAACTGCCCCTGCTCCATCCTTCCACAGGCATATGGACAATGCACCTGTGAGACTGAGAACTGGACTCTGCCATGGACATTACTCCACCCCCACCCATCACCGTTTTACAATCATGTACCTATATGTAGCACTTGAAATAAATCACTTTTTGCACTTAAAATAACAGGAGTCTGCTTGTATTCTTAACAAATGTATTACACATAACGGTGCAATAATGTTCAGTTACATTGTGATGACAACATACCAATGTCAATAAGCTTTAGTCCATGGGCAAACAAAGCAGAAGTCATGCAGTGGGTCATACAGCTCTGAAAAGGGAAGGGAAAGTCACAAATCAGTTAAAAGGAACTGGGGGGAAACACAGACAGTAGAGACGCATGAGGCCTTAAGTAAATGTTAAATGGCGTGGGTGATTCTTACCTGTGTACTACTGAAAATATTGTTGTATGACTGTATCCCTGTTGTCCGTGTCGTCCCCGTCGTCTTCCTCCTCTTCACTCTCCACAGGCTCCACAGCTGCTACAACACCACCATCTGGACCATCCTCCTGCAGAAAAGGCACCTGGCGTCGCAAAGCAAGATTGTGAAGCATACAGCAGGCCACGATGATATGGCACACCTTCTTTGGTGAGTACATTAGGGATCCACCTGTCATATGCAGGCACCTAAACCTGGCCTTCAGGAGCCCGAAGGTCCTTTCTATGATCCTCCTAGTTCGCCCATGGGCCTCATTGTACCGTTCCTCTGCCCTGGTCCGGGGATTCCTCACTGGGTTCAGTAGCCACGACAGGTTGGGGTAACCAGAGTCACCTAATAGCCACACACGGTGTCTCTGTAGCTGTTCCATCACATAAGGGATGCTGCTATTTCGCATAACATACGCGTCATGCACTGACCCAGGGAACTTGGCATTTACATGGGAGATGTACTGGTCAGCCAAACAGACCACCTGGACATTCATAGAATGATAACTTTTTCTGTTTCTGTACACCTGCTCACTTTCTTTGGGGGGAACCAAAGCCACATGGGTCCCATCAATGGCACCAATGATGTTGGGGATATGTCCAAGGGCATAGAAATCACCCTTCACTGTAGGCAAATCGCCCACCTCAGGGAAAATAATGTAGCTCCGCATGTATTTCATCAGGGCAGATAACACTCTGGACAAAACCTTAGAAAACATAGGCTGAGACATCCCTGATGGCATGGCCACTGTTGTCTGAAAAGACCCACTTGCCAAAAAATGGAGTACTGACAGAACCTGCACCAGAGGGGGAATCCCTGTGGGTTGGCGGATGGGGGACATCAGGTCTGGCTCCAGCTGGGCACACAGTTCATGTATAGTGGCTCTGTCAAGCCTGTATCTAAGTATGATATGTCGTTCTTCCATAGTCGACAGGTCCACCAGCGGTCGGTACACAGAAGGATTCATCCTTCTCCTCGCAAGTCCCAGCGGACGGTGCCTAGGAAGGACAACATGGAGCACAAAGTCAAGCAACCCACAGGTTTGTTCACACAGCTTGCACAGTACACGAATCGCTATTCATTGAAAGGCTTGTATGAGTGGCAATGCAAGGCCTAGGCCTGTGTGTCGCAGTAGAAATTATGCCATGTGGGGCCTTGAAATGGCGGCTGCCTGACCTGTGAAGTGTGACAGTGGTATGTGAGGTCAATGCGCTGGCCTGGCACACCGTGGCGGTAGGCGGTCGAAGACCGTGGTGCTAAGCCGCATTGGTTAACATTGCACCCTATGGGTTTCAGGAGCCAATGACGATGTGCGCCGGCGGTCGCGGGACGCACCGCCGCGGTACGCACCGCCGCGGGCGTGACCGCCATTTTCTATCTGATTAATCACTCGAGACCTGATCATCCACAGGAGAGGACCTATACTGCAAGTGCTGCTGTGACCTCGGTCTGGGAGATACAATGGCTGCTGCGACTGGGGAAAGGGCCCCTGCCTTCACTTCAGAAGAATTGGAGAAACTTGTTGATGGGGTCCTCCCCCAGTATGCGCTACTCTACGGTCCTCCAGACCAACAGGTTAGTACACAGGGTGCACGTTGAATGGGCTATGCCTGTGTTGAGTGGGGTGGATGTAAGATGGTGGGGAGGTGAGCGAATGAGGAGTGCAACGCACGACAGATGAGAGCATGTGCCACATGGCAAGGTTGGGGAGGGGGGGCAACTCACATTGACCAGGCAGAAAAGTGATGATATTTCCTTTCCCACCCTGTACATGTCACATAGGTCAGCGCCCATCAGAAGATCGAAATTTGGCGTGCCATCGCCAAGGACGTCCGGGCCCTGGGGGTCCACAACAGACGGGGCACCCACTGCCGAAAGAGGTGGGAGGACATCCGCCGCGGGACCAGAAAGACCGCTGAGTCTCTGCTGGGGATGGCCTCCCAACGTAGGAGGGGTGCCAGCTGCCAATTGACCCCCCTGATGTCCCGGATCCTGGCGGTGGCCTACCCCGATTTGGATGGGCGCGTGAGGACATCACAGCAGACACAAGGGGGTGAGTATCAGCAAATTCTGCTATCTTGGCGTGCAGTGGAGGTGTCTGGGTGGGGGAGGAGGGCTGTGGGTATCTCTAGGCCAGGGCGCATTCTGTAGGCTAGGCCCCTCCGTTAGCCCCCCCCCCCCACCTCTGTAGGGTGCCATGGTCCGGCCTCACCCATGTGTGCATTTGTCGTCCATAGACCTGTAGGCCTAGTCACAATAACTGAGTAGTGTACCCCGATTGCGCAGCCTAGTGCTGGGGGCTTCTGTGTCTGTCCTCTCCGCCAACGGTGTTGCCAATGCATGCACTCAACCTGTCTTCATTCCCCCCCCCCCATTTTCTTTGTCTTCCTGTTCATGTGTGCATTAGCATCATCAGGCGGAGGAGAAGTGGCATCGGCGCACAAGGGAGCTGCATCTCACATGGCCCCGGAGGGCCATGCAACAGACTCCGAGTACACCAGTGAGACGGAGGGCGAGGGGAGCTCCACAACGGGGACCCGTGGAGACGTCAGCGACACCGACACGTCCTCGGAAGGGAGCTCCCTTGCGGTGGCGGCAACATCCGTGCCCACCGCTACAACAGGTACAGCCGCCACCCAGTGCACCAGCTCCGCCCTCCCAGCAGCCCCTCAGCCTTCGCCCCGTGCCCGCTCGGCCAGGAAGCCGGCCATCTCCTTCGCCCCAGGCACCTCAGGCCCAGCCCCAGTTACCCCTGCTGCCCTCAGTGAGGAGGTCATTGACCTCCTGAGGACCATCATTGTTGGGCAGTCTACCCTTTTGAATGCCATCTAGGGGGTAGAAAGGGAGGTGCATCGGAGCAATGCATACCTGGAGGGCATTCATTCGGGTCAGGCTGCCCATCAGCGATCGTTCAATGCTCTGGCCTCAGCACTGACAGCAGCCATTGTCCCTGTCTCCAGCCTCCCTCTTCTAACTCCCTCCACCCAGTCCCAGTCTCCTGTTCCTCTGCCTATCCCATCCACACCATCAGACCAGCCTGCACACACCTCAACACCCAAGGGCAGCTCATCCAGACATAAGCACCACAGATCCCACAAGCATTCACCCAAGCAACATCCAGATGCAGACATGCCAACAGTCACTACCACCTCTGTGTCCCCCACCTCCTCGTCTCCCTCCTCCCTCCCTGTGATGTCTCCAGTCACACCTGCATGCGCACCACCATCAGCCAGTACTTCCATCACCAGCACACCCTCCAGTACAGTCCGCACACGTGCAGTCACCACCCCCACTGCCATTTACACGTCCCCTGTGTCCTCTCCCAGTGTGTCTGTCACCCCCTCTTCCAAACCACACAAACGCAGGCAACCACCCACCCAACAGCCATCCACCTCACGACAGCCTCCAGCACCAGCACCTGCACCCAAAGACAGCACACTTGACTCTCCTACAACCACATCCTCTTCCTCCACTCCCATACCCACTGCACCTACCTTTCCCATTGCTCCTAAAAAACTTTTCCTCTCCAAAATTAACCTCTTTGCATCACCTGACCCACCCCCTCCATCTGGTAAGAGTCCAAAGAGCACCTCAGCCACCACCAGCCCTGCATCTACTATGACCATAGTGCAGGGCTATTGGAGTCCACCAGCTCCTAGGGCAGGAACATCGGCCAGCAGCAAGGGGACAGCCAGCCCACCCCCTGGGAAGAGGACCAAAAAAACTAAGGGCCGGCGCGAGAAGCCTGAGACGGCTGCCACCAAGGACAGTAGCCTTGCCCCGTCACCTGCCACATCATCAAAGGGAGGCAAGGGCCACAGAGCTTCAGCGAAGGAGGGCAAGGGCAGCAGGGCGGAGAAGTCAGGCAGCAGCCGAGCTGACCAGGAGGGCCCCACCAGCCCCATTCCGGGTGTGACGGACGACACACACGGGCCCAGGACTCCATCACAGGAGGGCCCCGCGACCGCAAGGTCGGATGGCGACTGAGCGGGAAGTCTTGGCCAGGTCTGGCTCCCTAGAAACACAGGACAAGCACCGCTGAACAGGGCCCGCCGTGGCAAGAACCGCTGAACAGGGCCCCGCCGTGAGAAGCACCGCTGAACAGGGCCCCGCCGTGAGAAGCACCGCTGAACAGGGCCCCGCCGTGACAAGCACCGCTGAACAGGGCCCCGCCGTGACAAGCACCGCTGAACAGGGCCCCGCCGTGACAAGCACCGCTGAACAGGGCCCCGCCGTGACAAGCACCGCTGAACAGGGCCCCGCCGTGGCAAGAACCGCTGAACAGGGCCCGCCGTGAGAAGCACCGCTGAACAGGGCCCCGCCGTGAGAAGCACCGCTGAACAGGGCCCCGCCGTGACAAGAACCGCTGAACAGGGCCCGCCGTGACAAGCACCGCTGAACAGGGCCCCGCCGTGACAAGCACCGCTGAACAGGGCCCCGCCGTGGCAAGAACCGCTGAACAGGGCCCCGCCGTGAGAAGCACCGCTGAACAGGGCCCTGCCGTGAGAAGCACCGCTGAACAGGGCCCCGCCATGAGAAGCACCGCTGAACAGGGCCCCGCCGTGACAAGAACCGCTGAACAAGGCCCCGCCGTGAGAAGCACCGCTGAACAGGGCCCCGCCGTGACAAGAACCGCTGAACAGGGCCCCGCCGTGAGAAGCACCGCTGAACAGGGCCCGCCGTCTCAAGCACCGCTCCGCTGGGCCCCGCCGTCTCAAGCACCGCTCCGCTGGGCCCTCCCTGTCAAGCACCGCTCCGCTGTGCCCCGCCGTCTCAAGCACCGCTCCGCTGGGCCCTTCCTGTCAAGCACCGCTCCGCTGGGCCCTTCCAGTCAAGCACCGCTCCGCTGAGCCCTTCCTGTCAAGCACCGCTCCGCTGGGCCCTTCCAGTCAAGCACCGCTCCGCTGGGCCCCGCCGTCTCAAGCACCGCTCCGCTGGGCCCTTCCTGTCAAGCACCGCTCCGCTGGGTCCTTCCAGTCAAGCACCGCTCCGCTGGGCCCTTCCAGTCAAGCACCGCTCCGCTGGGCCCTTCCTGTCAAGCACGCTCCGCTGGGCCCCGCCGTCTCAAGCACCGCTCCGCTGGGCCCTTCCTGTCAAGCACCGCTCCGCTGGGCCCCGCCGTCTCAAGCACCGCTCCGCTGGGCCCTTCCTGTCAAGCACCGCTCCGCTGGGCCCTTCCAGTCAAGCACCGCTCCGCTGGGCCCCGCCGTCTCAAGCACAGCTCCGCTGGGCCCTTCCTGTCAAGCACCGCTCCGCTGGGCCCTTCCAGTCAAGCACCGCTCCGCTGGGCCCTTCCAGTCAAGCACCGCTCCGCTGGGCCCCGCCAGTCAAGCACCGCTCCGCTGGGCCCTTCCTGTCAAGCACCGCTCCGCTGGGCCCTTCCAGTCAAGCACCGCTCCGCTGGGCCCTTCCAGTCAAGCACCGCTCTGCTGGGCAACGCCGTCTCAAGCACCGCTGGCCCATTGACAGTGCCGGTTCTGTGTCGAGCAGGTCTTCACGACGCACTCTGGGCACCATGCCTCCTCCATTACCAGTGGAGTCGGTTATCCATCTGATGGACTGTGGCTTTGCACTCCCCAGGATGGCACAGTGGGCAACCCTCCCACTGTAGAGACTTGTGAGACTGTGGCTTTGCACTCCCCAGGATGGTACAGTGGGCATGGAGGCCCCTCGTGGATCTGGCGTCGTGGACTCATGTGGCTGAGATGCCCCCCCTTCCCTTCCCCCTGAGGTGCCTGTAGTTTTATCATCTGATGCCCCAGCAGTGTTCTCTCCAATGGTATCTGGTCTCGTGTGTGGGCTTTGCCCATGTGTTTGTGCACATTGGCCCACGGACTATGGAACTTTGACAAAATGTGCAGGACTTATTGCCTATGTATATATTTTTCACTATGTTCATTCTTTATTTTGTATCTTTCATATTGCATATTTCCCATAACTTCAATAGAGCTATATTATACATAAATTTAATCGATCATTTTAATTATGTCTTTGCATTCTTCCGGGGGATTTGGGGGGTGTCACTCTGACTTGTTGCTCTGCATTGGGGTGTAGGTATTTGGGGTGGGGGGGTGGCTGTATGGCGTATGTGTGTGCCCGTAAGCTTTCCTCCTCCCCCCTCCCCTGTGTCGTAGGTGCAGTACTCACCGTTGTCGTCTGCGCCGGCGTTCGTACTCCTGGTAGATGAGCAGGTAGACAATAGCTGGTAGGATGTTTAATTCGGGTTCCATGCTGTCCTCCTTCCTCGTGGAGTGTGTCGAGGTGAGCGTTTTCCCGTTCGTAGTCTGTTTCCGCCGTGTTTTTATCGGCGGGGCTCCCGCCTCCGGAAAAGGTGGCGGATTGGTGAGTTGTGATAGGGTGGGCGGTACATTGTCTGCCGCCTGCCTGTTGGCAGTGACCGCCGCGCTGTTTGTCTCTCCCGCAGTGGCGGTCGGAGTGTTAAAGTGGCAGTCTGTGTTGGCGGTTCCCGCCAGGGTCAGAATTCAATTTTTTTGACCGCCTGCCTGTTGGCGGGTTGGCCGCTGCTTTATCACCGACCGCCAGGGTTGGAATCACCCCCTATATAGTGTGTGAGACCACCTAGTCCGTAAGGAGAACTTCTCCTTAGCCCCTGTTGAGAACCACACATAGCACACAAATCAGTCCAGAAGTCGGGGATACACCGACGGTCTGGGACAATCTAAACATATTTTGTCCCCACGTGAAACCTCATACTCTTTGTGTTTTCTGAAGTACGCTTAGGGGAGGCGGTATGGGGTCTCAATTCTCTCTCCCCGCCTCTCCCGTTGTGTGAAGATGTCCTTGTCTAAACAAGAGGTCAGGGATTCTCTGTGCTGCTGAATACTAAGTGAGGAAGGTAAGGCCTGCTAAGTAATTTTGGGGACTGGCCCTTACCTTTTTACAAATCAAGTAATGTTTTTAGATAAGCAGCAACCTGAAGAGATGGGGTGAAGCAATAAGGGAGACAGAGGTGCAAAGAAACTCAAAAGATGTAGAAGCAAGTGCAAGACGGGTTAGTTAGGTAGAGGTTTGAGAATGACAGACAGAAATTTCAGTGTGAAGGATAAAAACAGATGGAATAGAAGATCATAGAAGGAGTTAAGAGGGGATTGAAAGAGTGAGGAGCAGAGGACGAGGGGGAGGAAGGAAACTGGGAATGACAGAAATGAGAAAGTTAGAGATGACAGCAGGGTGAGAGGGTCTTAAATGCGCCAGTGAAAGTAGAAGTGAGGAGAGTATGAGCAAATGAATCATGTGGGGAGATAAGGTGATGGAGAAGTGAGAGCAAGGGAGCAGACTCAGAAAGGTGGGCAAGCGCTGTGAGAGATAGAAAGAGCCGGCCAGAGTGCACAGATGCATTGCACATGCACCGTTCAACCACAAGGCAGCAGTGTTTGCTCACTCTCATCTTTGGCATGTTTAGAGCCCTGTGTCTGTGCCCTGGGATCTTCAGGTGTCACCAGGTATTCCTCCTTTAAAGAACGTGTGTTAAGTGTATGCTCCACTACCAGGCCGGCTCCCCCTGGAGTATGGGTAGTAATCATGGTCCCCCTTTCAAGGCACTCCTTCACCTCTCCAAACAGACATGTCCTGCTTTTTTCAAAGTTTACATGTAAATGGGAGTCAGATCTTCATACAGTAATTTACTGTATCTCTTTGTAACTTTCTTGTGGGTTTGGCTGCAAGCTATTCATATGTATTGGTCTGCCACAGTTTTAAAACAGTTGTGCATCTGGTGATAAACCAGAGATGTGCGAAATTCACATAGTCTGCGTTCGCGTAATTATGCAAAGTTGTGGGAGATTTTGTGAAATTGCACAGATTTACATGAAATACAAATCCATCATTTAGTTTTCTTTGACACATTGACCATTATGCTATAAGGGAGCACATCTGACAATTTTAACAGCATACTCATATATTTCAGAAGAATGCATACATACAATAGAGTAGATTATTGTATATATAAATGTGTCTGAAAGAAAGGAAAATGCTACACATTTTCCTACTATCACACTGCAACATCAAACTCTGATGAGGTCTTATTTTCAGCCACACATATTCTGATGGCCTAGTATCTTACATGAGAACAATACGCGGAACACAGTAGCAAATACCGTGTCTTCTGGGGTACACATATGTGTCTTTTATATAGCCAGTGTTTGTATTGGGTACACAATTCTCTGAAAGATGCATATATGATTTATGGAGGGAGATAATTATTGCTCATGAGCATTGTGGCACACTGATGTAATGACATGCCATGAGCACCCTTTCAGAACAATCTATAAAACCTAAGAATCATTAGCTATTTAATTATAAAATGATGGCTTAAAGAGCACAGTTTGGCACTATTTCTTCCAACTTTTTTTCAAAAAGGAGACCCCTCTGCCCCACACCTTTCAAAGGGGATTGGCTTGCCTACACATTAGGACATTGGTGTGGTATTCGTGCCTCAACCTCAAACTGAATCACCTCTAAGGAATCCCAATTTGGGCACATGATGCAACCAAGATACTGGAAGCTAATTTAGTCAGCCTAGGATTGCTGAATTTTGTGAATTGCTAGCCAAATCCAAGTCTCCTAAGCCCTTTAGCTATGACGTAATATCACATCCCAGTGCTACTTTACCAGTTCCATATGAGTGGCACCACAGAGGATGGACTTCAGTTCAATAAAAATAAAATACAGATTAAAGAAGGAGCTGAAACCCAGTTTTCATTCATCTCTGCACATCCCTCACAAAGTAAGTACCCGAAGACATTTTTCTTAAAGGAGGCCTTGACATAAGTTTTTTTATAAAGGTTAGCACCTAAACCTCCATTTTGTATACCAGTGACACAAAAAAATTGTTTTATATACCATGAAATCAACCTGACTGCAAAGCATGTAGATCTTCGTGAAGCCATTTAGATCAACGAAGGTCCTGCAATTTCTTGAGGGTAGATTGCAGAGGTAAGGTGCTTGAAAACTGCAGGTGGTGTGATGATTGTATATGAGTTCCCCCTCACGGTACCTTGCAGATGCCCCCCCCTAAGATTTTGTTATGCCACTGTATTCAAGTAAACAAGCCACACAAACCGTTCAGGGCGTGCCACGGTTTAGGCACTAGAACCCATTGTAGGGCAACTTAATGTTCAGATATTAACAAGGCAAGCATTGTAAAATCAAAATGTGCTCTTCACAACATCGTTTTTGTGACCTTCAAACATTACTATTAGATCACTATGAATTGTTCTTCAATTTGCAATTTATATGCCGAAGTGCAACTATTTTTTTATGTTTAAATCTTAAAAATAGCCTTACCTCGGCATGTAAATAACACCTTGCTTGCTTGACTATTTTATTACTTTTTAGGTAACGCTTCAAGTAATTTACATTTGTCAATTAAATAAATGCGTAAAAAAGTTCAGCTTGTCTAAAAAAAAACACTTTTGTTGTGTATGAGGTACACAGTGCAGAACCACTTGTTAGCACCACCAAACTTTGTACACTTGACACTGCAGTGCAGACACATCCTCTTACACACATTAAAAGATGTAATCAGACAGCAGGCTCAGAGTCACTAAGGGCTTGCGTTGTCTTTGCATCATGCATGTGGACACAAGGCATTGCAAGGGGTAACTGAGATTTACGAAGGCACGCAAAGCCACCCTGCGTGGCTCTGCATGGCTTAGTATAGCGTGAAGCAATGCTCTGCAAATGATGGCCTTCTGTTACTCTGCATTGGGAAGGCGCTGGGGAGACATTCCATGTGTGGAGTGTGGGCGTTCCCATGTATCGGCCCATGGATTTTGGCACATTCCCAGATTTACTAAGAGTTGTAAACCTGGCAATCCATGAAACATCTACGCCATCCCAACAAAGGTATAACAATGAGGAATCTGTGTATTTCTCGCTATTACCTCTTTCTATATGTGCAGCACACGTGGAAAGAAGAAAATGCCTCTAAGGATTGCTTTCGTGCAGCAAGGTATCTCTTGTTGCGCAAAACAACCTGCTGGCACCCTTGCAGCATGGCACAAGGGTGCCTCTGTTGGTGCTAGGCAGCGTTCAGTGCCCCAGCGCAGTGAGAGAGCAGGAATGCACCACATCTTAGTAAATATGGTGCATTCCTGCTGCCTTTATTTGATGCAGCACAGTAAGTTGTCTTGTTGCGTTGCGCCAAATCATGGTAAATCTTCTCCTAGGTGAGCAACCCTGATGTATGCTTATGTGTTTATTTCCTTTCAGTTGGTCTTGGTGGCTAATTTAATGAGACATCCGCTAATCTGTGTAAATCCACCTACACCAACTATGTGAATGTTGTTCAACACTTTGCCAAGTTGTGTAATTTAGAGACTTTGAAAATAGAAGTCTTTGCACCAGAAAAGCCCAGCTAAACCTTCTTGTTGGGTTATAATGTCATCTCAAAGGTGAAGTTGCGCAAACCCTCACATTTCACACCTACGCAAAATGCAAAAGCTATGCACTTGGCCCAGTTGTGCATGGGGGAATGGAATCTTCGCCCACCACCAACTTTAGTACTAAGGTTATTATACCAGAAAGATGGATGCACTGCTGAGTATCAGTGTTCCTAGGCAGTGAAACCCTACTAAAGTCTCTCAAAGGTCCCACCTGAAAAGCCTAGTAACACAACCACTACTGAGCTTGCCTGTGCTTTCTTGGATTGGCTGCAAATAAATTATAATCTCTGTTTCACAAAAGATAAATTTAAACATGCTCACCATAACACAACCAATTGGTAGTCTATCCCTGAACTGAAAGAGGCAAAATGCTTGAATAGATGTTGGGCGAGAGATGGAGGAAAGCCTATGAACCAACACAAAAAGCCATAATCTACCATATGATTTTATTATCAAATCACACATTTTTCTGGAGTTAGTAATCCCACTGTCTCTATGTTAAATGTAATTCAATTTCAATAACAATGTGATTCTGGCACGTTTTTCCAGGAACAGACTGGAAACATGTATAAAGTGGTTGATGGTAAGTACTCCTGAAGCTGACCAAGGCAGCCGGAGACTAGCTCTGCATCTTCTGCAGGTGCAGACACGCCTTGTTTCAACCTCTTTGGATTCATGGAGGAACAAGCAAACAATGATGGGAGAAAAGAAAAATGTAGGGTTCCCTTAGCCTTCTTCAGTGCTCACAACTCTGCACTTATTCCCTCCACATAGGATCCTCTGAAAGACATAATTGGTCTCTCCTTTCAGTTCGGTACAATCTCTCTCCGCTGGTTACACCAAGTTGAAATATTTTGCCCATCCTTCAGAGATGCAGCTCCATCGCCTTGTCTGAAATGCCCCCTTACGACACAAACTAGAAGAACGACTGATGGTTAGCAAGTCTCGGAGAAGAAAATGGCTGTCTGAACGCATAGCTGCCAAGGTTTCAGATTGCTGATGTGTGACATTTTCATAATTTCACTGTAATTATAAGTGACATTCAAGGACTATGAGTGGCACTTTCTCACGAGCAAAATTAAGCAATGAAGAAGAAGGAAACATAAATAACAGAAATTACACCCATTTGAGCAACGAGAAACTCTAAGATCTTAAAACAGCTTCAAAGCACCAGAAATAGAAGGGCACTAACCTAGTGCCCAGTTACCTAGGTCCATGATCATGACGTGCTAAAAGTAAATTAAATAAGGACTGAAGAAGGTACTAGTGGCACTTACTAGTCTGTAGTGAGCAGGGCAATGAAGAAGGTATTGGAATCATTTTGCCACCCATGCCCTACAGCACTATAGTCTGCAAGTGTTAAGCCGCCCCACCTAATTGGCCCTACACCTACCCTGGACACCTAGCCTGCCACTTGCCTGTGGCATCCAGTTCCTGCTTTTCCAGACTGATCCAGTGACACCGCAGCTGCCTGGGTTTTCCCGCCGGGGTTTTCCCGATCAGGTTTTCCCACTCAACGTTCTTCCGCCAACAGAAGCCCCGCCCACCCCAGGACCTACTAAATGCAGGCCGCAGTGCGACCGTGCAGTGGACACTCATAGCGGTCACGCTGCAAAGTACCAGAAATAGAAGGGCACTAACCTAGTGCCCAGTTACTTAGGTCCATGATCATGACGCGCTAAAAGTAAATTAAATAAGGACTGAAGAAGGTACTAGTGGCACTTACTAGTCTGTAGCGAGCAGGGCAAAGAAGAAGGTATTGGAATCATTTTGCCACCCATGCCCTACAGCACTATAGTCTGCAAGTGTTAAGCCGCCCCACCTAATTGGCCCTACACCTACCCTGGACACCTGGCCTGCCACTTGCCTGTGGCATCCAGTTCCTGCTTTTCCAGACTGATCCAGTGACACCACAGCTGCCTGGGTTTTCCCGCCGGGGTTTTCCCGATCAGGTTTTCCCACTCAACGTTCTTCCGCCAACAGAAGCCCCGCCCACCCCAGGACCTACTAAAGGCAGGCCGCAATGCGACCGTGCAGTGGACACTCATAGCGGTCACGCTGCTGGTGTGCTGAAGGCACGCCAAAGGCAAGCACGTCCTAGCCTGGACCATGCCCAGTGCCACAATCCCTGGTCCTCCCTCCCCACAAAGTTACACCATCACCGAGGTCTACTCCCTCAACCCCGGACACCGCAACAAGCACTGCCACCACGGTGACCCACGCTCCACATTAGGACCCTTTACCTGCACCCACTGCCATTTCACCTGCCACAGCACACTCACCAGTCCCCCAATGACCAGCCCCAAAGACAAAACAAAATCTTGCATGCACCCTTCCCAACACAAGCTCACTACGCAAGCATTCGACTGAATTATGGGACCTCATTACCACCCTCGCACCCAACATCGTCTTCCTCACCAAGACCTTGTTCAACCCCATATCCGCCCCAGACATTGACACAGAGATCCCCAATGGATATAAAATCACTCACCAGGGCCACACTGACAAGCCAGGAAGAGGAACAGCCATCATCCACAAAGAGACCATAGAGTGTACCACCACCACCGATAACACCACCAACCCACATGGAACATCTCAACTTCAAGCTCCACCTGGACAACAAAACAACCATCAGAGGCACCCTCGCATACCGACCCCCAGGCCACACGCCAGCTTCTGCAACAACATTGCAGACTTCACTGCGTCCCTCTCCTTACACTCCAAGGACTACATCTTCCTTGGTGACCTAAATTTCCACATCGATGACCCCAATGACAACAACACTGCACACCTCCTCGACAGTATGAGCAGCCTCGAATTGACCCAGACCATCCATGACCCTACACACACTGCAGGACACATGCTGGGCCCTATTTTCACCTCCAGCAACTGTGTCAAATAAAGCCATATTATAGAACTCACATGGACCAATCACTCCATCGTCCACTTCAGCATCTCCAGACCCCGTATCTCCACCCCCAAAATGACCAGCAACCCCATCGGAGTTGGAACAAAATCTCAGAGACTAGTTTGGCAGACGCCCTCAACAGCCCCAACCCCGTTACCGCCACTAACCTCGAACAGGGAGTGAAAAACTTCAACACCTGGATCATCAATTGCACCAACAGCATCGTCCCCATCAAGAGCAACATCCAGAGAAAATTCTCCAAAAAGGGCAGCTGGTACACCCAAGAACTCAGAACAGCGAAACGAAACAGCAAACAGCTAGAGAGGAAATGGCACGCCAGCAAGGACGCCTCCGACAGAGCAGCCTTCAAGACCTCCTTCAACCTGTACCATCACCTGCAGAGGGCAGCAAAGAAGACAGCCCTTGCCACACGCATCGAAACCAGCACCAACAACATCAAGGAACGTCCAACCCGGCTGCCAGGGAAAACAACATCACACCCTCACAGGAGCTGTTTGACAACTTTTCTCTCTTCTTTCACGACAAGATTGCAACCATATAAAGAAACTTCAAACCCCAACCCACACTTACGGACTTTCTTGACAGATACACCACCACCATAATCAACACGAACCACATACTGACCACCTGGAACATCCTCCCAACCCAGGACATCACCTCCACCATGAAATTCATCCACTTAGGAGCTTTCACAGGCCCAGGCATGCACTACATCTTCGACCTTGGAAACCAAAGGACTGGCAAGGAATGCACCAACCTGTTTAACACCTCTATCAACACTTCAACATTTCCCGACACCTGGAAACATGCCGAAGTCGGACCACTACTCAAAAAACCCTCTACTGACCCCAGCGATCCCAAAAACTACCAGCCAATCTCCCTGCTCCCATTCCCAGCAAAGGTACTGGAAAAGATCATCAACAAGCAAGTCATGACATATCTGGAGCAGAACCAACCCCTTGTAGCCTCTCAACCCACTTTTCACAGCAATCACAGTACTGGGACTGCCCTGAAAGAAGCCACCGACAACATCCGAACCCTCCTCAACTGAGGACAAACAGCAGCTTTGATCCTCCTTGACCTTTCCGCAACCTTCGACACGTATCCCACAACATACTGATCGAAATAATCCACCACATCGGCATCCAAGGGGGTGTGCTTAGATGGATCCACCTCCTTCCTCACCAGAAGAACCCAGAAGATCTACCTTCCACCTTTCATCTCCGTACCCAAGGAGATCACCTGTGGTGTCCCCCAGGCCTCATCCCTCACGTCATGCTCTTCAAAGCATATATGATCCCGCTGGCCAACATCGTCAGATCCCACGGTCTCAACATAATTTCCTACGCAGATGACACCCAACTCATCCTCTCACTCACCGACGAACCCTCCATCACCAGAACCAGCTTCCACAGATGCATGACAAGCGTTGCTGATTGGATGAAGAACAACTGCCTGCAGCTGAACACAGACAGGATTGAAGTACTGATCTTTGGCAACAGAAGCAACACATGGAATGACTCCTGATGCCTATCAGGCCTAGGACCCACACACTCCCTCCGACCGTGCCAGAAACCTTGGAATCTTCATTGACAATAAGCTCACCATGAAATCACAGATCAATGCCATCTCCTATGCCTACTTTCTCACTTTGTGCATAATACGTAAGATCTTCAAGGGGCTACCTCTACACATGAGATGCACTGTGACACAGGCCCTCATCACCAGCCAACTGGACTACGGCAATGCCCTATACGTAGGAATCACTTTGCACCACCTACAGAAACTTCAGACCATACAGAACACCCCAGACAGACTCATCCTTGGCCTTCCCTGATGAACTCCCATCACACCCCACCTCAGGCAACTCCACTGGCACCCTGTACAGAAGAGATGCCAATTCAAGCTACTGACCCACGCACACAAGGCTCTACACAATCAAGGATCCACATACATTAACCACAGCCTGAACTTCCACCAACCGTCGAGAAGACTACACTCTGCCTCCGTTTCACTTGCCCATGCTCCCCACATCTACCCAAGCAGGAGTGGAGGACGCCTCTTTTCTCATGTTGCAGCAAAAACCTGGAACAGCCATCCCACACACCTCCGGTCCATCACCTCACTTCCCCAATTCTGAATGGCCCTCAAGATCTGGCCATTCGAAAAAGCCTCCAGACCTGCAAGCGCCTGGATACCCTATCGGGTGATTAGCCATGCTTTATAAATCCTGATTGATTGACTGACTCTTACCAGCAGCTGGAACATAGTTCTGGAACACTCTAAGGCCTGGTTGGGTAAGAACAGCACCTCTTCTCAGGTGCTTATTTGTGTAAGCTTGCCCATATGTCAAACATCTGTTTTGAATAACGGAGCTGGCTGCCACTAGGTGTCGCTGTCTGGCAGCTAATTGAAAAGAGCATAGCCTTTCACAGCAAGGCAGGAAATTAGAGATATCCCGCTTAGCTTTCTTTTCATCTTGTTTGCGTGACAAATTACCGATCATGCTGTAATGCAGGAATTTAACTTAACTTGCGTTAGCCTAACACGACATGCATGGCGCTTGGCAGGACTGTGCACGCTGTTACAGATGAAAGAACTGGACATCAGTGGTGGACGCCCGCAGTCATTCTTCTACTGGTGTTGTTCGATGCTGTCAACCATGGAACCACCATGCACAGGCTGAGCGGATCAGTGCACGTGGCCTAGATGGATTCTTGTCTCAGCAACCGGAAGTACGTCATGACTGTTCCGCTGCGTCCCATGGCAGCAGGCAGTGTTCCATGGAGATTCCTCTCCTTGTCTCAGTTTTTAGTGCTTTATCAGTGGCCCTTGTAAAATACTTCCTACAACTCATAATGTCTTGCAGCTGTGGTTATATGGAAACCTGCGGAAGCCAGGGACATCTTAAGGATTTTGGGGGCCCTGTGCCAGACGTTTTTTTGGGGCCCCTCTTCCGAACAGCTTTGAATTTATGTTCCAATGTCAGCTCTTTCATGACCTCTGTGGTCAAGTCACTGGCAATGCACAGGTACACTGGGCCAAATTCTAAATATCTTTACATCTAATATTGAGGGACGGTGATCTGTGTTTTCAAAATGTAACACAGCAGCAGTTCACTGATACTACTGCAAATAATCTCTGTGACAACCTCACGTTTCTCATATGTGAGGTTCTGTTTTGATTTTAAAAACTTTTTTATGGATGCTGCATGAAACATAGGACACACAAAGAGAGTACTGGGAGTGATACTATCCCACACCAGCTCCCAAGAGAAATCTATATAACCACTAAAGGTGTGGGATAATTGGGGTTGAGGGTGGAGTCGGACCAGTGTTCCCTCAATTGTCAGTACCGGTTAGGTCGCGTTTCATGAAAAAAGGAGAGGTTGAGTCCGCCCAAGTAGTACCATCTTACTTGAGTGGGGCTAGGTGGTCAAATGATGAAGCAAGACACTATTATGTGTGTGAGACCACCTAGTCCGTAAGGGGACTCCCCCTCCCCCTTATCTAACACAGCCATCCGTTCTAGAGACACTCTCCACACATGCTCTCCTTTTTTCACGAAACGCGACCTAACCGGTACTGACAATTGAGGGAACACTGGTCCGACTCCACCCTCAACCCCAATTATCCCACACCTTTAGTGGTTATATATGCATGAAACATAGGCACAACATTTCTCTACAGAATGTCTGTAATAGACTCTCACATCATCCAAATTAAAAAAAGAAATTAAAGGAAAACGGCACTTTAAACAATCTATTTTAAAAATATTCAAGGACCTTTCGGCAAGACTCTACAGAACAGTTAGCCCTATCTGGAGGCCCCCTGAAAGGCTGGGTCCCGGGGCCACAGCCCACTTTGCCCATCCCTTAAAACGTCTGAGGCAGAAGCAACAATCTCCTTCAGTTGCTTAATACCCCTCAGCAACTGGATGCTGCTAATTAACTTAAGATAAAAGCATCGAAAATCAAGATTCTAGTTGCAGCTGCACAATACTGGCCCTGGGAGGTGTGCCAGCCTCCCGAGGTCATCCCCAGAGCCGTGGGCAGGTAAACAATACTTGTGTTGCCTTTGACTCTACATTGAGCATCTCCACATTGATGGCCCCGGACACCCAGACCACCCCTCTCTTTCCAAAACTCTTACACTGATCTTACCCTTCCTTCCACCTTGAGGTGCAGGCAGTACCACACCTGATGATCTCAAGGACTGACTCTGCCATCACGGTGTATCTGGGTCAGCGTCAGCACTTCACCCTGTTCCTGTTGTGCCGTCAGCATGCAGCAGCCCACAGGTCCTACACCCGAGATATCAGACCCTGTACTTAACCCTGTGCCTGTAGTGTTGGCAGAATGCGGCAACCCACAGGTCCTACACCTGCAGTATCAGCCCCTGTGCTTAACCCTGTGCTGGTAGTGTCGGCAGAATGCAGCAACCCACAGGTCCTACGCCTGCGGTATCAGCCCCTGTACTTAACCCTGTGTCTGTAGTGTCGGCAGAATGTAGCAGCCATAAGATCTTATGCCTGCGGTATCAGCCCTGTGCCTAACCCTGTGCCTCATAGCATGCCCGCTCCATAGTGGAACGGGAAGAAATACAATGATGAAGCATGCCACCAAGGGGCAACCCTGATAGGTGAGGGTTTTTCGAACAGGAAAATCCTTTTTCCTGTCCATCCTCTGGTAGTTCTTTTAGCTGGGGCTCTTTTGTAATGTTATATAGGCTATAAGGAGGACAGACCCAGCCCCACAACCTCCTTCTCCCTCTTTGTTTTTGTATATCTGTTAGACCTGAAAGCCTTGGGGTGGTCTTCCCCCAATTTTTTCCCTGCTTCTGTCCCATTTCTCTGATCTAGCTTTTGTTGGTTGTAGGACTCTGCACACTTTACCATTGCGGTCCAGTGCTAAAGTGCTTGTGCTCTCTCCCCTAAACATGGTAACATCGGCTCCTACCCAATTGGAAAATTTGATTTACCTATAAGTCACTAGTAAAGTGCACTAGATGTGTCCAGGGCCTGTAAATTAAATGCTACTAGTGGGCTTGCAGCACTGATTGTGCCACTCACACAAGTAGTCCCTTATGCATGTCTCAGGCCTGCCATTGCAAGGCCTGTGTGTGCAGTTTCACTGCCACTTCGACTTGGCATTTCAAACTACTTGAAAAGCCTTAAATCCCCATTTTATTACATATGTCACCTCTAGGTAGCCCATAGGGCAGTGTGCTATGTAAGTAAAAGGCAGGACATGTGGTGGTAGGTTTTACATGTCCTGGTAGTGAAAAACTCCCAAAGTCGTTTTCCACTATTGTGAAGCCTGCTCCCCTTACTGGCAAGCATTGGATATTCCCTTATATACTTTCAAGTGGTATTTTCTGATCTGAAAGAAGTAGCATTGTCATGTTTGGTATGGTTAGAATGCTAGTGAGAAATCTGCTTACTAGTGAAGTTGAATTTAACATTACTATTTCAGAAATTCCACTTTTATAAAGTAGGTATTTCTCTGCGCTTACTGTTCTCTGTGCCTTACAGCCAGTCTCCAATCCACACCTGGGCAGTGCTGGTTGACAGCTTCCCTTGTGCATTCCACCCAGACAGCCATAAACACAGGGCACTCAGCTGCATCTGCATTCATCTGCAAACTGATGGGTCTTCCTGGGCAGGAAGGGTGGAGGGGCTCTCACGTACACTTCAAATGCTAGTGGCCTTACCTCACACAAAGGACTAATCACCCCCACATCTCCTGGCAGACAGGACTGGGTTGAAAGGGGAACAGGTGCACTTCAAAATCACTCCTTGAAGTTTCTCCTACTTCAAAAGTACATTAGGGTATATGTACTGGGTCTGTGCCCCCTTAAATCAGACACTTCTGGACCTACAACGGGACTCTGTCAGAAAGACTGCAGTGTTGCCCAAAGGACTCATCTGGACTGCTTTTCTGGAAAGACTGCACTCCTGCTTGTTGCCCTGCTGCCTGCTGCTCCCTGACTCTGCAGGAAGAACTTGGCCTTGGCATGTGCTCTCCAAGGGCTTGGACTAAGCATGTCTTCTGTTATGAAGTCTCAGGGCCATCAAAGACTTCATCTAAGGAAGAAAATCCACTGTGCCAGAAAATAGACACAACGGATGGAAAATCTGACGCAACGCCTGCAGAATGGACGCAGGGACTGTCTCGCAGTTGAAAAATCGCTGCATCCTTTAACGGATTGGTGCAGTGCCAGATTCATCATCCCAGCATGCTTTGGATTTTCCACGCATCGTCCCTGGGTGTCAAAATATCCCCACAGCGCAGTAAGGAACCAAGGCTGCACACCCAGAAATTGATGCATCACCTTGCCTGCGTGGAAAGAATCAATGCATCACCAGCACCGTGCCAGAAAAAACAATACACGCTGTACTTTCCAACGCATCACCTCCTTTGCGGCCCTCTGCGTCATTATTTTTTATAAGGTACTGTGTGTTAAAGAGATACAACCACTGATTCTTATGGATTAAGACCCACCTAAACCTTTAAAAAGTGATATCTTGACTTGTGCATATTGGATTTTTGTCATTTTGGTCTTATTTTATTCATATAATTTTTTTCTATTTTGCCAAAAAGAGTGAGGTGTACTGTCTTATTGTATGAGTTATTGCAGAAATGCTTTACACAATGTCTTCTAAGTTAAGCTCCATGCCAAGCTACTGGAGGGTGAGCACAAGATAATTTAGGTTGTGTTGTGACTTACCCTGACAAGGATTGTGGTCCTTACTTGGACAGTGTGCATACCTCTGCCAACTAGAGACCCAACTTCTAACAGTATCCATTCTGAAGTATACTCAGAGTACTTCAGGACTTGTTTCTTGAGGTGTACACAAAGTCCCTAGGTAAGGGCTGACTTCCAGAATCAATGAGAAAGGCACAGCGGGTAAGAACTCTGAGAAGAGTGCTTTGCACAGCCCTCTTGCTATGATGATGGTGGACACAAAGATATTTAATGCTTCACTTGCTGATGGACTGTTAACATCTGCCAGTGATCTGATTCATCAAGATCACTCTGGATTTATTTCAAGGCAGAACACAATACACATCCTCCACAAGTGAGCCCATATCCAATATTAACTTGGGAAGACAGGTCAGGACTGCACAATAGTCCTGCTCAATATAGAAAAAGCCTTTGATTTGGTTGGAAGTTCATGTACTGAAACTCTGATAGTAATCATTTTGGCCCCTATATACTAAGCTGGCTCAAACTGTTGTATATCAGACTACAGCAGCAGGTCAAAACGGGCTAGGTGATATCAGAAAGATGAGCGTTAGGACATGGCACCCACCAAGGCCATCTACTGTCCCTGAATTATTCACTGAACCACTGACTGGTGTGCTCACATCTTGTTTTATAAATTTAGAAATACATACTGCAGAAACAACATAGGCCTTCATTATGACAATGGCGGCAAATGCCGCCTACTGCCATGGCCGCCAACATACCGTCGCCGTGGCTACCAGCCGCCCAGCCGCATTATGACCCTTGACGGAATTCCACGAGAAGGCTGGCGGAATACCGTTGATGGTCATGGCAGCAGATGGCAGTAAGGTGTCACTGCTGTCAGCAGCAGCGCCACGCCAGCAAAACACTGCCTACCATATCATGAGCCATGATATGGCCTGGCAGTGTTTTGCTGGCGGACGCTGCTGCTGACAGCAGCGCCGCATCCCTTCTCCTGCCAGAGGACCCAAGCAGGTAAGTCGGGTTCTCCGACAGGAGAGGGGGGGGGTGTGTGCGTGTGTGAGGGTGTTGTGTGTGTGGGGGGGGGTGTCTGTTTTGTATGCGTGCATGCGGGTGTGAGTTGCATTGAATGCGTGCGTGAATGATTGAATGTGAGTGTACGTGTATGTTGTGTGTTGTGAATGCGTGTGTGCGACAAAGTATGTTGGTGTGTGTTGCGGTGTGTGGGCGTGTATGTGTGCATGCATGGGTGGATGTGGGTATGTGTGTGTGTATGATTGTGTATGTGTGCGCGTGTGGGTGTGTAAATGTGGGGGGGGGCAGGAGATGGAGGGGGATGGCGGTGGGTGAGACCCCTGTCAGTGCCAGGGAAGGAATTCCCTGGCACTGATAGTGCCTACCGCCATGGTTTTCGTGGCAGTACACTTGCCATGAAAACCATGACAGTAGGTGGGGTCATAATCCAGAGGGTGGGATTGTGATGGCCAACGGGCTGGAAACCAAAGCATCCAGCCCGGCGGCCGTTACCACCCTGGTGGCCGGAGTGGTTCCAAACCGCCAATGTCATAATTTGAAAAAAGGTACCGCCAGCCTCTTGGCAGTACCTTTCCCCAAATTACCACCGACCGCCAGGGTCGTAATGAGGGCCATAGTTTGGGTTGTTGTACACCAATGATGTGGTAGTATAGTATAGGGAGGCTGCGCAATCAAGAGTGTGCAGTTAGAGATCCTGGAACAATATGCCAGACCCTATACAAACTGGACTAAATCCTACCTGTCTGCCCTTCGTGCAATGGCTGGCCGTGGCCCTAAGACACTCCCACAAGTGGATACCATATCAGATGCGTGGTTTATAGTATTTGGACATTCACCTATTACACAACACTAGTGAATACATTAAATTTAAGTTGAGTGATCACGGCCATAGAAAATCCAATACAATTCTGTTTGAGATTGTTGGGTAGGTTAGTGCTGATAAAGATGGTGATGCTGTTGCGTTCGTTGCCTTTATCTTTTTCTGGGCCTCTTTTCCCCGATACCCAGTAAGTTTGTCTGAGGATTGTATACTTCATTGACCTTCCTGATCTAGGTAGGTGCTTGACTGGGAGTCTGACTGAGCACGCTGAAGTTACCCACTATAGGACTGGACTGGCTGTACCAGACCTGGACTGCTATTATGTAGTGTGTCAACTACAATAGTTCCCTGAGTGGTTAAATGACACACAGAATAGACAAACTAATTTGTTACAGGGATATCATGGTAATATGGAGCTTAGATGCCAGTTTTTGGCCCCAGTCAAAGCAATAAGAGGAGTAGCACACCTAGCAAGATTTATGTCTCATCTTCAGAACAGAGGATCTAACTTCTTCCTGAGGAGGATGCCTTTCTCGCAGTCTGCACTGTTATGTGGCCTAAACAAAAGAAAAACAGGAAAAGAGACGTTTGCACCCTGTGGATGGGCACGGAGAGGGATAAGATATTGACATACAAGACTAAGGCCACTAAGAACCCCTGATTACCCGTAATACAATTTAAGTACATGCATAGAACTTAGCTCACTCCAAGCCCCTTAGCAAAATATATTCCACACATATAGCTTAGATGTGGGGAAGATGGCGGTTTCATGTCTGCAGTCTACAGTGGGGCACATGACCAAAATGGACCGATGCCAAAACATACTGGACATCCACCCTAGACTCACGAAGATCAAATATTGTGTGGTGGGTTTGGACCTCATACTTAAGCGAAGATTTTCAAGCCATTAGCTGCAGGAGTGGGGCTCTTTTTACAGCTGTTGGTGTAAATGCCTTGGCGAGTGCTTGCTAGCCTTAGAGATCCGCATAGTGATGGTTATCACAGACTATAACTAGACGAAGACATTGGTGATTGGATGGGGGTTAATGGATACATTAGCCCTACTGAAGAAACAAACAGTGACTGAGGTCTCCCACCATCCTCCACTAATTCATTAACATTCCATGGTTGTGTTAGGGATCACACTACTTGCAATGTTGATTTTACATGACCTGCCGTCTCCAAGTCATGAAACTAGGTTGCATGTTGTATCTGCATGCAACTGCAGTATATGAACTTGGAGGCATATTTATGAGAGGCTTGCACCGCCTTTGCGTCAGAAGTTTTGATGCAACAGCGGCACATTCAGTACTTCATATCTATGAGACAACATTTACCCAAATGCTTGGGTTTTTGGGGCTTTGCATCAGCCAAAAGCTGCGCTTAAGCCAGCTGTGCTATGTAAATCTTAAAATATGCAAAGTAGACGTTCCCCTGTAAAAACGAACATAATAGTAATGCATTGATGTCTATGAGTTCAACAATGTGTGACGCATCTTTTGGATGCGCCGCGCTAAGCCTGGAATGCGCCAAAAACTCTGAACATCGGTAACCCAGGCATAGGAAATGACGCATTGGCTATGGTATAGGAGTATGAGCCGCTGAAGTCACTCAAAACAATGTAATAATCAATTAAATGACATCCCCTCAACTAGTAAAAGGCCTACATATGTGTCTTTCATGTTTTCGGACCCCTTGAGCAACCTGGGGCTATGGCTCCTAATATATTATCAACCACTGCAGCAATGCAAGTGCGGATTGCTCACCTATTGAATAACCCAGGTGCTAGACTAAGTAACAAAACTTTTCCCATGTCTCTTTCACATCAGTAGAGGTCGCTAGTTTATCCTCAGGGACGGAAGCTACTTCATCATGATGTCACTGGAGTTATAAAGCACATACCCTGATGCCAAGATGTCAGTTACCCATCCGTTTTTTTCACGCAGAGGCAGAAGGACGAGCACAACATCAGTTCTGTAGAGGTGTCGCACAACAAAACAATTTGGAACCTTATTAAAATGGCCTAACAAAACAGGGAGGAGGGTGGGATAAATGAGGAATCTGCAGGTAGACAGTGTATCGATCAGAAAAATTGTTACTGAAGGTAAGTAACTTTTTATTCTAATGGATACTTCTACCTATAGATTTGTCACCGTTTGAATAGATTACCGAGCAGTACATTACTTGGAAGAGGAACTTGAAGGAATGGTCAGAGAAGGAAGAACTAGAGCACAGAATAGGTAAAATGGGCTTCACACACCTGAACCTAAGCAGCAGTGCTTGGCGAAAGTGCGAAGGGATGCCCAAGTTGCAGCTCTGCAGATTTCACCCCCCCATCCTCCCGTCAATGCAGTGATGGACGACTTGTCCCTGGTGGAATGGGCCCTTATGCCCTCCAGTAGTTCTTAATGCTGGTACTCCTCAACAAGATTCTCTTCTAAAAGCCTTTTCCCTTCCTGTCACCTGTGTACTGCATGAAGAACTGGTCGTCTAATTGGAGGTTCTTGGTGCGGTCAGTTTAAACACTAACCATCCTTTTTGGATTCATCCTGTGAAGCCTTACCTCCTCCCTGGTGGGATGTGAAAATAGATAAAAGGAAGGAAGGTTAAGGGATTGACCCAGATGAAAAGAAGTCACCACCTTTGGCAGGAAAGCAACTCAAGTTCAAAGGACCAACTTGTTGGGGAAAAACAAGTACAAGGAACTTGTGAAGTAACGACAACCAGAAAAATAGTTTTCAAAGTGAAGAGCCTCAATTGGCAACTGTGAAGAGGCTCAAACTGAGACCCCATCAAAATAATTAAAATCAAGTCCCACTGAGGCGTGACAAAAGGATTAGGGGGAAAAACATTTGTCAAGCCTTTCAAAAATCTTAGAAAGATGAGCAAATTAAAGAGCGAAGATTGGTCCAGAGAGCAGGGAAAGACTTACATGGCTGCTTGGTACCCCTTGACAGTCCCCACAGCACAACTGTGCTCTACTAGTGACAGGACAGACTTTGCAATGTCTGACAAATGAGTTTTCAAGGGATCCAAATTTTTCCAGCATACCAAGCAACAAACCTGTTCCACCTTCTGTAGAATGCTATCTTGGTGGATTCACAATGGTATGAGAGAACACCATCCTTTACCTCCACTGTAAGTTCAAACAAACTTATATGTCCCCACTCAATCTACGGCTATGAAGGTGGAGTCTCTGGAGGTTGTGGGGGTGAGGGGGAAGGGACAGAACCTGCCCCTTCAAGTGGGAGAGAAGGTCTACCATGAAAGGATGAAGGAGCAGGGGACACATGGAGAGGTGCAGTAGCTCTGCCAAACCAGAGTGATGAGACCAATCTTGGCAAATCTTCCTCAGAAACAGAGGAATCAAGGGTATGAAAAGAAATGCGTAGTTAAGAGGAAAATTCCACTTCATCTGAAGCTGTCCCCAAGGCTCATTGTAATGGATAGTGAAGGGTTCAGAACTTTGGGTAATGCATGTTGTTGTAAGTGACAAACAGGTTCATCTGAGAATTGCCCCACTGTGCAAAGATGTAGTGGACCGCCTCCGGATGGAGCCACCACTTGTAGTCAGAAAGATTATGCTGACTGAGGCTGCTATGCTCTGGTGTTCACTGAGCCCACCAGTTGATCGCTACCAGCCAAACTCCACACAGTTGAGCCCAAGACCAGAGTAGGAACACTTCCTGACAGATAAGCTGAGACCTCACTCTTTCCTGCCTGTTGACAGATCACATTGCAGTCATGTTGTCTGTCAAGATCTGAACAGAGCGAGGGCAAATGGGAGGGAGGAATGCCTACAGCACCAAGTTCGAGCAGGTTGATTTGTAGAATTTGCTCTTCTGGGGACCAGAGGTCTCTGATCCCCAGCTCCTGCAGATGAGCCAGATCTAGAGTGGAGTCATCCATTATCACTGTGGCCACAGCTGGCGGAGATGGAAGGCCATCTGTGCCACAACATTCTCCTCTTCACCCCACCAGGTCAGATCAGCTGCAGGGTCCTGGAAAATCACAATGGTGTCTGACAGATCTTCCCCATGCTGGAACCACTGGAGAGCCCTCATGTTCTAGTTTGCGTGACCAGGAGGATGCTAGATGTCAACAGATGCAATAGGTGTAAGCCCTTCAGGACAGAAGTCAGAGTTCCTTACCAAACCATCAGAATCATACTCTGAATGTCTCTGATCGTCTGAGTCAGGGGAAAAACAAGAACAATGTTGTATTTGGTACTACCCCTATGAATAGGAGGCATTGAGAGCACTGTTGGTGAGATTTAGTGACCCTGATGGAAAAACCCAGGTCCAACAGCAGAGCTGCTGTTGACTGCAAGCGGCTTGACACCAACTCCAGGCACTTAGCTTTTCAGCAGCCAGTCATCCAGGTCAGGAAATAATTTTAAAACAAATTTTCTGACATGTGTCAACACCATGCAATCATCTCTGTAAGGACCCAAGATGCCAATGTTATTCCGCAGAGAAGAATCACAAAATATTAATATGGTGCCCCATGCACATAATCCCAGGTACTTTTAATGCAACTGCTGGATCACTACGTTGAAATATGTATCCTGCAAGCACGGGGACACCATGAAATCTCCTGCTTCCAGCACCAAAATATTATGAGCTAAAGCCAGCATCTTGAATTTCTCCCTGTGGAGGAAGAAAAATCATGACCATGATATCCAAGATCAGATGAAGACATCCTTTGTGGGAATCAGGAAGTACAGAGAATAGAACCCCTGCCCAATTTCTTGTTCTGGCTCCAACTCCACTATTACTGCAGCAAGGCTGCCACCTGTGCTGAAGGATAAGTAGGTGCACTTCTGTCTGACATGGATGGGGAGAAGGGATCTGGCGCTGGGACTTCTGAAAGGAAAGAGCTTACCCCATATCCACAATTTGAAGGACACACTTGTCTGAAGTTATGATCATCCATGCCTTTGGGAAAAGAGGACAAGCAATCTCCCACTGTGGCTTAACAAGATGGTACTAGAGCTATGGGAAGAAGAGTGAGATGACAGGTGGATGGTTTGTGCTCTCCCTTCTCTGCAACCCAGGCACCTCATGAAGAGGGGATTCTGAGTTTATTGTTGTGGGGTTGAGAGGACTGCTGATGCTTAAAGTTGAAGTCTATTGTAAAGCTGCACAACTTGCAGTAATGTTTGAAGTTCCATTGGGGAGGTTGTAGGTCAATGGACCCCACAGTCACTCTACTTTTCTTGAAACGCATATGGGCTTAATTGGCCATGTCTCAGAACAATTTAGCATCATCTAACAGAAAATCCATCAATGTGGACTGGACACTAGTGTAAAATCCAGAGGTGTGAAGCTAAGCATGGAAACGGAGGACCACAGATGAGCCCATGGCTCTCGCTACCGAGTCCGCCCAATAAAAATCTGAATAGATATCATGCTTTGATGTCACCTGCCCATCCTTCATTCGTTCAGTAAACTGTGTCTGTAAATAACCTGGCAAAGTTAGGTCTACAAGGCGGGTTATACACCACAAGCCATGTGTATAGGACCCTAACAGGCAAGTCACATTTAAAGATTTAAGGGCTAGACTTCCAGCCAAGAACATCTTCTTCTCAAAGGCCTCTAGCTTTTTTACATTCTCTGTCTGCAACAATTAAGGGACAGCTTTGTAGAACATGAAGCTTGAATAACCAAGTTCTCATGTGATGGGTCAGAAGACAGAAAAGATGGAGTGCATCGTGCAGGCCTGTGCCACCTGGCGTCTATTTCGCTCACTACAAGTGAAGAAGGGTTTTTCCCCAGGCTGTTAATACTGGGCCCAGTATCATTAATGAGTAATAGAGGCCCAGAATTTGGATGACTGGTTGAAGAACTTCGGTTAAAATGTTAGCCCTCATTTCCACTGTTGACAGTGAAAGCTCTCAGACGCCTGCAGCTTTTCTTATGACCGAGTGGTAAGATATCACCTCCTCTGCAGCAGGAGCAGAAGGGGACTCGATTTCCAGCTCTTGTGGATGTCTTGGTCAGTGGTCAAAACAAACTGCACAGCCCCATTGTCATCCTCTAAGGGAATCAAGGACATTACCAAACAGTGCATTGACAGCTTCTCTGTAGCTTGATGGGTGATAGGATTCCAGTTCATCCACCCGACTTTACACATCCCTGAGTAACATGATTGCAGGTGCCCTAGACTGAAATTCAAAAGGGACCAGAGCCGATAACTTAGCGGCAACAGAACTAGAGGGAGAAGAACTGGTGCTGAAGTCAGGGTCTGCAAA
Organism: Pleurodeles waltl; assembly: GCF_031143425.1. Taxonomy (NCBI): domain Eukaryota; kingdom Metazoa; phylum Chordata; class Amphibia; order Caudata; family Salamandridae; genus Pleurodeles; species Pleurodeles waltl. The sequence goes on from NC_090444.1 coordinate 1,814,755,990, forward strand.
GCGGCAGCTGTCAGCACCATTGTAGAAGGTGGTGCCAAGCCTTCTGCAGCGCTGGACTGGGAACCCCCAGCAAACATGGCAAATTTAGTCAGTCCAGCCCTCATACTGCACGTACTGAGTGAGCGCAGCGAGTAATCCTGACCATTGAAAAGGTGGTATGAGGGGCTCTTCCCCAAGGAATTTTTTGAAATTGACAAATATGATGCATTTGACAACACAGTTTTCAATATAGGCCCTCGCCCATTCATTGAGTCTATGGATGGAGACTGGAAACATGGCTGCATGGATCAATGAATGAATACATAGTTGGGTGGTTGAGGAGTGGGTGGATGAATTAAAGAAAGGATGACAATGGATAAAGACCTTTACCTGTGAGGAACAAATGGTCTCAGTGCACTGACCAAGGGTGTATTTAACACTGCTCTGATTTAGTGCCTCAAGTAATTAAACACACAGCATTAAGCTTTGATCCAAAATGGGAGAAAGAGATATGTAGGGGCCGGATTGCAGAACGTGAATCTAGGAAACCTTGATTCAGTCTCAGCTACCACTTGACCACATTGTGTGATCCTAAGCACCTCATTTTCCTTCCTCGTCATATAAGAAGCCATGTTTCCATACATCAATTTAGGTAGTGCACTGCACAAAACCAAAGGCTGTAATGGTATTCTATTAATGGTAACCCCACAGGCCCCGTATACAGTAGAGGGTAATAACAACTGACTTCCCTCTTGGTTCACTAATAACACCCTTGTCAGGGCAGTGGTGGAAGGGCATGAATGTTTCTAAGTTCATTATTAAAATCACTGCTCAAGTAAAGACAGTGCATGTTGGTGCTACTGCGGACAGACAGGCATCCTCATCTACCTGCTGTGGCAATGCCCTAAACGTAACTCATTTTGGAATGAGGTACAGGCTGTGGTGAACGGCATGTGTAACATGGACATCCCCCAATTCCCCAGCTGCCTTCTACTGGGCCTCCCTAATCCCCTGACGTACCCTCTGACGTCCCCCGGGGGACAGGTGATCACTATGGCGCTGGGAGCTGATAAACAGGTTCTCCTGTCCAAGTGGGGCGTGGATGAGATCCCCACGCATCTGGACTGGCTGCACAAGCTGTGGGGGTTGCTGGGAGTGGAACAATTGACCGCTGTTGCGATCCACACCTTACTCCTCTTTGATAAGACCTGGGGACCTTGTATCCGATATCTGCTGGATGAATTTGTACCTGGGTATCCTCCGCATGACCCGCTCAGATCAAGACCCCTCCGCGCCTCGGAACCTAAAATCAGTTCTAACAATTGCCACCCAATGCAATAGTATAATTTAATAAATTTAAACAAACTGTGTTGCAATGGTCAAATTATGAAGTAGCACGTTGTTTCGAAATTTGAGGACTCTCTGAGCTAAGCAACTGCAGGCCATTTACTACCATTCCTCCAAAGCCCAGAAGATCAGTGCTGCGCACGACGACCTTGCAAGAGGCAGGATCCAACCACATGCAGAAACAAATATGTTTGAAGCAAGTGTGGTCTGACCGCAGGAAGCATGGTCGGTCTGGCCCTCAGCAACAAAACCAGCAGTCACTAGCAGTAAAATTGGCCTCAACCCTGCCACCCCTCAGGGCACAGCCCTGTACACGATAGGGCCTGTTCTGGCCTGGCCCGGCGCCAATGGTACCAAAGCCAAGTGTAAGAAGGGGTCAAACGGCATTTAGGTAAGCCTCACCAGAAGAAAAACAGGAGGTGCTCCTTTCAGTCCTGTGGGGGCCTCAAGACACACCGAGCGGGACCATGGCCCTTTTGAACATGTTGAACAATGTGACTCCGGTATTGGGTTCAATGGAGCCACAGGTGCAAAATCTTCTAGAATTTGATTCTCTATTAATTCCAGTTCCAAAGATGAACCTGCTGGAGTCAGGGATCACCTAGGATAGTGGTTCCCAACCTCTTGACTTCTGTGGACCCCCACTTTATCATTACTGGAGCCCGGGGACCCCCACTGAATCTTTATTGAAATCCGGGGACAACCACTAAATCATTACTGAAAGCTGGGGACCTAATCTGTTAATATTAGTTAATTTTCTAAGCAGTAGTGGACCCCGTGAAGAGTCTTCGCGGACCCTCAGGGCTCCCCGGACCACAGGTTGGGAACCACAGACTAGGAGATTTACCTCTGAAATAGTGTTATGACAAGTCGCTGTGTCCCCTCTTCTTTTCGTGGATTTGGTGCTGCTCCTAGGAAGACCTCGAAGAGGACGACTCTGACAATTTTGACCGATGGGTGAATTGTCGTCTGGCTCAGCAGTCCTCCAGTGCTTTAGACATACAAAGCTTGGCTTTGTGCTCTTTAATGCCCTTTGAGTGCATGCTGAGGCACGGCTGACATGATGTTGTACTGAGGTCAGGCACCAGAGACAGATACTCTGGGTGTCAGAGATGAGCATTTGGTCATCATTGTCCTTGCAGTGTTTGAATTCTGAGGTTGCATGATAGCACTGCACCTAGAAAGATTGCAGAAAAATCTGTGTGAGAAAGAGAGAGAACATTTTGTCACCATAAGCTTGAAGAAAAATCTGAGACAGAAAAAGAGAGGAAAATTATGTCAATGTAAACTTGAAGAAAAATCTGAAAGAGAGAGTGAGAGGAAAATTATGTCAGTGTAATATCTGAGAGAGAGAGAGGAAAATTCTGTCCGCGCAAGCTCGGGATCCATGTCATAGGTGTGGAAAAAAGGCTACTGACATCAGGGCAGCGGGGGGGCACTTCATGGCCCCACTAAAGTCACAATGGTGTTGCTTCTGGCGCCGATGTGGGGCCAGAGCCCTCTAGAGCTGTGGAAGAGCTGTAGGAAAAGGTTCCGAATCCAATCCAGTGCCCAGGATATTCCAAAGGTGAGGAACCTGGAGGTAGGAGCATCCATGGGAATGTGATGTACTGGATCGAGTGGCTGTGTGCACTGGTTATTGTCGATAAGTCATCAAGTAAACTAAAAACCAGAAACACATAACAGAAGCCAACCAAAAGCACACAACACACAAGACCAAAATTAACTGCACATTTCATGGAAAAACGCCGTCCAATCTCGCTTTTAAAATGTCACACTTGTGAAGAAACCACAAAGGGGTGGAAATATGAATAAAATATTACTGGAAAGGGAACGTTGGTGGACTAAAAGGCTACATTCAAAATCTACAGATTCCCATGACAAAGTGGATTTGAGCTGCTATTTTATAAAGGATAAAAATAGATTGCTGTATTATTTTAAAAATATTTATTTATTATTCTAAATGAACACGAGGGAGGCTGATTGGGAAATGATGGATAGTACGCGTCAACAGGAAGTCAATTTACATTTTAGGAACAGGGTTTTTCTATGAAAAAATGGGAATAATGCACAGACTAGAAGTATGGAAATATCCTTCACAAAACGGCGGACACCTTGAGACAGTAGGGAGTGCATCTGAATTTTAGATGTCAGCAGTGTAGGAGGAAGAGGAAACTATGCCTGGCTATAAAAGAGCTGTCCAGAAATGCAACTTGTATTCGACTGATGGCTGAAACGCTGCAGGACATAAGCAGTGCAAGTGTTTGGAGTGAGTTATTGGGAAATACACAGCTGTGTAACGACTACCAAGCTGTAACGCGAGACAAGAACTCACCTGGGTGTACGAATGTACAAAGAGAGCGAGTAAATGGGGACAATACTTAAGATGGCAAAAAACGAAATAAAGGAAAGGGATTATTGATATAAATCTAAATGTGATATTGTTTTTTTTTTCATTTCTTTACTGACCAACATTTTTTTGCACATTTAAACATTACTCATGGAAAAGGGGGAATGAATTCCCGAAATGTTCTGAGCACAATGATTATACAAGTGGTGAAATGGCATTCACAATGAACTGCCACGGAATGGATTTGGTTATGTTAAGTAAACAGTGAATACACTAAAATGAGTGGAACAGTTTTATTTCTCCATTTGCGTGTCCTTAGCTGGGTTCAGGTGGAAACTGGCTTTCTTCGGACAAATACATGTCCTCTGAGGCAGAGGGTTTTCTAAGAACCACCATTTACAATCATTTTAAAACTTGCTAGATGGTATATTTTTCAATTACAAGGGAAGCACCAAATTCAGATGTAATAAATAATCTACAGGGTGCCACAATGGCAAAAAATGATGGCCTTAAGTACAGATCCTAAACAGATTTAAAAAAAAACCAACAACTGGTGCTGCTTTTAAATAATATTCTGTGGCATTAAAGTACAATTTGTATCAATTAAAAACCCAGATTTTTTACTGAAGTTGCTTGGAGAGGGACCGAGCCAGTAGAGGTGGGCCACGCGGATGGCTGCCTTTTGCCAAGTAGTTTTTAGTGACTGACTGGCCTTGCAGGAAGGACTGATTGAACAGAAAGGCTAAGCCGGGCAGTGGAAGGTGGGTATCTGCTTCATAACCCTAGGCGGGCAGATATTGTTTGGTAACCGCAAGGCCCTGGCAGAGGAGATGGTAAGCCAACTTCTTCCTCAGAAACAGGACAGAATGCAAATTTATTAGATGGAGAACAAAAGTGGTGGCGAGGTAAAGATGGTCACATATTTACTTATGGCTATCCTTATGATGACGTAGGCTGCGTCAAATAATTAATAACGGAGAAGAAGTTTCTAGAAAGGTTAGAAGCACTGATAACTTTGGTAGTAAAATAACTACTTTTGGCAGATCGAAATTCAACTTATAATCAGACAACACCAATTTGTTAAGACTGAAGGAGAGATGTCTACGTTTGGACGTCTGCGTATGGAACGCAGTTTGAATTAAGTGCAAGGAGTGGGCCACTGACTGAAATGGGACCCCCAAACTTTATTCACAATACAAACTTTGTTGCACTCCAGTAAACATTTCAGAATAAAGTCCCGGCGCAAGGATTCTTCATCTGCCAATCTAAGGAGCCCTTATAGCAGCAAAGACCACCTTTTCTCTTAGCCCGCCCTCTGGCTGCAGGGCATCACGTGTGGTGGACCACTGAGCTTGCAGAAAAGTATTTAGTTTCCTCATTGGTATAATCTACAGACTCTTCATAACTCCTCATGCAGCGTAGGGTAACTTTGTGCCTGAAAACACCAGGACTATGTGTTGTTGCACAAAATGTTTTTTGTTTTGAATTCCACAGCAGGGCTCTAATGATCATGATGAAAGATCTCTCACCGCACAGCATTGACCTGGCCAGTTCACTTTGAGTGTTGCTACAATTGACATGGGGGTTGCTGTGGGAGCTGAAACCTGAACTTGTGCTGGGTGCATTATTTGTTCTCTGGCCCCACTTCTGGCCTGGTGGCATTTTTGCCCAAACTCCCTTTGTCTTTAGTTGACCGGTCACAAGTTGTTTTCGGTGGGAGGTTACTCAAAGCAGTGTTTTGTGATCACACTTAAAATGACTCATGGGCACGCTTCACTTTGAGCTTCATGCAAAAATTGAGGGCCTCATTTACAAGGCCCTAGCGGCACACTGCGCGACGGGAGCGTTATTTTGTTTGTGATGCTCTGGTGGCAGGCCATATTTACAAGGCCACACAAAGCCACCTTGCGTGGCTTTTCATAACTTTGTAAATATGGCCCCCTTTCACGCATAACACTGCATGAAAGAGGCGTTCCATGGGTGTTGCTGTGGTTGTTCCCACGCAACACCTATTGAAGCTGATGGAATATGATGCATTCCCAGATTTACAAGGCTGAAAATGCGTCAGATTCCAACACCACCTCAGGGGCGGCATTGACGTGGCACAACGGGGAGGAAATTGTGTGCTGCTTTCGCCAATAATGATTGTTTATGTGCAGGAAAGTACCATTTCCTGTACATAAACAATCACCCCTGCAACACATGGGACGATGGTGAAAGGGTGCTTGCATTGGTACTAGGCAGCAGTTTGTGTGCCAGCACTAAGGAAAGTACAGGGATGGGTCATATTTCTGTAAATACGACGCATCCCTGCACTTCCAAAATGACGCAGCACGGCGCAGCGAGCTGGCTTGCAGCATCATGCTGCGTCATTTCCTCGTGAATGAGGCCCTGAGTGTCCTTCAACATCAATGAATAATTGTGGAGCCTTCACTCCAGCTTCGCGACCTCCTTTCACAGTCACATAAGTGAGATGTAAGTTGAGAGGCAAATCATCACTACAGTTTCATGTGTCACCTGTAAGAAAAGATCTCAAATGAGATCCTTTCAGGCAACCACCCACGAATGTGAAACTCTTCCCAACTAACAAATCCACCCACCTCTCCGATACAGCTCAAGACAGTACCTGCTAGTTCCAGAGTTCATCCAACATGCCCGACCTGAGTCCTTACTACACCGACAGCTGCTATGTACTACTTCTCTGTAACTTTACAATCAGTGCTTTAAATGGAAAAATAGAAGTGCAGGCACTCTGTCCCAGAGTACCTGCTTGCTTCTGAGAAGTGCCGGTACTCTACAATTCAAAGTATTACGTTTTTCTTGAGATGTGCCGGTACTCTCCCTCTCAAAATAAAAAAGTGCCGGTACTCAGTACCGGAGAGTACCGGCCCATTTAAAGCACTGTTTACAATACTTGCTGATTCGTATCACGTTCAACCTTCTTGTTTGTGCCTCCGTCTTTTTGAGGTTAAAATATGTTTTTGTAAATATAAATCACTCTGGCAGGATTTTGACCTCGCTGCATATAAATAAATAAATAAATATTTCCCTAATCTCCATCTGTAGCCATTTGTGGTGGTGCCTTAAGGCAGCTTCCTGCAGTGGCCTAAACCTATCACCGCCCCTGCCCAAATGTTCACCCCTAGGAGAACAGAGAGTACATGTAGAGCGAGCACAAGTTACCTGCTACAAATCGTCAGGTATAAGCTAAAGACACACAAGGGTAGTAGACTGATGAGGATAAGCTCTTCATTAACCAGACAGTGGTAAGCAGAGGCGAATCCTGAGGAAAACACTTCTTTTGCTTTGGCTTACAACAGCTGGGTGCATCCATCAGCAGTACGAGATGGCCAGGCTGCAGGGGGGTAGCATGTAGACCTTGCCGCAGCTATTCCGAATGTTAGTAGCCAATCAGAGTGATCCTAACACACTGACCTATTCTGATTGGCTGAAAGTCCAAAAGTTAAAGACCTAATAGAACAGCTAAACAATTCCTGCCGCCACTCCTCTCACTTTAGTGTCTAGGTCTCCACCCTTCTGCTTCGGGAATGTAGTGAACACACCTCCACTGCCTGAGAACACAATCTCACCTCCATCTTGTGGAAAGCCAGGCCATGGGTATGCGAATGGAACCCAGGCCTCCACTACTCTGGCTCACTCGCATACACCATGCATGTACCACGCATGTCACACACATCAACACATAAAATACACTCAGGATATTAGCGCTAAGGATGGGGTAAGTCAGTGCTTAATTTGAGCCGGTGCTCAGCACCAGCACTTATGACAGGTGCCACATGGCGGTGGTGTTTGTGTAATTTAGAGATGAGAACAACAGTTGTTTATTAATTCAATATACATTAAAAACAACTAATCACTGCCATTCACAACATTCTTATATCTTTCGGCCCTCAAACTATCTGAATTGTCACACTTGTGGTAGTGTAATGGTTAGTAGTCGTGTAGGGTCTGTCATTGGCAGTGCCAGCAGAAGCAATGGGTGGTGCAAGCTGTGGTGGACACCTGACGAGGACCCTGGCACTTATTTTTCACAAATTAAGCACTAGGGTAAGTGCACTAAAGTGGAACTTTACAAGAGTGGGCCAGAAGGCTTCCACAGCAGTGACACAAATGAAAAGGGCTGGTCACTCTATAGATTCTATGTGCTGACCCTTTGACAGGGACGGTAGTCCACTGTCAGTCAATAAGGGCATACGTGGTGTGCCTCTCCAAGTCACAGGACTAAGTCCAGGATCTACTCATATCAGGGGCAGGCCTAGGTCTTTGCTCAAATACTAAATTACTGGGATGCCAGGGCAAAAAAACACAAAAGTCAGGATACTAGGTACATGCAGTTGGATGCTCAGGACATGTGAACTCACCTGTGCATCATGTAGGGGACATCCTCTTCCCAACAGGGCAATTTCACTGATTGCAGATGTAGACGATACTTTTTATCGAACCCTAATTTTGACTACAAGATGCCACATGTCAGTCAGTCTTCCAGTAGCAGTCAACAGTATACATTTGTATTTCCGGTACTCCCAGGGGCTTGGCCGCACCCACTGCTCAACCGTAATACACAAAATGCAAAAATGGTCCCAAAAAAATTCAAATTTCATAAATCTTTAAATGGTCAAAGTGCTCATTGACTCCATTTGGCCAGTTAATATTGAATCTAGGACAGATTTTCAGGCAAATCCCAAGATTCAGGGCATAGAAGTGACAATACCCAGGTATGGCCACCGACTCCCTTATCTACTCCAAATCCGGCCATCTACTGCAGTAGCCATCATCCTTCACCAGTTACCCCACAGTAGTGGGCATCAATCCAACATGTCAGATATACTCAGCGGAACAATTGTACATAGGGGGTTGTTAAACTAATGTCTAGCTCTGGTTTCTGTGTCGGGTAAATGCACGACTCAAGCATGTGCCTTCAATATCAATTCACCAATCAAAGAGGGACAAATTAGAATGAGGATACTGACAACACCAATTTAGGCTCACACGGTACCCTCATATCGACCCCCTTACTTGGCTCTGAACTCTCAGATGATGTGCCCACCCTTGGGTGCAGTTATCAGCCTACCATGTCTGCCATCTTCGATGCACTTGTCTTTCTCGCGACACTGAAACCTTGGCCTAAAGATGCTGTGCTGTACTGAGCTCCAAAAGAATGTCAGTGAGGAATCCGAGTGCAGGTGGAGCAAAAACGCTGGACCTACACAACTGGTGCCCCTATGAGCAGAACGTAGGCCGCACAGCCTTATCTTTGCAACTAAAACTGAGGGGCAGATTTAAGAAAAGTGGCGCTGCGCCCAGTGCAGCGGCGCTTTCCATCCCTCTTTAGCCCTCCCCTTTCCCCACCATGTGTGCGCTGTACTTAAAATATGGCGCACCATGGTACAGGGTAGAGGGCAATAGCATCAACATTTTTTACGCTATTCTTGTACTGTTCAGGATTAGTGCAAAAATGTTGGCGCTAACCCTGAACAGTACATAGGGGCCCATTGTAACCACTGGTGTGCCTGCGTTTAACGCCTGTTCCGAGCAGGCGTTAAAAGAAGCCGCTAAAAATGGCACAAAGAAATCTCTTATATTTCTTTGCGCTATTTTTTTGGCCCCTCTAACGGGGAACGCCCCTTTTGCATACATGATGCATGGCGTATGCATAGTCTGGCGCAAAGGGTTACTAAGGTAAATATGGTGCAGCTATTTTTGAAGCCTAACGCCACATTAGCGTAAAAAAAATGACGCAAATGTGGCGTTAGAGCTTCTTAAATCTGAGCCCAAATGTTTTAGGTGCTCAATTAATTATTTGGAAATTGAACCAAAAACGCTGTTAAACCATGCCAAATCATTTCTATTTCCACACCACAAGTCCAGAACCTGTCCCTCTGAAATCTCTGGGGTCCTTCGAGAAAATCTCCCAGATTAGACAAAATATCCTCTATTTTCCTGACCCCACTAAAACTCAACCCTGGCTTTGGCCCAGGTTTATTCTGCCTTTAGTCGGCTTTCAAAACGAGTCTTCGGACTGGAGCAGTCTGAGATACTAAAACACCCAGCCTTCCTGGCCGAAGGTGCAAGCTGCACCACCACCCTTCCTTGGCTGCAAGTCATGACGTCATGGCTAATTTAGGGTCGGACACAGATTGGTTAAAGACAGAGCACATCCAGCAAACGCCCTGTACAGACCTTAATTACCTGAATAACCTCTCGCCCCACAATCCTCCTTATTTTCCCCTTCTCTTCTCGTTATCGACTTCCTACTTTGCCTTCTCGCCTCCCCAAGTGGCATTTTTGTTGGCAATTTGTAATATTCTCCCTGTGCACCAGCTCGCGACACTGGCACCAATTACTCTCTGAGCTGGTGATGCGGTGTGTCAGGAGGCATCTGGGATAGAATGGGAACACTTAGCCATTTTCGGAATTTAAAATGTTAGGAGTGACGGGAGGCCTCAGGCTCGCTGTTTTGTTAGGGTGGTTCCTGACTTTAATAAACTTCAGGTTGACTTACCTCATCCTTCCGGAGTCTGTGGATCAATGCACAATAGTTTCTGTGGGAGGTACAATCTACAATCTAACGGTGCAGGAGAACTTCATGAAAGGGAACGTTGAGGCTGTGACATCTCCTGGCAGTATTTTGCAGCCTCTGTGGGTTCCGCCCAGGCCTATAGTAAACTCGTCCTCAAACTGCACACCAAGACCTCGGCTCACAGAGCCCAAATCAGCTGAGATTACCTAGAAACATCAATCATTTCATGCCCAAGCTGCAACTCAAACTGTGGGCCAGACTCTGGTTCAATCTAGAATCAAGCCCTATTACTAGGCATCCCCAAAATCAGAATTCCCTCTTTAAAATCTCTGCAACCTGCTGCTGCCGCCGTGATCTCTAGATTGCGTGAAGGTATAACACCACTCTGGAAATTCCTACATTTGCTTCCCTTAGAAGCAGTGGCTTCTCCTCTGTAATAGAGGGCTGGGCCATGTGGAGGAGGAGTGGCGGGCCATGTAAAGTGCGCATGTTAGTTTGGCTGGCCACCTTAGGACGCCCAAACCGACGCACGCATACATTTCTCCAACCCAGCTGTGTTGCATAGCTGGGTGGACAAATGGCACATGCTCCCTCTGAATGAGCGAGCGTCAGACTAGCGCTCTCAGACCATTCCCGGCGCTGCTGTCATACTTGGTATAGCATGAGAGCATGTGCCCCAGTGTATGTTGGGAGGATGAGGAGCACTGAGGTGGCTGGCGCAGGGACCGGAGTAGCAGGTAAGATTTTTATTTTTAAAATTTTTACAACACTCCTTCCCCACTTTTGATTGGCAACAGCCGCCCCTGCTAAGAAGGCTAGCTGTAGGTGAAATTGGCATGCCTTAAGTATAATATTAAGCTCCTCAAATGCCTTTCTAAGAAATTTCTGATCTCTGGCAGTCAAAGTTGCATCTGGAGCTCTGCCTCTCTCCTTTTTGACACTCCAAAGATTTACAAACAAAAAGTCTCTGGCACTATCATTTTCTGGAAATCCTCCAAGTGCCTGGAATGTGTTTTGTCTTGAACTTCGGAAATCCCTGAGCATTACCCTGCCACTTGCAATATATCTGCCAATCGGCACATTCCCATATTCATATGTAATACCTTTGGCCACCTCTGTGGATGCGTTCGAAGCAATTCGGCAGCACTTGCAATCTGTTTACCACTTCCAGAGTCATTTAATAGTCTACTGGTCCAGGGGTTGAGGTTCATTTTATGGGCCAGATGTACGAAAGGATTTTACCCATTCTGTGTCTATGGGAAAAAGCTTTCGTACATCTGGCCCATAGTTCGGTCAGTACTCGTCAGTGGTAGAGACTCAGAACTCAACAACCACACAATAGGCACAATAAGTGTGTATCCAGCACAGTGATTCTCTTTTTTTGTATTTTAATCACACTAAAATGTAATATGGAGGCACTACTCAGATGTATGATATGGGTTCTGTGGGAGTTTACCTCCCACAACAATAGAACGTTGTAAAACTAGGGCAGGCTCACTAAGGAAACATTGAAGCAGATTTCCTGTGATCTGTGACCCACAGATGAGTCTGAAGGACTTGACGAGTTAGTTGGGTTGCAGATATTACTCAGAGTCTGACCAAACTGATGTGTTTAGACAATCTCACTGTCAATATCTCTCTGGCGCTGGTGTTACCTGATCTCTGCGTGCAATCATATTTTTGAGTGTGGGGGTGCAGCTGCACAGACAGAGCAGACATGCCCCTACTCACCAGTACTCGGCTCCGCAGTCAGCCTCTATCGACCAGTATTGACCATGAAGGTAGGAGCACCTCATCGACCAGCCAAGGTAGGAGCACCTCATCGACCAGCACCTCATCGACCAGCAAAGGTAGGAGCACCTCATCGACTAGCCAAGGTAGGAGCACCTCATCTACCAGCCAAGGTAGGAGCACCTCATCGACCAGCACCTCATCGACCAGCAAAGATAGGAGCACCTCATCGACTAGCCAAGGTAGGAGCACCTCATCTACCAGCCAAGGTAGGAGCACCTCATCGACCAGGAAAGGTAGGAGCACCTCATCAACCAGCCAAGGTAGGAGCACCTCATCGACCAGCAAAGGTAGGAGCACCTGCATTTGTTGTTGGAGATCCTTTTCCTTCAGTCTGGATTGCCGGAGTGCCGTTCCCAGGTACGGTGAAGGAAGCGACAGCCCAGGTCCTCTGTCTTCCTCTATGGCGTTCACAGCAGCAAGTGTTCATGTGACTTGTCCATGAGAAACGTGGTTGTTACTCAGGAAGAGAGCAGGTGATGGCCGGGCTCATGCAAGTCAGCTCCAGACACACTCCCTTGGCACAGCTACTTCTTCTTGGCTGCTATTCTCTTGCACACGATGGCTGGGCTCCTCCTCCTGCGGCAGACAGCCGGTGCAGGATTAGGTGCTCTTTATCTCCCCTCTTAGCAGGCAGACAGCATATAAGGTCTCAGGCAGAACCACAGCAAGGCAGGGAGCTTTCAGGTGATGTCCTCTCACTTGTGGGAGACTGACTATCAGCAATACCAGCCCTGGATCTGGACTACGCAGAGTACCCAGCTAGTAAAGCATCTTGGACTGCGAACCACGTCATAAGGTTTGGGTTCTATGTTTATGCACAGTTTACTGACGGGGGATATGGACCCACTGCCTACAGCTCAGGACCAGTTAGCGGGGTGGTTCCTTTTCATAATTTCATCTTCTTTGTACAGTGAAGACAATTCTTTGCGAAAGGTGATAGCTTTCACAGCGGGTAGTGATGATGCTGGATTCAAGCAGGAATACCAATACCCTGAGCACAATGAGTGTAAAGCTCTCCAGCTGGCTGTCACCGGCCTTTCTGGATGGTCCACTCAAGGGAAGATTAAAGGCCCTGGCCATGCCTAGAATATTCTTTCCATTTAACAACTGAATCTGCTGACTCAGCCCCAGCCCCTACCTTACCCAAATGACAGTGCTCAGGAAGATCTAGTCAGCAATCCCTGCTAAAGAGGTCACATAGAACTTCTACTGAGAGCCCTGTCTCCTTCCCTCCCCACTTCTGTGTCTGTTGCTGCACCCACCACCTCAGGAATGTAAGCAATGCCCTTCACCCGTCTGCGGAGGCTATATCAACAGCTCCATCCTCTTCTAGGTCAGAACCATTGGCAATCCACAGTGGATCCCACTGGCTAAAGCATGTGTACACTCAACCAATATGGAGACCTGCTAGGGTAATCGTACCGCAACAAGCACTTGGCTTACACGCTGGGATTTCAGCACATGGTCTGGCATGACACATGCACAAAACTTTATGTGAGTGGGCCAATAGGCACTGCGCTCAGTTTTAGGAGCAGGAAAAAGGCTTATCCTTGTACTAAGAATTCAAAAATGACAGGCTGCCATTATCTCTCATTGTCCATTGCTGAGTGATACAGACTGTAGTCTTGTGTAGTTAAAGGAGTATTCTTTTGGTGTTTCCCAGTTAGCCTCAGAGCAAGGTCTGTAAACATGCAAAAGGAAAGCGAGGATATCAAACTTGTTAGAAATGGGATCTTTGGTTGGCAGTCAGGTTACCCCCTGTCCAAGCAAGGACCCTCACTCTAGTCAGGGTAAGTCACACACAATTCAAATTATCCTGTGCCCACCATCTGGTAGCTTGGCACGGAGCAGTCAGTCTTAACTTAGAAGGCAATGTGTAAAGTATTTGTTCAATAAACCATGCAATAACACAGTGTTTAGAAAAATATATAATATTTATCTGGTAAGATGCAGGTCAAAACGATCAAGATTCAATAAGTACACGTTGAAATATCACTTAGAAAATGATACAAAGAGTCTTTAGTTCTTGAAAAGCAACAAATGTCTCTTGCAAGCACAAAGTACCTGGTTTGCATTCACTTTCTTCGCAAGGGACTGCAGAGGAGGAGCTGCGTGGAAAACGGGGAGGTGTGTGTTGATTTTTCCGGCGTACACAGACGATGCGTCGTTGAGTTTTCACACAGGGCAGGCTTTGTGATGATTTTCGGCACAGAGACTGGGATCCTCTTCGGGTTGCGGGGTTTTTGGACGGCCCGGTGATGATGCTTTGTAATCCTTGGCGGGCAGGACGAACTCACAGGGGTTGTGTCGATCTGATGTGCATTTGCGTGGAAATTCCTACCACGCGGCAGGTGCTGTGTCGATTCCTCCTAGGAAGTCGGGCTGCATCGTTCCGGTTCGGCTTTGCGTTGATCCAGCGGGCCGTGTGACGAATTTACGGTCAGAATGTTGGCGCTGCATCAATCTTCTCCTTGCGAAGTCGGGCTGCGTCGTTCCGGTTTGGCGTGTGGTGATTTTCTCATCACGGTGCAGGCTGTGCGTCGTTTCTTGCAGGCTGTGCGTTGATTTTTGCCGCACAAGGAGTTCTTTTGCAGGAATTAAGTCTTTTTCGTCCTGAGACTTCAGGGAACAGGAGGCAAGCTCTATCCAAGTCCTTGGAGAGAACTTCTCAGCACAGCCAGAGAGCTGCAAGGCAGCAGGGCAACAGCAAGGCAGCAGTCCTTCTCAGAAAAGCAGCCCAGGTGAGTTCTTTGGGCAGCCAGGCAGTTCTTCTTGGCAGGTTGCGGATTCTGGTTCAGGGATTCTTCACTAGTGGTATCTTGTCCAGAAGTGTCTGAGTTGGTAGGGGCAGAGGTCCTGTTTAAATACCCAAATGTGCCTTTGAAGTGGGGCAGACTTCAAAGAGTGGCTTAGAAGTGCACAAGGTCCCCTTTCAGTTCCATCCTGTCTGCCAGGGTCCCAGTAGGGGGTGTGGCAGTCCTTTGTATGAGGGCAGGCTACTGTCCTTTGACATGTAAGTGTAAGGCCCTCCACCCTTCCAGCCCAGGAAGGCCCATTCAATATGCAGATGTATGCAAGTGTGGCTGAGCATCCTGTGTTTGGGGTTGTTTGAGTGAATGCACAGGGGAGCAGTCAGTTAAACCTAGCCAGACATGGAATGGAAGGCACAGAAAGATTTAAGTGCAAAAAATGCTCACTTTCTAAAAGTGGCATTTGTAAAATAATAATATTAAATCCAACTTCACCAGTCAGCAGGATTTTATATTACCATTCTGGCCATACTAAATATGACCTTGTTACTCCTTTCAGATAGAAGCTACCACTCAAACAGTATATGAAGGTAGCCCTATGAAAGGAGCAGGCCTCACATCAGTGTAAAATGAATTTAGGAGTTTTACACTACCAGGACATGTAAACTACACAGGTACATGTCCTGCCTTTTGTCTACACAGCACCCTGCCTTAGGGGTTACCTAGGGCCCACTTTAGGGGTGACTTATCTGTAGAAAAAGGGGAGTTTTAGGCGTGGCAAGTACTTTTAAATGCCAAGTCGAATTGGCAGTGAAACTGCACACACAGGCCTTGCAATGGCAGGCCTGAGAAATGGTTAAGGGGCCACTTATGTGGGTGGCACAATCAGTGCTGCAGGCCCACTAGTAGCATTTAATCTACAGGCCCTGGGCACATATAGTGCACTTTACTAGGGACTTATAAGTAAATTAAATAAGCCAATTGGGTATGATCCATTGTCACCATGTTTTAAGGGAGAGAGCATATGCACTTTAGCACTGGTTAGCAACGGTAAAGTGCGCAGAGTCCTAAAACCAGCAAAAACAGTGTCCAAAAAGTGGAGGGAGGCAGGCAAAAAGTTAGTGGTGACCACCCTAAGGCTGTCAGGTCTAACAAAACTAATTTGCAGTTAGGTAGTTCAGGGTAAGAGTGGACACCTATCTACCATGCAGTGTACACTACCACCAGTATTCAGCCAAAGGGTAGTGGAATAACTCATTCAAGTCTTGAGGTTCATCAGGAGTGCCAACACAAAGTACAAGCTGATACCAGCACTCACCCCACAAAAGCCGCACATTGATTGCAGAGTTCCACTGCAGAATAACCATGACTGAAAGTCCCACAAGCGAAGGAGAAAGGAGTCACAAGTGAAGCTGGCAGACGCCTTACTTGGTAGATCGGTGACATCACCACAAAAGGTTGACCTCTGTGGAGCTCACATCACATCGGCAGTGTGAACAAAAAACAGCTGCTGTTGTATTATGTGAAGGAAATTACTCTACCTTCACCCCAATCCTTCACCTTATTCTATGTATTGAGAAAGTTCTTCAATCTCCCATCTTCTTCCACCACTCACTGACCTCAAGTCCTCAACTGTGAAACTGCTACCTTAGTGGGTGCCTCACAGCTCTCTTTATCACACTCAGAGCAATGTTTCATTCTCCAAGCAGACCACATGAGCCCAGCACTCTCTGATACACCCTGGCTACCAATCCCGGAAGGACTCCAGTTTACAGTAGGCTGCCTTACTTATCAAACCTTGCATATGATCAAACCTGCCTACTTAGCCAATCACATCACCATCGAAGGCGGTCGAACAGAACTTTTCAAAGTTCACTGATGAAAAGCTTCTCTTGCTCAGAAAGACTGCTCCTCCGTTGCCAAACCTCTGACTGGAACTCAGTCCTTGATCCCAAAAGCAAACTCTCTCCGAATCGGTTTAGGGAACACCTAAAACCCACCCCCTCTGTTCTCCCTCCACAAACATTAGTGACTTGTATTGTATTGTCTGTTCTATAACTCGTACAAGAATTATTCCTGGTGGGCTATTGTAAGCCTCTTCTACAAGTTAGCTCTTGCTGTGATGGACTGGGTTCAAATCCACTGTAAAGTGCCATAATGCTTCTTGTGGTGGGTGCAGGGCACCACATAAAAAGGAAAAATCCATAAGCTTGTGTCAGAGAGTCCAAAGCTTTTCAGATGCCTTATCAAATAGAGCAACATAACAGGTCCAAGACAGATACCCAAGAAGGATGACTCGGAAATTATTGCTTGCCAACCCAACAGTGGTCCAGACCAAGCAACGCGCACACATACACAGGCCATACCAGTGCTCGAAGCGTGTGAAGAAAAGTTTGGGAACTGTGATCTTGAGTACAATGGGGGCTCTGGCCAGCGAGTGTGGTGCGGGGTCAGAGACATGGCCAAAAGAACCAAGGGCGAGATGTATCAAGCAATTTTGCATTTGCAAACGGTACAAATCGCAAAATTTGGCCATTTGCAAATGCAAAAATGGCTTTCAAGATGTATAAAAGGCATTCACTGTGCAATTTTAAGGAATCGCAAAAATAGTGATTCCTTAAGATAGCGACCCCATTTAGAGAATCGCAAATTGAGATTCTCTAAATTGGAAATTGCAAATAGGGAATTCCTATTTGTGATTTCCAAAGCACATGTATCAAGCGTTTCCTAAATGCAAATTGGGCATTTAGGAAATGCAATTACCACCAAATCCAATTTGGTGGTAAGCATGTGCAATTTAAAAAATGCATTATAAATGCATTTTTAAAAATGACATGTAGTGCACACATGCCCCTAGAGCATGTGTGTGCTTCACATGTCTGCAAATATTTTTTGGGGGTGCATCAGAGGGGGCCTTAGGTCCCCAGCACCCTGGGGTTTGCATCACCTAATTTGCGAATTCCTAACTGGAATTCGCAAATTGGGAAATGCAAAATCATTTGCACCTATGGGCTAGGGATGAATGGAGTCCCATTCCCTAATTGTGATTCGGTAATAGCGATTGCGAATTTTAAGAAATCGCTATTACCGACTCGCAAATTTCATGCATCCCATTTTGCATTTCTTAAATAGTGATTTCTTAAAATTTGCTATTTAAGAAATGCAAACCGGGAGCTTGATACATCTGGCCCCAAATGTCCTCTAAATACTTTTAAAAACTTTTGTCAGGTAATTGCATATAAAATATAATGCACACACCTCAAATGAAAAACAAAAGCAACTTAAATTCACCTGCGGGAAATCCAATTTTTCTGGTAGGACAGTCCATTTGTTAAAGGATCACTTCAGACATCACTGGGTGTACCCGGACATTAGAATCCTGGTCAGTACACTGGGGAGATAATGTCGTGTATTTATAGTGCTAACAGGCCCACGCCTGTGACAGAAAGCACAGTGAACTACGTCATTACTTTAAAACATATTACACGCAGTACAAGATAGCTGGCACACATGCCCTTGCAAAATGTGCAAAACGAATTTGTTTAAATGTTTACAGTGCTTTTTTACGTTTCCAGTCCGGCGCCGATTGTAGCTAGTGCAAACCTTCTTTACAGGTTTGTAAAAGGACAAATTCCAGATTGTAGCAATCAATTAAAACCTCTACTGGCTCCCAGACAGCCTCAGGATTTGCTACCCAATTGCACACATTTCCAGTTGTTTCCTGGAGGAGGGACCGTGGAGAGAAGGCATGTTCCATCCTTAGCTGCCTCCCCCTTCATGAAAAAGGACACCTTCCTGTCACCCTTCAACCTATAGCAACTCAGCGGTTCAGGAACAGTTGTATCTTTTAAAAATAGAAAGTAGGGGAACTGTTTTGATCACATTGGTAGAGCTTGTGAACGTCGTTCCCCTGCCCGTCTCACTCTCTGGCCCACGGATCCCCCCTGCCTTGCTCAAGACTGATGGATGTGGAAAAAGAAACCAGAAAACAGGTACAGGGGAGGAGAAGAGGAACAACAATCACTTTCAGCACCTAATAATGCAGGGAACTTTGAGCAAGCAACACATGGCCACGTTGAGCAAACGATGGGCTGCACTTTCAGCAGGTAAAAATGCACGGACCCTTCTGCAAGCACCAAGCTGCTGCACTTTCACCAAGCAATGATGTGCAGTACTTTGAGCAGGCGACAGCGAGCGGGGCTGTGAACAAGCAACACTGCATGGTACTTTGGTATCATACACTGACTGAGCATGAATGCGCTGCACTGTCTGCAAGCAACACTGCATGGTACCTTTGTGTCATACACTGACTGAGCATGAATGCGCTGCACTGTCTGCAAGCAACAACGCATGGTACTTTTGTATCATACACTGAGCATGAATGCACTGCGCTGTCTGCAAGCAACACCGCATGGTACTTTTGTGTCATACACTGAGCATGAATGTGCTGCACTGTCTGCAAGCAACAACGCATGGTACTTTTGTATCATACACTGAGCATGAATGTGCTGCACTGTTTGCAAGCAACAACGCATGGTACTTTTGTGTCATACACTGGGCATGTATGAGCTGCACTGTCTGCAAGCAAAAACGCATAGTACTTTTGTATCATACACTGACTAAGCATGAATGTACTGCATTGTCTGCAAGCAACAATGCATGGTACTTTGTGTCATACACTGAGCATGAATGCGCTGCACTGTCTGCAAGCAACAACGCATGGTACGTTTGTATCATACACTGACAAAGCATGAATGCGCTGCACTGTCTGCAAGCAACAACGCATGGTACTTTTGTATCATACACTGACTAAGCATGAATGTACTGCATTGTCTGCAAGCAACAATGCATGGTACTTTTGTGTCATACACTGAGCATGAATTCACTGTACTGTCTACAAACAACACTGCATGCTACTTTTGTATCATACACTGACTGAGCATGAATGCACTGCACTGTCTGCAAGCAACAACGCATGGTACTTTTGTATCATACACTGAGCATGAATGCACTGCGCTGTCTGCAAGCAACAACGCATGGTACTTTTGTGTCATACATGTATGAGCTGCACTGTCTGCAAGCAAAAACGCATAGTACTTTTGTATCATACACTGACTAAGCATGAATGTACTGCATTGTCTGCAAGCAACAATGCATGGTACTTTGTGTCATACACTGAGCATGAATGCACTGCACTGTCTGCAAGCAACAACGCATGGTACGTTTGTATCATACACTGACTAAGCATGAATGTGCTGCATTGTCTGCAAGCAACAATGCATGGTACTTTTGTGTCATACACTGAGCATGAATGCACTGTACTGTCTACAAACAACACTGCATGCTACTTTTGTATCAGACACTGACTGAGCATGAATGCACTGCACTGTCTGCAAGCAACAACGCATGGTACTTTTGTATCATACACTGACTGAGCATGAATGCGCTGCACTGTCTACAAGCAGAAAGCAGGGTACTTTTGTGTCATACATTGACTAAACATGAATGCACTGCACTGTCAGCAAGCAACAACGCTTAGTATTTTTGTGTCATACACTGACTGAGCATGGATGCACTGCACTGTATGCAAATAGCAATGCATGTTACACTTCTGTCATAGATTGACAAAACATGAGTGCACTGCACTGTCTGCAAATAACAATGCATGCTACTTTTGTGACATACACTAACTGAGCATGAATCCACTGCACTGTCTGCAAGCAACAATGCATGGTACTTTTGTGTCATACACTGTCTAAACATGAATGCACTGCACTGTTTGCACGAAGCAAGCAGGGTAATTTTGTGTCATACACTGACTGAGCATGAATGCATTGCACTGTCTGCAAGCAACAGTGCATGGTACGTTTGTGTCATACACTGACTAAACATGAATGCACTGCACTGTCTGCAAGCAGCCAGCAGGGTACTTTTGTGTCATACACTGACTGAGCATGAATGCACTGTACTGTCTGCAAGCAACAATGCATGCTACTTTTGTGTCACACACTGACTAAACATGTATGAGCTGCACTGTCTGCAAGCAACAATGCATGCTACGTTTGTGCCATAGACTGACAAAACATGAACGGAGTGCACTGTCTGCAAGCAACAATGCATAGTATTTTTGTGTCATTCATTGACTAAACCTGAATGCACTCCACTGTCTGCAAGCAACAATGCATGCTACTTTTGTGTCATACTTTGGCTAAACATGAATGCACTGTGCTGTCTGCAAGCAACAATGTATGGTACTTTTGCATCATACACTGACTAACGTTAGTGAACTGCCTGCAAGCAACAATGCATGGTACTTTTGTGTCATACACTGAGTGAGCATGAATCTGCTGCACTTTCTGCAAGCAGCAACACAGGGTACTTTTCTGTCATACACTGACTAAACACAAATGTGCTTCACTGTCTGCAAGCAACAATGAATGCTACTTTTGTATCATACACTGACTGAGCATGAATGCGCTGCACTGTCTGCAAGCAACAATGAATGGTACTTTTGTATTATACACTGACTAAACATGAATGCGCTGCACTGTCCTCAAGCAGCAACGCAGGGTACTTTTCTGTCATACACTGACTAAACACGAATGTGCTTCACTGTCTGAAAGCAGCAACGCGGGGTACTTTTGTGACATACACTGACTGAGCATGAATGCACTGCACTGTCTTCAAGCAACAATGCATGGTAACGTTTGTGCCAGTCATACGTTGACTAAACATCAAACATCAAGACTACAATGTCTGCAAACAACAATGCATGGAACATTTGTGTCATACATTGACTAAACATGAATGTAGAGTGGAGAAGTGTGGCTCAATGGTTAGAGCGGCAGACCCTGATGCAGAAATCTGGCCCGGGACCAGGGTTCAATTCCCGCCTCGGTGGGTCTTGGGCTCAATTTCCTCGGACCTGATAATTTTTGCATCAGTGCCTAATCTAATTCATGGGTCCCACTCTGTAACTCTGGGCAATAGCTTGCTTAATCTCCACAACAACCCCAACAGCGCTGCGATGCCTGGCTTTACCTTGGAGGTTGCCCACGAGTGGGCACCTCACAGGGAAAAGCCAGGAGGGGTTCCACAGCGGTATGCATACAGCACCTTGAGACCCTAACAGGTGAGTAGTGCGCTATACAAGTACGAAGTTTAAAGTTTATGTACTGCACTTTGTGCAAGCAACACTGCATGACACCTTTATGTTCTACATTGACAAAACATGAATGCACTGCCTGCAAGCAACAATGCATGGTACTGTAGTGTCATACATTGACTAAACATGATTGCATGGCACTGTCTGTAAGCAACAATGCATGGTACTTTTGTGTCATACATTGGCTGACATGACTGCACTGCACTGTCTGTAAGCGACAATGCATGGTACATTTGTGTCATACACTGACTGACCATGAATGCACTGTACTGTTTGCAAGCAACAATGCATGGTATGTTTGTGTTGTACATTGACTAAAATGAATGCACTGCACTGTCTGTAAGCAGCAATGCATGGTACATTTGTGTGATACACTGACTAAACATGAATGCACTGCACTGTGTGCCAGCAACAATGGATGGTATTTTTGTGTCATGCATTGACCACGCATCACTGCACTGCACTGTGTGCAAGCAACACTGCATGGTACTTTTGTGACATACACTGACTAAACATGAATGCACTGCACAGTCTGCAAGCAACAATGCAAGGTACTTTTGTGACATACACTGACTAAACATGAATGCACTGCACTGTCTGTAAGCAACAATGCATGGTACATTTGTGTCATACACTGACTGACCATGAATGCACCGTACTGTTTGCAAGCAACAATGCATGGAATGTTTGTGTTGTACGTTGACTAACATGAATGCACTGCACTGTCTGTAAGCAACAATGCATGCTACGTTTGTGTCATAGACTGACAAAACATGAATGCAGTGCACTGTCTGCAAGCAACAATGCATAGTATTTTTGTGTCATTCATTGACTAAACCTGAATGCACTCCACTGTCTGCAAGCAACAATGCATGCTACTTTTGTGTCATACTTTGGCTAAACATGAATGCACTGTACTGTTTGCAAGCAACAATGCATGGAATGTTTGTGTTGTACAGTGACTAACATGAATGCACTGCACTGTCTGTAAGCAACAATGCATGGTACATTTGTGTGATACACTGACTAAACATGAATGCACTGCACTGTCTGCAAGCAACAATTCATGGTACTTTTGTGTCATACTTTGGCTAAACATGAATGCACTGTGTTGTCTGCAAGCAACAATGTATGGTACTTTTGTGTCATACACTGACTAACATTAATGAACTGCCTGCTAGCAACAATGCATGGTACTGTTGTATTATACATTGACAAAACACGAATGCACTGCACTGTCTGCAAGCAACACTGCATGGCACCTTTGTGTCCTACATTGAGAAAACATGAATGCACTGCCTGCAAGCAACAATGCATGACAATGTAGTGTCATACTTTGACTAAATATAAATCATTGCACTGTCTGCAAACAACAATGCATGGTACTTTTGTGTCATACTTTGACTAAACATGAATGCGCTGCACTGTCTGCAAACAACAATGCATGGGACTTTTGTTTCGTATATTGACTAACATGAATGCTCACACTTTGTGCAAACAACAATGGATTGTACTTTTGTGTCATACATTGACCAAACATTAATGCACTGCACTGTCTTCAAGCAACAATGCATGGTAACGTTTGTGCCAGTCATACGTTGACTAAACATCAAACATCAAGACTACAATGTCTGCAAACAACAATGCATGGAACATTTGTGTCATACATTGACTAAACATGAATGTAGAGTGGAGAAGTGTGGCTCAATGGTTAGAGCGGCAGACCCTGATGCAGAAATCTGGCCCGGGACCAGGGTTCAATTCCCGCCTCGGTGGGTCTTGGGCTCAATTTCCTCGGACCTGATAATTTTTGCATCAGTGCCTAATCTAATTCATGGGTCCCACTCTGTAACTCTGGGCAATAGCTTGCTTAATCTCCACAACAGCCCCAACAGCGCTGGGATGCCTGGCTTCACCTTGGAGGTTGCCCACGAGTGGGCACCTCACAGGGAAAAGCCAGGAGGGGTTCCACAGCGGTATGCATACAGCACCTTGAGACCCTAACGGGTGAGTAGTGCGCTATACAAGTACGAAGTTTAAAGTTTATGTACTGCACTTTGTGCAAGCAACACTGCATGACACCTTTATGTTCTACATTGACAAAACATGAATGCACTGCCTGCAAGCAACAATGCATGGTACTGTAGTGTCATACATTGACTAAACATGATTGCATGGCACTGTCTGTAAGCAACAATGCATGGTACTTTTGTGTCATACATTGGCTGACATGACTGCACTGCACTGTCTGTAAGCGACAATGCATGGTACATTTGTGTCATACACTGACTGACCATGAATGCACTGTACTGTTTGCAAGCAACAATGCATGGTATGTTTGTGTTGTACATTGACTAAAATGAATGCACTGCACTGTCTGTAAGCAGCAATGCATGGTACATTTGTGTGATACACTGACTAAACATGAATGCACTGCACTGTGTGCCAGCAACAATGGATGGTATTTTTGTGTCATGCATTGACCACGCATCACTGCACTGCACTGTGTGCAAGCAACACTGCATGGTACTTTTGTGACATACACTGACTAAACATGAATGCACTGCACAGTCTGCAAGCAACAATGCAAGGTACTTTTGTGACATACACTGACTAAACATGAATGCACTGCACTGTCTGTAAGCAACAATGCATGGTACATTTGTGTCATACACTGACTGACCATGAATGCACCGTACTGTTTGCAAGCAACAATGCATGGAATGTTTGTGTTGTACGTTGACTAACATGAATGCACTGCACTGTCTGTAAGCAACAATGCATGCTACGTTTGTGTCATAGACTGACAAAACATGAATGCAGTGCACTGTCTGCAAGCAACAATGCATAGTATTTTTGTGTCATTCATTGACTAAACCTGAATGCACTCCACTGTCTGCAAGCAACAATGCATGCTACTTTTGTGTCATACTTTGGCTAAACATGAATGCACTGTACTGTTTGCAAGCAACAATGCATGGAATGTTTGTGTTGTACAGTGACTAACATGAATGCACTGCACTGTCTGTAAGCAACAATGCATGGTACATTTGTGTGATACACTGACTAAACATGAATGCACTGCACTGTCTGCAAGCAACAATTCATGGTACTTTTGTGTCATACTTTGGCTAAACATGAATGCACTGTGTTGTCTGCAAGCAACAATGTATGGTACTTTTGTGTCATACACTGACTAACATTAATGAACTGCCTGCTAGCAACAATGCATGGTACTGTTGTATTATACATTGACAAAACACGAATGCACTGCACTGTCTGCAAGCAACACTGCATGGCACCTTTGTGTCCTACATTGAGAAAACATGAATGCACTGCCTGCAAGCAACAATGCATGACAATGTAGTGTCATACTTTGACTAAATATAAATCATTGCACTGTCTGCAAACAACAATGCATGGTACTTTTGTGTCATACTTTGACTAAACATGAATGCGCTGCACTGTCTGCAAACAACAATGCATGGGACTTTTGTTTCGTATATTGACTAACATGAATGCTCACACTTTGTGCAAACAACAATGGATTGTACTTTTGTGTCATACATTGACCAAACATTAATGCACTGCACTGTCTTCAAGCAACAATGCATGGTAACGTTTGTGCCAGTCATACGTTGACTAAACATCAAACATCAAGACTACAATGTCTGCAAACAACAATGCATGGAACATTTGTGTCATACATTGACTAAACATGAATGTAGAGTGGAGAAGTGTGGCTCAATGGTTAGAGCGGCAGACCCTGATGCAGAAATCTGGCCCGGGACCAGGGTTCAATTCCCGCCTCGGTGGGTCTTGGGCTCAATTTCCTCGGACCTGATAATTTTTGCATCAGTGCCTAATCTAATTCATGGGTCCCACTCTGTAACTCTGGGCAATAGCTTGCTTAATCTCCACAACAGCCCCAACAGCGCTGGGATGCCTGGCTTCACCTTGGAGGTTGCCCACGAGTGGGCACCTCACAGGGAAAAGCCAGGAGGGGTTCCACAGCGGTATGCATACAGCACCTTGAGACCATAACGGGTGAGTAGTGCGCTATACAAGTACGAAGTTTAAAGTTTATGTACTGCACTTTGTGCAAGCAACACTGCATGACACCTTTATGTTCTACATTGACAAAACATGAATGCACTGCCTGCAAGCAACAATGCATGGTACTGTAGTGTCATACATTGACTAAACATGATTGCATGGCACTGTCTGTAAGCAACAATGCATGGTACTTTTGTGTCATACATTGGCTGACATGACTGCACTGCACTGTCTGTAAGCGACAATGCATGGTACATTTGTGTCATACACTGACTGACCATGAATGCACTGTACTGTTTGCAAGCAACAATGCATGGTATGTTTGTGTTGTACATTGACTAAAATGAATGCACTGCACTGTCTGTAAGCAGCAATGCATGGTACATTTGTGTGATACACTGACTAAACATGAATGCACTGCACTGTGTGCCAGCAACAATGGATGGTATTTTTGTGTCATGCATTGACCACGCATCACTGCACTGCACTGTGTGCAAGCAACACTGCATGGTACTTTTGTGACATACACTGACTAAACATGAATGCACTGCACAGTCTGCAAGCAACAATGCAAGGTACTTTTGTGACATACACTGACTAAACATGAATGCACTGCACTGTCTGTAAGCAACAATGCATGGTACATTTGTGTCATACACTGACTGACCATGAATGCACCGTACTGTTTGCAAGCAACAATGCATGGAATGTTTGTGTTGTACGTTGACTAACATGAATGCACTGCACTGTCTGTAAGCAACAATGCATGCTACGTTTGTGTCATAGACTGACAAAACATGAATGCAGTGCACTGTCTGCAATCAACAATGCATAGTATTTTTGTGTCATTCATTGACTAAACCTGAATGCACTCCACTGTCTGCAAGCAACAATGCATGCTACTTTTGTGTCATACTTTGGCTAAACATGAATGCACTGTACTGTTTGCAAGCAACAATGCATGGAATGTTTGTGTTGTACAGTGACTAACATGAATGCACTGCACTGTCTGTAAGCAACAATGCATGGTACATTTGTGTGATACACTGACTAAACATGAATGCACTGCACTGTCTGCAAGCAACAATTCATGGTACTTTTGTGTCATACTTTGGCTAAACATGAATGCACTGTGTTGTCTGCAAGCAACAATGTATGGTACTTTTGTGTCATACACTGACTAACATTAATGAACTGCCTGCTAGCAACAATGCATGGTACTGTTGTATTATACATTGACAAAACACGAATGCACTGCACTGTCTGCAAGCAACACTGCATGGCACCTTTGTGTCCTACATTGAGAAAACATGAATGCACTGCCTGCAAGCAACAATGCATGACAATGTAGTGTCATACTTTGACTAAATATAAATCATTGCACTGTCTGCAAACAACAATGCATGGTACTTTTGTGTCATACTTTGACTAAACATGAATGCGCTGCACTGTCTGCAAACAACAATGCATGGGACTTTTGTTTCGTATATTGACTAACATGAATGCTCACACTTTGTGCAAACAACAATGGATTGTACTTTTGTGTCATACATTGACCAAACATGATTGCACTGCACTGTGTGCAAGCAACAATGTATGGTATTTTTGTGTCATGCATTGACCACGCATCACTGTACTGCACTGTCTGCAAGCAACACTGCATGATACTTTTGTGACATACACTGACTAAACATGAATGCACTGCACAGTCTGCAAGCAACAATGCAAGGTACTTTTGTGACATACACTGACTAAACATGAATGCACTGCACTGTCTGCAAGCAACAACGCATGGTACTTTTGTATCATACACTGAGCATGAATGCACTGCGCTGTCTGCAAGCAACACCGCATGGTACTTTTGTGTCATACACTGAGCATGAATGTGCTGCACTGTTTGCAAGCAACAACGCATGGTACTTTTGTGTCATACACTGGGCATGTATGAGCTGCACTGTCTGCAAGCAAAAACGCATAGTACTTTTGTATCATACACTGACTAAGCATGGATGTACTGCATTTTCTGCAAGCAACAATGCATGGTACTTTTGTGTCATACACTAGCATGAATGCGCTGCACTGTCTGCAAGCAACAATGCATGGTACTTTTGTATCATACACTGACAAAGCATGAATGCGCTGCACTGTCTGCAAGCAACAACGCATGGTACTTTTGTATTATACACTGACTAAGCATGAATGTACTGCATTGTCTGCAAGCAACAATGCATGGTACTTTTGTGTCATACACTGAGCATGAATGCACTGTACTGTCTACAAACAACACTGCATGCTACTTTTGTATCATACACTGACTGAGCATGAATGCACTGCACTGTCTGCAAGCAACAACGCATGGTACTTTTGTATTATACACTGACTGAGCATGAATGCGCTGCACTGTCTACAAGCAGAAAGCAGGGTACTTTTGTGTCATACATGACTAAACATGAATGCACTGCACTGTCTGCAAGCAACAACACTTAGTATTTTTGTGTCAAACACTGACTGAGCATGAATACACTGCACTGGATGCAAATAGCAATGCATGTTACGCTTCTGTCATAGATCGACAAAACATGAGTGCACTGCACTGTCTACAAATAACAATGCATGCTACTTTTGTGACATACATTAACTGAGCATGAATCCACTGCACTGTCTGCAAGCAACAATGCATGGTACTTTTGTGTCATACACTGACTAAACATCAATGCACTGCACTGTTTGCATAAAGCAAGCAGTGTCACGTACTGCGCTGGACTTCTCACCTCTGGATTTCGGATTGGCGAATACACCAAGTCTTCTACAGGTCCTGGATGTTCCCAGATAAGGGCGACCCCTTCTAGTAGCCACGGTGCCGCTTGACAGGCTACGCCAAAGCAGACCGTATCCTCCAGAAGGAGTCCCAGAGGGAAAAAAACCCAACACTGGGGAAAAAACCTCTAACAGGAACTCCTGAAGGAAAACAAGAAAAAACAGGACTTGACAACAGGAAACAAAAATAGGCAATATCCAGGGTACAAGGCAGGAAAAAAGGAACAGGCAAAAATATCCAAGGCAAAAGCAGGAACAAAGAACAGGCAAAAATCTCCCAAGGCAAAAGCAGGAACAAAGAACAGGCAAAAATCTCCCAAGGCAAAAAAGCAGGAACAAAGAACAGGAGCGAACAGCACAACCAGAAGGAAGTGTTTGCAACGCAAGGAGGAACAAGACTGACTGACTTATATACTGAGAAAAGGGAAGTGACATCACAGGAAAGGGAAGTAACACCATCTTGGATTGGGAAAAGCCCATAGACCAGTATAGGAAAAAGGAAGTAGTATAAAAGAAAAACAGAGCATGCTGGGACAAAAACACGAAGAAGACAAGATGGACACAACATGGATAGAGACAGGCAAAAGGCCCAACAAAAAACCCACCACCAACAATAAAAGAAGAAAAAAGGCTACAAGTAAGTGTAGCGCGACCGGGAGCGAAATATATGCTTCCCAGAAAGCATAGTCAAAAAACGCGGAGAACGGCGCTCCGAATATCGGTAGCGTGTTCCACCCGCGAGGACAGAAAGAGATGCCGCGTCAGAGCGCGGCGTTACAGTAGGTCCCCTCCCGAGGCTCCAGGTTTGTCAGGATGATTGTCAAAAAACAGGCGAACCAAACGGGGAGCATGGACGGAGGAAGCATCTTCCCACGAACAGTCACTGAGGGGGTATCCTTTCCAGTGGACCAAAAACTGTAGTTTGCGTCGATAAATTTGGGAATCACAGATCTCCTGGACTTCATACTCAGGCTGTCCGTTGATAGAAAGAGGAGGTGGACGTTGGAACTGGCGATGGTAAAGATCAGGAACAAAGGGTTTTAACTGGGACACATGGAAAACAGGATGAACCCTCCAGGTATGAGGTAAGCGGAGACGCACAACTACAGGATTCAGGATGTGCGAAATTCGAAAGGGTCCATAAAAACGTGGTTTGAACTTATTGGTGGAAAACTGGGATGGTAGAAATCTGGAAGAAAGCCATACCTTGTGGCCCACTTGATACAAAGGTGCGGCTTGCCGATAACAATCCGCCTTTCGCTTCATAGATTGTTTCGAAGCTAGGAGAGTAGTGTGAAGTAGGCCCTGGATTCGACGGATCTGTCGTGAAAAAGAAGTGACTGCAGGCACAGAAGAGGATGTTCGAGAAACAGTAGTGAAAGTCCTCGGATGAAATCCATAAGTACAATAAAAGGGTGTGGTCTTGGTCGCACTATGTATTGTGTTGTTATAGGAGAACTCGGCAAGAGCAAGATATTCCGACCAATTGCTTTGTGTGGCATTACAGTAACATCTCAGATACTGCTGAAGTTCTTGATTCACTCGTTCAGCTTGCCCATTCGTTTGTGGATGGAAACCCGAGGATAAAGAAATCTCAATGTTAAAGAAGGCACAAAAGGCTCTCCAGAAACGTGATACATATTGAGGCCCTATGTCCGAAATGACCTCTAGAGGAAGACCATGGAGGCGAAAAATATCTCGTAGAAAAATGCGACTCATTTCTGGGGCCGTTGGTAGTTTCTTCAAGGCTGAAAAATGGGCCATCTTGGTGAATGAATCTACGGTTACCATGATTACTTGGTTACCAGAGAAAGTAGGTAGAGAGCATATGAAATCCGTGGATAGAGTACACCAAGGAGCGGAAGGAACCGGTAAAGGTCTTAATAAACCTGCCACCTTAGTTCGGGGTGTCCTAGTCTGGGCATAGACTGGGCATGCTGACACATAGGTTTCAGTGTCTGTCTTTAGCGAAGGCCACCAAAAAAAACGCTGAAGCAGTTCCTGGGTCTTCCTGATACCTCGATGACCGGCTATAGGAGAATCATGGCACATTTGCAGGGCTTCTGTCTGCACTTTCTTGGTAGGTAGGAAGAGAGCATGTTGATGATAGAAGTAGTTGTCCTTCTTCTGCAAAAAAGGAGTCACTTTATCCTATTCTGAAGCAGACAGAAACTGGTACTCGGATTGAACGCGTTCTTGAAAAGATTGAGTAGCTCCGATGATCCTGCAAGACTCAATAAGATGTGGAGAGGAGTTCTGGGCTATGTCAGGATATCTGCGGGATAAGGCATCTGCCACTAAATTCTGGGAACCAGGTATGTACGTGATCACGAAATCGTACTGGCTAAAGAAGAAAGCCCATCGAGCCTGACGACTGTTGCGACACTGAAAGCTCTGAAGACACTGGAGATTACGGTGATCAGTCCTAGCTTCAAAGGCTCTCTGGAACCCATCAGGAAATGCCTCCATTCCTTACAAGCTACTTTGAGAGCGAGTAGTTCTCGTTCCAGTACAGAATAATTTCGTTCAGCCTCTGATAGAATATGCGACAGATAAAAGATAGGATGTTCCAATCCATCATTGTCTTGCTTCTGCAGCAGAACTGCTCCAATAGCTCTGTCTGAGGCATCAGTCACGACGATAAATTTCTTGGTATTGTCAGGATGACGCAACACGGGTGCTTGGGTAAAGGCTGTCTTTAATTCTTGAAACGCATGTGCAGCCTCCTTGGTCCAAATGAAACCCTTCTTCAGGTTCTCTTTCTTAATTGTTTGTGTTATGAAACTTTGTAGGTGGGCAAAGTTCTGAATAAACTGACGATAAAAGTTTGATAACCCAAGAAAACATTGCATTTCTTTAATGGACGTTGGAGAAGGCCAATCTAATATGGCACTGACCTTGTCAGGATTCATGGATATTCCGTGTTGATTAATACAAAACCCGAGATACCTTACTTCAGATTTATGGAACTCACACTTCTCAGGTTTACAAAACAATTGGTGTTTCTTGAGTCTTTCCAGGACTTGTATGACATGATCTACATGGTGCTCAGGATCACAGGAATATATTAAGATATCATCCAAATAAATGACTACATATTGATTGAGTACATCAGAGAACACTGAAACCATAAATCGTTGAAAAACAGAAGGGCCGTTGGTCAGTCCAAAGGGCATAACACGATACTCATAGTGCCCAAAAGGGGTACGGAAAGCAGTCTTCCATTCATCTCCTTCCTTGATCCGAAGGAGATGATAGGCACCCCGTAAGTCTAATTTAGTAAATATCTTGGCTCCTTGAATGGCATCCAGTATATCTCTGATTAAAGGCAGTGGATATCGATCCTTAATCGTTATTCTGTTGAGTTCACGAAAGTCCACACAAGGACGCAGATCCTTAGTCTTCTTTGGGACGAAGAAGAGAGGAGCCCCAGCGGGGGACGTGGAAGGAGCAATCAAACCGTTGTGTAAGTTGTCGTCTAAATATTCCCTTAACACCTTCTTTTCTTGGTCTGTCAGAGAATACATTCGACCGAAGGGAACGACTTCATCAGGAATTAAAGGAATAGCACAGTCATAACTGCGATGAGGTGGCAAAATAGGATTACTAGGTTTCTGAAAAATCCTGATATATTCCTGATAACAATCTGGAACCCCCTGGATAGTATTGATAGAGTTAGTGTTATCCTTAGTTGACTGACAGGACCTTTTTGGAGTCCAATAAGAAGTAGTAGAATAACAATTCTGTTGACAAAATGAAGACGTTAGGGATATAGTTCGTGTTTCCCAATTGATATAGGGGTTGTGTCGGGCTAACCAGGGAATTCCCAAAATCATGATGTGATTTGGTGAGGCTATGAGATCAAAGGCAACGTGTTCTTGATGCCCCCCAAATGTCAAAGAGTAGGAGTTGAGGCCACCACAGGTCCTGAGGTTAACGGAGAGCCATCCACTGTGTGAACCTGCTCAGGGGTTTCTTTAGGAATGCAGGGAATTCCTTTACTAGTAGCCCAGGTCTCATCCAGATAGAGTCCACTGGCTCCACAATCAAGGAGAGCCAGAAGATGTTCTTCTTGATCTTGTGAACTTTGTAACTTGACCGAGAGGATAAACAGGGTGGACATGCTTTCTTTGGAGGAACATATTGATGGTACTTTAGCTCCTTCCGTCTCCTTCCTCCTTACAGGGGACGGGAGCTGGCGTTTCCCGCAGGCCTTGAGGGACGTACCGGACAACTACGGATCAGGTGGCCAGCCTTACCACAGTGTAGGCAAAGTCCCCTTCGTCGTCATTCCTCCCTTTCTGACTCCGTCAATGGCCCACGAACCAGATCTATCTGCATGGGCTCTTCATGGGGAGGTGGAGAGGCTTCAGATGGACTATCTTCCGTTCGCCGACTGCTAGCACGGAAGGTACCGGGCTGGTATGGAGCTCTAGTTCTACGTCTTTCCATTTTGCGCTCTCGAAGTCTATACTCGATGTTCATAGATTGATCCATTAATTCTTTCAAAGAACAAGCTGGGGAAGAGCGTACAAGCTCATCTTTAATTTCTTCACGCAGGCCTCGGCGGAAAAGGGTTACGAAGGTGCGTTCTACCCAGGAGGTTTCAGCTGCCAGCTGTTTGAAGCGGGTTATATACTGCAGTACATCCTGATTACCTTGCTGAATGTCACATAAGGCTTCTTCAGCTGCTGCTTCTACCCCAGGTCTCTCAAACACTTGTTTGAAAACAGTCAGAAAAGCGGAATAGTTAGCCAGGACTGGGTCATCTGCAGAAACCAGAGGAGTCGCCCAAGCAAGCGCTGGACCAGACAAGGCGCTGATCAGATAGCCCACCTTAGTCTTATCCGAAGAAAACTGGAGTGGACGAAAGGCAAAGAAAACCGTCAAGGCGTCCACAAATTCCTTCATCTTTAAAGGATCTCCGGAATATCGAGGAATAGTATCGACATCGAGGTATGTCCATTGATCGGGAAGACAAGACCTGTCATAGCGCAGTGTTCTCTGCCCGTAACTGTTGTAACTCTTGGGCTTGTTGTTGGAAAGTCTGTAACATAGCTTGAGCATTTTCTGACGCCTCTCCCTGTGGATCTTCCATGGCGCTCTCGCAACGCAGAATCTTTTGGCGTTGCAATCTGTCACGTACTGCGCTGGACTTCTCACCTCTGGATTTCGGATTGGCGAATACACCAAGTCTTCTACAGGTCCTGGATGTTCCCAGATAAGGGCGACCCCTTCTAGTAGCCACGGTGCCGCTTGACAGGCTACGCCAAAGCAGACCGTATCCTCCAGAAGGAGTCCCAGAGGGAAAAAAAACCAACACTGGGGAAAAAACCTCTAACAGGAACTCCTGAAGGAAAACAAGAAAAAACAGGACTTGACAACAGGAAACAAAAATAGGCAATATCCAGGGTACAAGGCAGGAAAAAAGGAACAGGCAAAAATATCCAAGGCAAAAGCAGGAACAAAGAACAGGCAAAAATCTCCCAAGGCAAAAGCAGGAACAAAGAACAGGCAAAAATCTCCCAAGGCAAAAAAGCAGGAACAAAGAACAGGAGCGAACAGCACAACCAGAAGGAAGTGTTTGCAACGCAAGGAGGAACAAGACTGACTGACTTATATACTGAGAAAAGGGAAGTGACATCACAGGAAAGGGAAGTAACACCATCTTGGATTGGGAAAAGCCCATAGACCAGTATAGGAAAAAGGAAGTAGTATAAAAGAAAAACAGAGCATGCTGGGACAAAAACACGAAGAAGACAAGATGGACACAACATGGATAGAGACAGGCAAAAGGCCCAACAAAAAACCCACCACCAACAATAAAAGAAGAAAAAAGGCTACAAGTAAGTGTAGCGCGACCGGGAGCGAAATATATGCTTCCCAGAAAGCATAGTCAAAAAATGCGGAGAACGGCGCTCCGAATATCGGTAGCGTGTTCCACCCGCGAGGACAGAAAGAGACTCTGCGTCAGAGCGCGGCGTTACAAGCAGGGTCATTTTGTGTCATACACTGACTGAGCATGAATGCACTGCACTGTCTGCAAGCAACAATGCATGCTACTTTTGTGACATACACTAACTGAGCATGAATCCACTGCACTGTCTGCAAGCAACAATGCATGGTACTTTTGTGTCATACACTGACTAAACATGAATGAACTGCACTGTTTGCACGAAGCAAGCAGGGTAATTTTGTGTCATACACTGACTGAGCATGAATGCACTGCACTGTCTGCAAGCAACAATGCATGCTACTTTTGTGACATACACTGACTGAGTATGAATGCACTGCACTGTCTGCAAGCAACAGTGCATGGCACGTTTGTCTCATACACTGACTAAACATGAATGCACTGCACTGTCTGCAAGCAGCAAGCAGGGTATTTTTGTGTCATACACTGACTGAGCATGAATGCACTGCACTGTCTGCAAGCAACAATGCATGCTACTTTTGTGTCATACACTGACTAAACATGTATGAGTTGCACTGTCTGCAAGCAGCAAGCAGTATACTTTTGTGACATACACTGACTGAGCATGAATGCACTGCACTGTCTGCAAGCAACAATGCATGTAACTTTTGTGTCATACACTGACTAAAAATGAATGCACTGTCTGCAAGCAACAATGCATGCTACGTTTGTGTCATAGACTGATAAAACATGAATGCAGTGCACTGTCTGCAAGCAACAATGCATAGTATTTTTGTGTCATTCATTGACTAAAACCTGAATGCACTCCACTGTCTGCAAGCCACAATGCATGCTACTTTTGTGTCATACTTTGGCTAAACACGAATGCACTGTGCTGTCTGCAAGCAACAATGTATGGTACTTTTGCATCATACACTGACTAACATTAATGAACTGCCTGCAAGCAACAATGCATGGTACTTTTGTCTCATACACTGACTAAACATGAATGCACTGCACTGTCTGCAAGCAGCAAGCAGGGTACTTTTGTGTCATACACTGACTGAGCATGAATGCACTGCACTGTCTGCAAGCAACAATGAATGGTACTTTTGTATCATACATTGACTAAACATGAATGTGCTGCACTGTCTGCAAGCCGCAACACAGGGTACTTTTCTGTCATACACTGACTAAACACGAATGTGCTTCACTGTCTGCAAGCAACAATGAATGCTACTTTTGTATCATACACTGACTGAGCATGAATGCGCTGCACTGTCTGCAACAATGAATGCTACTTTTGTATCATACACTGACTGAGCATGAATGCGCTGCACTGTCTGCAAGCAACAATGCATGGTAACGTTTGTGTCAGTCATACCTTGACTAAACATCAATGCACTGAGTACAGTGTCTGCAAACAACAAAGCATGGAACATTTGTGTCATACATTGACTAAACATGAATGTACTGCACTTTGTGCAAGCAACACTGCATGGCACCTTTATGTTCTACATTGACAACACATGAATGCACTGCCTGCAAGCAACAATGCATGGTACTGTAGTGTCATACATTGACTAAACATGACTGCATGTCACTGTCTGTAAGCAACAATGCATGGTACTTTTGTGTCGTACATTGGCTGACATGACTGCACAGCACTTTGTGCAAGTAACAATGGATTGTACTTTTTTGTCATACATTGACTAACCATGAATGCACTGCACTGTCTATAAGCAACAATGCATGGTACGTTTGTGTCATACACTGACTGAGCATGAATGCACTGCACTGTGTGCAAGCAACAATGCAAAGTATTTTTGTGTCATGCATTGACCACGCATCACTGCACTGCACTGTGTGCAAGCAACACTGAATGGTACTTTTGCAACATACACTGACTAAACATGAATGCACTGCACAGTCTGCAAGCAACAAAGCAAGGTACTTTTGTGACATACACTGACTAAACATGAATGCACTGCACTGTCTGTAAGCAACCATGCATGGTACATTTGTGTCATACACTGACTGACCATGAATGCAATGTACTGTTTGCAAGCAACAATGCATGGTATGTTTGTGTTGTACATTGACTAACATGAATGCACTGCACTGTCTGTAAGCAACAATGCATGGTACATTTGTGTGATACACTGACTAAACGAATGCACTCCACTGTCTGCAAGCAACAATTCATGGTACTTTTGTGTCCTACATTGAGAAAACATGAATGCACTGCCTGCAAGCAACAATGCATGGCACTGTAGTGTCATACTTTGACTAAATATAAATCACTGCACTGTCTGCAAGCAACAATTCATGGTACTTTTGTGTCATACTTTGGCTAAACATGAATGCACTGTGCTGTCTGCAAGCAACAATGTATGGTACTTTTGTGTCATATACTGACTAACATTAATGAACTGCCTGCTAGCAACAATGCATGGTACTGTTGTGTTATACATTGACAAAACACGAATGCACTGCACTGTCTGCAAGCAAAACTGCATGGCACCTTTGTGTCCTACATTGAGAAAACATGAATGCACTGCCTGCAAGCAACAATGCATGGCACTGTAGTGTCATACTTTGAGTAAATATAAATCATTGCACTGTCTGCAAGCAACAATGCATGGTACTTTTGTGTCATACTTTGACTAAACATGAATCCACTGCACTGTCTGCAAGCAACAATGCATGGTACTTTTGTTTTGTATATTGACTAACATGAATGCTCGCACTTTGTGCAAACAACAATGGATTGTACTTTTGTGTCATACATTGGCCTAACATGAATGCACTGCACTGTGTGCAAGCAACAATGCATGGTATTTTTGTGTCATGCATTGGCCACGCATCACTGCACTGCACTATGTGCAAGCAACACTGCATGGTACTTTTGTGACATACACTGACTAAACATGAATGCACTGCACAGTCTGCAAGCAACAATGCAAGGTACTTTTGTGACATACACTGACTAAACATGAATACACTGCACAGTCTGTAAGCAACAATGCATGGTACTTTTGTGACATACACTGACTAAACATGAATGCACTGCACTGTCTGTAAGCAACAATGCATGGTACATTTGTGTCATACACTGACTGAACATGAATGCACTGTACTGTTTGCAAGCAACAATGCATGTACGAATCACTATTTTCGATTTGCAAAACGGGATGTAAGAACAAATCGCGATTCCATTTTGCGATTCGGTGCTGAGTCGCATCGCAATTTGCAAAATCACAAATTGCGATTTCCTAAATTGCACATGGGTGTGTCATAGAGTCGCAAATTACGACTGTGTTGCAATTTGCAAATGGGTGCAAAAAAAAAAGAGAAAACACACTTCCTGGTGCTGTTTGATGACATCAGAACCAGGAAGTACCCCCCATGGAACTGGGAGGAGTCTAGCCAGCACAGACAGCAGCGGCACACCCAGCTGAGAGGAGCAACTGCAGCCATGGCAACTCAGACTAAGGAGGCAACCACTGCAGGGAGGAAGAGAAAACCTCAAATTCTCTGATAAGGAGCTGGAGGTCCTGACTGAGGAGTGCTGCCTGCACCATGAGGTCCTGTTTGGCAAGGCAGCAATGAGTGTCCCTGACACACAAAAAAAGAAAATCTAGCTGGACATACAGAGCAAGATCAATGCGATAGGAGTCAGCCATCGCACCATCGAGGAGGTCTGCAAAAGGTGGTACAACCTCAGGTCCAGAACCAAAGAAAGGGTGGCAGAGCGGATGAGGGATGTGCACGAAACAGGTGGAGGACCATCCACATTACCACCACCCACAGCTTTAGAGAGCATGGTGGAGACCACTCTGGAGCCAGAGGCTGTCGTAGAAATTGGGGACCCGGACAGTTCAGCACCTGGAACCTCCAAAAGTAAGTAGCAAATCTCAATTAATTACACCATTCAAGGCACCATGCACACAACCACAGTCCACAAAAGCATGCATTATCCAAATTTGTTCCATGCCTATATTACAACCTCAATGAAGGTGCATTATGGGCAATGTAGTACAGTAGTCCAACTGTTTAGGAATCTTTATTTTGATATGCCACACATCAGAGAGGCACTGACAGTGTATCTCCTGTGTCCCACAGGTCTCCCTCAAGTATCCACTGATGACCCTAGTGTGCAGGGAGATGACGATGCCACCATGACAGCAGACGAGGTGGTCAGCATTTCCGCAGGGGAGTGGAGTACCACACCAATTGTCCACCATGCACGTGAGACCACCGAAGAGACAGATGTGGACACTGAGACAGGAAATCTGACACTGGGGTCACAGATTGGTGTGAGTCGGCCACTTCAAACAGCTGGGTCTGGGCGGAGACGGCGTTGTCAAACACAGGATGCAGGTGAGGAGGATGTCACAAGTGAACAATTCCGTGGACTAGAGGCATCCCTACTGAGCAGTCACGGCCTGCAAAATAAACAAATGCGGTTGATGAACCGGAACCTGCACAGACTGCAACAGACCCTCACACAGGGATTAGCCAATGTTGAAACACAATTTACCAACATGAACAACAACATGGTAAACCTCACCACCGCCATTAATGACCTGTGTAGGGAAATTGGCCCATGCAAGGCGCAGAGAGCGCAACACTGCTGCACGTTTGGACCGGCTCAGTCAGTCTATTGGCCGCCTACCCACCACAATTACCTGCCTGCCAAGGCGCACTGTTACGCTACAGGTGGAACTAGGCCATTTTGCCGGAGATGTGGCAAGGGGACTAGGGGGCATCAGTGCTGCAGTTGACTTCATACAGACCTCCCAGGCAGCAAGGGGTATTGGTGACACCCCTTAGGACAGTGAGGACATCTCAAGCATGAGCAGCGTTTCTGCCTCAGATGCATGCATCCTGCGTAGTAGCAGTGCCCGCCAGACAGCAGGGGACCAACCAAGCACGGGCCATGGTGGGCGTAGCCATAGGAGGGTGTGATGTTGTATACCTGGGATTAGCCTGAGGCACATGATATTAATGTGTCAGAATTTGTTAACTTTTACTTCTTTACTGCTAGCTAAACATCAACAGTTCCATAATACACTCCTGACATTAAAGGATTTTTTTTGTTGCATAACCTGGCTATGTGTGTCGTACATTTGTGAGTGCTGTAATGGTTGCCACGTACCTGCCAAAGTAGTGAGTTGCAATGTGGTCCTGTCTCCGTCTGCCCTCCAGTGCGATGCTACCATCCCCAGGCTGTCGTTATGGTGGCTCCTGCCCCTCATCCTCTGAATCTGTGCCATCTACGGTGAGATGTATCCCACGTCTGGTTGCTATGTTGTGTAGGATGGCACATGTCGCCACAATCTTGCATGCAGTCTCTGGGGCATACTGGAGTGCACCTCCACTTTTGTGCAGGCATCGAAAGCAGGACCTTAACATGTCCAGTGTTGTAGCGCCTCTCATTCTGATTGGCAGGTGGTAGGTATTGGGTGAGTATCCATGGCCTCAGAGCATATGCTCTGTCACCTGTGGAACAAAACAGCAGATATGAGCATGGCTTCACGTGGTTCTGCAGTGACATGTATTTATGACATCGGTGTGTACTACACAGAACCTAATAAATATCCTTCACCAAACTTCCCACGTTCTAGGCGTTGGTGTATCCCACTGTGCCTGAATATGTATGCATCATGTGTGCTCCCTGGAAATGTTGCAACTATATCAGTTATTACATTTTGGGCGTCACATACCACCTGGATGTTGAGTGAGTGAGTACATTTCCTATTGCGGAACACATATTCCACATTTGCAGGTAAGCAAATATATGTGTCCCGCCACACACCCTATTACATGGGGAAAGTTTGCAATTCTGTAGAAGTACAATTTGGTGTTGTGCATTTCCTCCTCATTCCTGGGTAGGTATATGTATCTGGACATGTGTGTGAGTATGGCATTTAAGAACCGTCTAAAAAATCGTGACAGGGCAGTTTGGGACACCCCTCCAGCAACTGCAATAACCCCCTGATAGCTACCCGAGGCCAAGAGGGGCAGTGAGCAGAGCACTTGCACATTTGTGGGGATAGAGCAGCTGCACAAAGTCTGGCGTTCTAGTTGCGGTTTCAGCAGTTCAATAATGTTTAAGATACCTGCACTGCTCAGTCTGTATTTGTCATATATTTCCTCCTCAGTCTGTTGAAATAGGGTCTGCATGGTTCTGTATATCCTCTCCTATCTCCGCCTCCTCCTCCTCTGCTGGGTGGCCTGGACTCGCCTCCTCCATGCAATCACGTAGAGTGCAGCCATTTTGAGAAACCCAGATGCCTTCTGGGTCTGCTTTTATACTTTGGTTCTGGTTACCACCTGTTTGGAATCAGTGCTAATCTGGGTGTGCAAAACGGGCTTTTTGCGACTATTCGCAATTTGCAACTGCCTTGTACATGCGGCTTGCGACTCGCAAATTGCGATTTCTTAATTGCGAGTTGCAAATTTTTGCGATTCGGTAATTGGCCGCATCGGCATTTGGGACTCTGAAATGGCATTAGAACATACCATTTCGCTTTTTGCACAGTCGCAAATAGCACTGCAACCAATTTGCGAGTCGCAAAACATATGTACACATTTAGGGCCAGATGTAGCAAACAGTTTGCACGTCGCAAACAGCGAATTTCGTTGTTTGCGACGTGCAAACTGCACTTGGCAATGAACAAAACCCCTTTTGCGATTCGGTAACCTGGTTACTGAATCACAAAATGGGTTTGCGAGTCGCAGTTAGGAAGGCGAGTCCCCTTCCTAATTGCGAGTCGAAGTGCAATGCCAGATTACTTTGTGACCGCGAACGCAGTCGCAAAGCAATTGCAGTTATCACCCATTTCAAATGGGTGCTAACCAATTCGCAAAAAGGAAGGGGTCCTCATGGGGCCCCTTCCCCTTTGTGAATGGCATTAAAAACATTTTTCCAGAGCCGGCAGTGGTCCTATGGACCACTGCCTGCTCTGAAAAAATTAAATGAAAACGTTTCATTTTTTAGTTTTGAAATGCATCTTATTTTCCTTTAAGGAAAACGGGCTGCATTACAAAAAAAAAAAAAAATGGTTTATTAAAAAGCAGTCACAGACATGGTGGTCTGCTGTCTCCAGCAGGCCACCATTCCTGTGAGTGCCGCGAGTCTCAAGGGGTTTTGCAAATTGCGACCCACCTCATTAATAATAATGAGGTGGGCCTTTGCAACCCCCTTGCAAGTCGCAGATGGTGTCAGGGACACCATCCTGCATCCTGAATTGCGACTCGCAAATTGGAATACACCTACATCTGGCCCTTAGCCCTTGATCTCATACTGTATTCAAGCCCTGGTCTTTGGAGAGGCCTTTTCCACTGCCCTCGGTGCTGCCTGTGACCCAGACAGCGGATGTCGGTGCACACATACGGTGTGCGCTCCATCGGAGGCGCGCAGGTGGCTTGTAATATTTGTTTTAGGAGAAATGGCTTCTCAAAGAAACGTGCAGTGAAGTTCCTCCTCGCTGGCTGAATGAGCTTCCACATTGCGTCTGGTGTTGACGTTGGCCTCTGCAGCACAAATAAGGCTTTTTAATGAATTCCTTCTCGTGGGCCTGTGTGTCTTGGCGTTCCTCTCTCCGTCCGACGCTTTCTGCCAAAAGCCTCCCTGCCTGGTGCTGAGTTCAGGGGCCCGGGCCTCAGGATGAAGGATTCACAACAGTCACTGCCTGGGCGCCGTGCAGGCATCCGTCGCAGCTCTGCGGATGTACCTCAGGCCTGGACCTGCAGGCCTGTCCTGACCGCTCTGCCGATGTACCTCACTTCCAGACCTGTCCTGACTGACACTAGCTCTGCCGATGTACCTCACTTCCAGACCTGTCCCGACTGACACTAGCTCTGCCAATGTTCCTCACCCTTAGACCTGTCCCGACTGACACTAGCTCTGCCGATGTTCCTCACCCTTAGACCTGT
This sequence comes from Pleurodeles waltl, assembly GCF_031143425.1. Taxonomy (NCBI): domain Eukaryota; kingdom Metazoa; phylum Chordata; class Amphibia; order Caudata; family Salamandridae; genus Pleurodeles; species Pleurodeles waltl. Next base: position 1,814,798,647 of record NC_090444.1, read on the forward strand.
CCCGACTGACACTAGCTCTGCCGATGTTCCTCACCTTTAGACCTGTCCCGACTGACACTAGCTCTGTTGATGTACCTCACCCTTAGACCTGTCCCGACTGACACTAGCTCTGTTGATGTACCTCACCCTTAGACCTGTCCCGACTGACACTAGCTCTGCGGATGTACCTCACTTCCAGACCTGTCCTGACTGACACTAGCTCTGTTGATGTACCTCATCCTTAGACCTGTCCTGACTGACACTAGCTCTGCTGATGTTCCTCACTTCCAGACCTGTCCCGACTGACACTAGCTCTGTTGATGTACCTCACCCTTAGACCTGTCCCGACTGACACTAGCTCTGCGGATGTACCTCCCTTCCAGACCTGTCCCGACTTACACTAACTCTGCTGAAGTACCTCACTGCTAGACTTGTCCCGACTGACACTAGCTCTGTTGATGTAACTCACTTCCAGACCTATCCCAACTGACACTAGCTCTGCCGATGTTCCTCACCCTTAGACCTGTCCCGACTGACACTAGCTCTGCCGATGTAACTCACTTCCAGACCTGTCCCAACTGACACTAGCTCTGCCGATGTTCCTCACCCTTAGACCTGTCCCGACTGACACTAGCTCTGCGGATGTACCTCACTTCCAGACCTGTCCCGACTGACACTAGCTCTGTTGATGTACCTCACCCTTAGACCTGTCCCGACTGACACTAGCTCTGTTGATGTACCTCACTTCCAGACCTGTCCCGACTGACACTAGCTCTGCCAATGTTCCTCACCCTTAGACCTGTCCCGACTGACACTAGCTCTGCCGATGTTCCTCACCCTTAGACCTGTCCCGACTGACACTAGCTCTGCGGATGTACTCACTTCCAGACCTGTCCCGACTGACACTAGCTCTGCCGATGTACCTCACTTCCAGACCTGTCCTGACTGACACTAGCTCTGCCGATGTACCTCACTTCCAGACCTGTCCCGACTGACACTAACTCTGCTGAAGTACCTCACTGCTAGACCTGTCCCGACTGACACTAGCTCTGCCGATGTTCCCCACCCTTAGACCTGTCCCGACTGACACTAGCTCTGCCGATGTACCTCACTTCCAGACCTGTCCCGACTGACACTAGCTCTGCCGATGTACCTCACTTCCAGACCTGTCCTGACTGACACTAGCTCTGCCGATGTACCTCACTTCCAGACCTGTCCCAACTGACACTAGCTCTGCCAATGTTCCTCACCCTTAGACCTGTCCAGACTGACACTAGCTCTGCCAATGTTCCTCACCCTTAGACCTGTCCCGACTGACACTAGCTCTGTTGATGTACCTCACTTCCAGACCTGTCCCGACTGACACTAGCTCTGCGGATGTACCTCACTTCCAGACCTGTCCCGACTGACACTAGCTCTGCTGATGTACCTCACTTCCAGACGTGTCCCGACTGACACTAACTCTGCCGGTGTAACTCACTTCCAGACCTGTCCCGACTGACACTACCTCTGCCGATGTTCCTCACCCATAGACCTGTCCCGACTGACACTAGCTCTGTTGATGTACCTCAGCTCCAGACCTGTCCCGACTGACACTAGCTGTCAATGTGTCTCACTTCTAGACCTGTCCACACTGACACTAGCTCTGTCACTGTACCTCAGTTCTAGACCTGTCCCGACTGACACTAGCTCTATCAATGTACCTAAGTTCTAGAATCTTCTGACTGACACTAGCTCTGTGAATGTACATCACCTCTAAGCCTGCAGACCTGTCCTGACTGACATCAGCTCTGTCGATGTACATCAGTTCTAGAGTATTCTGACTGACACTAGCTCTGTCAATGTACCTCACATCCAGACCTGTCCTGACACTAACTCTCTCAATGTACCTCATTCCTAGACCTGTCGATGTACATAAGTTCTAGAGTATTTTGGCTGACATTAGCTCTGTTAATGTACCTCAGTTCTAGACCTGTCCTGACTGACGCTACCTCTGCTGATCTACCTCAGTTCTAGACTTGCAGATCTGTCCCAACTGGCACTAGCTCTGCTGATGTAACTCACTTCTAGACCTGTCATGACACTTGATCTGCTGATGTACCCCACATCTAGACCTGCCCTGACTGACACCCGCTCTGTCAATGTAAATCAGTTGTATACTGTGATGACCTACACTAGCTCTGTTGATGTACCTCATTTCTAGACTTGCAGACCTGTCTGGACGTGATAGTAGCTAGTACTAACTAGTTCTAGACCTGTCTGACTGACACTACCTCAGTCAATGTACCTCACTTCTAGACCTGCCCTGACTGACACTAGCTCTGTCACCGTACCACAGTTCTAGGCCTCCAGAACTGTGCGACTGACACTAGTTCTTTCGATTTACCTCGGCTGTAGACATGCAGTCCTGTCCTGACTCGATGCTAGCTCTGCTTATGTACCTCAATTCTAGACATCTCCTGACTGACACCAGCTCCGTCAATGTACTTCAGTTTCAGACTGTGCTGACTGGAATTCGCCCTTTCAATATACCACAGTACTAGACCTGCAGACCTGTCCTGACTGATACTAGCTGTCAATGTACCTCACTTCTAGACCTGTTCTGACTGACTCTAGCTCTGCCAATGTACCTCAGGCCTGAACCTGTCCCGGCTGACTCTAGCTCTGCCAATGTACCTCAGGCCTGAACCTGTCCCGACTGACTCTAGCTCTGCCAATGTACCTCAGGCCTGAACCTGTCCCGACTTACACTAGCTCTGTTGATGTACCTCAGTTCTAGACCTGACCTGACCGACACTAGCTCTGTTGATGTACCTCAGTTCTAGACTTGTCCCGACTAACACTACCTCTGTCAATGTACCTCACTTCTAGACCTGTCCTGACACTTGCTCTGCTGATGTACCACACTTCTAGACGTGACCTGACCGACACTAGTTCTGTCAATGTACCTCAGTTCTAGACCTGCAGACCTGTGCCGACTGACACTAGTTCTTTCAATGTACCTTGGCTTTAGTCTTGCAGTCCTGTCCTGATTCACCACTAGCTCTGCTCATGTACCTCACTTCTTGACCTGTCCTGACTGACACTAGCTCTGTCAATGTACCTCAGCTCTAGATTGTGCCAACTGACACTAGCACTGCTGATGTACCTCACTTTTAGAGCTGCAAGCCTGCCCAGACTGACGCTGGCTCTGTTGATGTACCTCAGTTCTAGACTTGTCCTGACTGACACTAGCTCCGTCAATGTAACTCAGTTCTAGACTGTGCTGACTGAGATTTGCTCTGCTGATGTACCTTACTTCTGGACCTGTCTGACACAAGCTCTGTCAGGGTACCTCTGTTCTAGACCAGCAAACCAGTCCTGACTGACACAAGTAGAGATGTTATAGGCATGGGTACAGTGGGCAACTGACCAGGGCCCCCACCTTCCAAGGTGCCCTTTGAGAAAGTCAATTTTCTCTCTATTTGACACCTGGCTATCCTATTGCTCTCCATATACATCTCTCCATCTGTGCCTATCTCTGACTCTGTCTCTACTCTGTCATTTGAAGGATTTTTGATGTCCTAAGCAAGATATATTTCCACTGTTTTTGTGTGACCCTGTTAAAGTTTAACATATAATTTAGGATTGTCTGGTATCATGTGGGCTTGAATTAGCAGGGAATGGGTAATAACATTCAAATTTACCAGTACAGGAGCCCTCAAATATGTCTTTCCCTAGGCCCCCAATATCCTTAAGGTCACACTGGACGCTAGCGCTCTCAATGTACCTCAGATCTAGAGCTGCAGACCTGTCCTGACTGACACTAGCTCTGTTAATGTGCCCCAGTTCCTGCCATTTAGGAATGCCATGCCTGAACACCAGCTCTGCTAAGGTACCTGACCTTAAACCTTCAAACCTCTCCTGACATAATGCTAGACACAAAGGAAAGTAAACCTTGCTCTCTGTTTTCAACAGTGTATAGCTTCTGGGGGGCTTGGGGTGCTACACCCCCCCCCCTTAAAAAGTTTGTTCTGTAGTAAATAGCTGGGTACATGTACTTTTAGTCGGGTGTGGTGAAGTGTCTGTCGTGTTTCATCTAGGATTTTTACTTGTCCACATTGACAAAAAACCTCTCTCTAGTTCTCTCTTTCATCTCTCTTTTGAAGGCCTTAAAAAATGTTGATTAGTTTAAAAAATGTGTTTTAGGTGCCCCTAACAATCCGTCCTCCTCTCCCTGTCCACTGCCCCGGAGGCCCCGCTCATGTTGTGCTGCTCATGTATTGGGTTTTAACAAGATATCCCAGCGTGATTGTTGGAAATCTGACGATTACCCACTGAATCTCACTGACCAAGCCATTGTGTCTGAAAGTAAAGCACTAACCCAGAGAAGTATTGGGTGAAATTAATTCACTTTATGCCCCGCAGGCGCATAAACCAGGCGCGGCAGAAGAGTACATCATAATATGGCCTCGCGGGCAGTATTATATAAAATGGCGACCTGTCCGTCTGCGCTGGATGCACCTTCTCCACATCACTGAAGCGCCATGGGCGGCATATTTTTGGGGTTTCCGGCTTCCCTGCTCTTGCACGATGCAAGGCTATCCTCGCACGCAAAATAATTCTCACAGGGTGAGCCAGAGTTTCATAATTGGTGCACCAGTGAGGTGTTGGCCAAAGGCCTATAAAGCCCAAATGAATTTACGTATTTCAGCAAAATCGCTCGATATTACAGCACCTGGCAGATAAACCTCAATATAGGCAAATCTATGGAAGACCAAAGAGCATCCACAGATCCGCCTACATGGAGAGGAAATAAAGTGAGAAAACAGCAGCTCCTACATAGAAGTGACACTCGACTCCAAACACAGCTGGAGAAACCACATTGAGAAAACTTATCAGACGGTATCAATCAAGCTGGCAGCATTGTACCAACTTCTGAGGACTAAGTCAATGCCAGTGTGGAGCAAGGTGCATGCAATGAATGCATTCATTTGACCCAGAATGTCATATGCTTCCCTGGTGTGGATTGGTTGCCTGCAGAAGTATCAGAAAACTCTGTAAAACCTACAAAACAAGACCTCCGCAAACAGCAATGGGTGTTTCTTGCTTCAGAAGACCAGCAGGCCTCAACAGAGATCTAAGGGACAGATGTATCAAGCGTTTTTGCATTCGCAAACGGTGCGAATGGCCGTTTAAAAATGCAAAAATGCCTTTCAGTATTTATGAAAGGCATTCGCTATGCAATTTTAAGGATTCGCTAAAATAGCGGCTCCTTAACATTGCGAGCCCGTTTGGGGAATCCCAAATTGCAATTCTCTAAATAAGAAATCACAAATAAGGAATCCTTATTTGCGATTTCTTAAGCACATGTATCAAGCTTTTCCTTAATGCGAATTGGGCATTAAGGAATCTCAATTACCACCAAGTAAAACTTGCTGGTAACCATGTGCAAATTAAAAAAATGCATTAAAAATGTATTTTTAAAATTGACATGTAACGCACACATGCCCCTTTGGCATGTGTGCGCCTTACATGTCGTGAAATATTTTTTTGGGGTGCATCAGAGGGGGCTTTAGGCCCCCAGCACCCTGGGGTTTTCATTTTCTAAATTGCGAATTCCAGTTAGGAATTCGCAATTTGGGAAATGCAAAAAAATCGCAAATATGGGCCTATAGGTGCGAATGGGCTCAGAATCGCTATTTGCGATTCGGTAATAGCATTTGCGATTTTTAAGAAATCGCTATTACCGAATCACAAATATGATACATACCATTTTGCAATCCAGAAATAGCAATTTCTTAAAAATCGCTATTAGAGATTCGCAAAGTGGATTCATTATACATCTGGCCCTAAGTGCTGAAATGTTGGACAACAATCTCCACAAGCTCAATGAGAAATTCTGCAAATAGCTCAATGAAAAGAAAAGGCCATTGATCAAGAAACTTGCTGACATTTCTGCTAACCCTTTTGAATGTAGGTGTTCGAGGGTGGTGTGGGCACTTGTGTACAGATACAGTCATTTCCATCCTCGACAGTCAATTTCCAAGGCATGGTGAGGGCTGCCAAGTATCTTGGCTTGGCCAAAATTTTAAAAAATGTGTGATGGGTTCTGGCTGGAGCAGAAAAGCCTGCACAATGTGAGAAGAATTAGGATTGATGTTAGTATTATTTTTAAGGTTTTTTTTATTGACCAGTTTTAGATTCTTTTGTCAGAGTGACATTTTAATTATGTTTATCAATGTAAGGTAAACAGCATTCAGTGTGTTTCTATTGTAAATAAATACGACCCATACTTGCCATTGACAACTTTTGGGGTCTGTGTTTTCTCCCAGGACAAGCTGGGAGTCTTGCCAATGTCCAGCGTAACGGGGCATGTACCGTAAGCATGACAGTGTGCTTTATTACATGCAAAAATACCCAACCCCCAGGGTAGGAGAAGGTATGTGTCCACCCACAATGGATAATGTACACGACTAAAAGGCAGACCAGAGATTCTCCTGCAGTTGAGTGCAGTACACGACTGCACCTGTCTGCAGCGAGATGCCTAAGGTCCAGATTTAGATATTGGCGGATGGGTTTCTCCATCAGAACAGCGATGGATATCCCATCCGCTGAAATCTAAATCCCACTATATCGTATGGAATTTAGATTTCGGCTGACGGGATATCCGTCACTGTTCTGACGAAGTAACCCATCCACCAATATCTAAATCAGGCCCTTGGTGTCCCTGGGACTTCGAGCCCCGTCTCGAGGTTGCCACTTATGAAGGTGCCCCTTCATGGAGGCTCATAATCAATGCACTGCCTGATAGCCTGTGTACTACTGTATGTAATAAATCGCTAGTCTATGGGGAAAGGCGTTCCTATCTGGGCAGAGGCGAGATCCCCATACACCTGAGGGGCTGCCCCCTGGTATCACACAGGTGCACGTGTGCAGTTGCACGATACATATTACACAAGGGGAAGCACAAGCATTCGTGGCCAGTTGTGAACTACAGAAGTGCCGCAGAGCTCAAACAAGGGGCAACAATGCCACTTTGAACCCACAGCACTTGCAGTAACACAACCCCAGATGTGCATGAGATAATGGGCCATATTCACTTAGGTAAATCTGGTCTGAAACTTCTGCCAGGATTCCAAAAAGGGATTGCTGGTGGGTGTAAATGCATGTATTACTGTGACTTTCTCCACCAGGATTGAAGACAAATCCACTTAGTGGATTTCAGTAAAGGGGTGGGAAGTGGGTGTTCCAGGGAATGGCTTGCCCTGGAAGTTTGGGAATGCCCACACACATTTACATTTGTGATCATTCCCAACCTCCTTTCCCACCTCTTCCCACCCCTTAAATAGTCCGAGGTTTACTTCAGCTAATATGATTTACATTGGCTGGAGTAACTCCTCTTCCAGGATGGGAAGGGAAAGTGATCCCACCCAGATTTACTGGAGGTCGGGGGGAGGTGCTCCCAACAAAGGGAAAATGGGTTCCACCGCCCTATGCAAAGTTCTACAACACGTAGCTCTTCTCACAGGATAATATGAGACTTTTTTTTAAACCCATCTTATATTCCTGACAGGTTGTCAGGAAACTGGCCCCAGGCACACCTTTCAAGAACTATTAGAAGGAATATTTTGAAATACAAAAAACACAAAAGTCCTTTCAGGTGGGGATGTAAATCTCTTTTCATACTTTGACTTCTCGCTGAATAGCGTGAGTGGTCAGGATAAAAGGTTTTCTGCTAAAAAATGATGTACAAAATTTGCTTTTTCACTTTGCTAGAAGAAAGAGTTTACCTCTGAAAGTGAATGTCTCTAATTGTTTTATCAATAGTTTTACTACTTTAGAAACAGAGTTTCGTTGAAACCAAACGAACATGAAAGTTTTCTTTCACTTATGAACTATGCTGTAATAAAGAAAAAACAGTGGAATAATTTTACTTAGCTGAAATTTCAGTTTGCATGCTTTCATTTCTGCTGAGTTCTGCTGGGTACATTAATTAAAGGAAATCAAACAGTGTCATTTTAAACACTTTTACCCATTCTGACCTTTTTTGCTGGAGAACTGGGCACATCCTATTTTCTTTCAAAATGAGCTGTCTGCTTAATGTCATCACATGCATGTACTGCATCTAAAAACAATACTCCCAGGACAGGTAACATGTATGACTCATTTCATTCTTATGAATTAAAATCCAATAAAGCAGTATTTTCAAACAGTGATGAAATGAAGGGATTGAGCTAGAAGTTCCAACCCTGCTGTGTCACACATTTTTTAAACTCGACCCGCTTCACTATCTTCAATGATGGAAACATTTAAAAACATATTAGGGCAAAAGAGGGACCGCGAACTGCAGCGGAAACATTTCTGCAGCCCTACAGAGGAGCCGTGAGCCTGCTGCCCATCAACCACTTACCGTTGTTGTTACCAGCACTGTCTACCCACCACTTCCTGCTGAGGGAAGGCCCAGGGAGGGACATTAGGCAACGGAGAAAGGAGATGCCGAGTCCTTCGAGCACGACCTGTTCTGCTTCCACCCAGGCCAAGGGCCATTCCATGCAGCCTGGAGCTCCACCCAGGGCAAGCGCCATTCCCTGCAGCCTGCAGCTCCACCCAGGGCAAGGGCCACTCCTTGCAGCTTGGAGCTCCACCCAGGGCAGGGCCATTCCATGCAGCCTAGAGATCCACCCAGGGCAGGGCCATTCCCTGCAGGCTGGAGCTCCAACCAGGGCAAGGGCCATTCCTTGCAGACTGGTGTTCCACCCAGGGCAAGGGCCTTTCCATGCAACCTGATGTCCCACCCACGGCAAGGGCCATTCCCTGCAGCCTGGTGTCCCACCCACAGCAAGGGCCATTCCCTGCAGCCTGGAGCTCCACCCAGGACAAGGGCCTTTCCATGCAGCCTGGAGCTCCACCCAGGACAAGGGCCTTTCCATGTAGCCTGGTGTCCCTCCCAGGGGAAGGGCCATTCCATGCAGCCTGGAGCTCCACCCAGGGCAAGGGCCACTCCTTGCAGCCTGGAGCTCCACCCAGAGAAAGGGCCATTCCTTGAAGCCTGGAGCTCCACCCAGGGCAGGGACCATTCCATGCAGCCTGATGTCCCACCCAGGGCAAGGGCCATTCCTTGCAGCATGGAGCTCCACCAAGGGCAGGGGCAATTCCCAGCAGCCTGGTGTCCCACCTAGGGCAAGGGCCATTCCATGCAGCCTGATGTCCCACCCAAGACAAGGGCCATTCCATGCAGCCTGGCGCTCCACCCAGGGCAAGGGCCATTCCATGCAGACTGGAGCTCCACCCAGGGCAAGGGCCATTCCATGCAACCTGATGTCCCACCCAGGACAAGGGCCATTCCCTGCAGCCTGGAGCTCCACCCAGGGCAAGGGCTGTTCCCTGCAGCCTGGTGTCCCACCTAGGGCAAGGGCCATTCCATGCTACCTGATGTCCTACCGAAGGCAAGGGCTATTCCCTGCAGCCTGATGTCCTACCGAGGGCAAGGGCCATTCCATACAGACTGGAGCTCCGCCCAGGGCAGGGGCCATTCCATGCAGCCTGGAGCTCCACCCAGGGCAAGGGCCATTACATCCGGCTGCAGGGAATGGACAGAATAAAACGTCAGACATCTGGCAGCAGGGAATGAACTGGGTAAAACGTCAGACATCTGGCAGCAGGGAATGGATTGGATATAACTCGAGGACATTCAGCTACAGGGGAAGGATTGGGTTAAACATCTGGCTACAGGGCATCGGTGCCTCCCCTTTGGCCTGGATCCTACATGCCCTAGCATCCTTCTCCCGAAGACCTGGAGAGCACTCCCATGTAGGCTGATTTTGTCCAGATGCACCAGAAGCAGCAGTGCGGCTCCGACCTCTCCGTTATCGCCTCCCTGTTGGGCAGAAGCTTTAAATTCCTTGTCAGTACCCTCCAGGGCCCCCATGGAGCTGCCCCTCACAGGACATCATCTGCCTGCCCATGGCTCCAACCGTGGGGTAGCAGCGATCAAGGGGCCACCAGTGGCCTCGCGCCTGTAGTGGCCTGTGTGTTTACCCTATTAGTTCCAGGGACCCAGAATAAAGATATTTTTGCATTAGCCTGTGCTTACCTGTAATTGCCACTGTGGGGTTCATATGTTAGGGCAAAAACATCACGGGGGACTGCACCTTCCCTCCCCTGGGTGACCTGTCCTTTCCCTTTCAACTTTAGGATATGATCTTTTCCTTCTGTAGGTCACTGTGCTTCTCCTTCCACCCCTTGCTCAGCAAGACCACTCCGGGAATTTCCTTTGCATTCTGGGAGTTGCCCTGTCTTTAATGGAGAGAAACAGGGCTACAAGTCACAGAATTCAAAGAAAAGAGCTCGAATGGAGCAGCACGTCACACATGGACCAGGCAAACGTGGCAGGGCCGTCCCTGCATCTCCACAGCCTTCTTGCGGCGCTTGCCTCGGGGCTTCGTTTCTGGGCACAGCAGAGCCCGTGGCCTGTACCTGCAGGGCGCCCGGACCGGTGAGAGCCGCCCGAGCAGCCGGCGCTGACTCAGCTGTTCATCATTCGGGGGCCGGAGCGGCGCCCGTCACAGGGCTGGACTAGCCTCAGCGCCACCGTGTTTGGTCTGCCTCCTATAGGACGACGCCTCTGACGCCACAACTGCTGTTCTGTAGGGAGACCGACATTCGGGCTCCTGAGTCACCGTGGCGCTGTAGGGCGTGACGCGCGGTCCGATCCTCCGTGCCCTGCACCGGGCTGAGCTGACTCACCGTGTGCTCCTGGCAAGTTATAGTGCTTGCATTCGGCCAGAGGTGTCCACAGTGGGCGTAATGACGCGCCACGCACAGGCCTACCCAGGGGCGTTGGAGACACAAAATTTCTGGGGGGGACAGGGACAACCTTGAGGTGGGCCCCCTGCACAAAGCTTGCACCCAGAAGGGTTGCTGTGGGGGAGGTCATGGGGGGGAGGCGGTCGCTTCCAGTCGAGTCCTGTGAGACCGGCAATTCCCTGTCTGCTGGGCCCTTGGCTGCCTGTTAGGCAGTGACAGGCTCTGTGATGCTGTTTGCCTGTGTAAAGTCCTAAGAGGCCTGTACTGCCTGCTGGGCGCAGTGCTTCCTGTCGATTCCTGTGCTGCCTGCCATGCACTGTGCTGCCTGTTGGGAGCTTTCTTTCTAGTCAGGCTGTGTCAGTCTCTGGGCCCCCCCGCCTGCCTGTGAAGGCCAGTAAGGCCTATGATTGCTGCTAGGTCCTTGTCTGACTGTCAAGTGGCAGTCTCTGTGCTGCTGCCTTCCTGTGAACTGCTGTGCTGTCTGATAGGGCCGGCCTTAGTGCTGGTGGTGCCCTGTGCAACATTGTTTGTTGGCACCCCCCAGTGACCACCTCTGCCACGGATTCCCTCACTACTATCCATCACCACTCTCAGATGCATTTTATTAGTTTTATAGCACCACTCATACCGGGAAATATCCCTTACAACGCAATCAATGCAATGCAATGCATTGACCATGCTGCCATTACCACAAATATGGGTCTAGCATGCATGCCTTTACCACACATGTCTTTACCACACATATGCGTGGTTACAGCATAGATAGCGGTCTAGCTGTCCGGGTGGAACAGGAAGAAGCAGAGGAGAGAGAGGTAAGTAGGGCTGTGGCCGGGTTTAGGGTGGGAGGTCGGGTTCATTTTTAGGACAGGGTAGGGTCGGGGTAGTTTTTAGGACATGGTGGGGTAGGTTTTAGGGTTCAGGGTGGGGGCATCAAGGTAGTTTTTAGCGCAGTTCAGGGTAGGTTTTAGGGTTCAGAGTGGGGGTCGGGGTAGTTTTTAGGACAGGGCAGGGTTACTTTTAGGGCTCAGGGCGGGGGGTTAGGGCTCAGGGCAGGGGCAGTTTTAACTGATTGGGCAGGGTGGAGTATGGTATCAGGTGTAAGGGGGCAGGGCGGGGAGAATTTACCATGGATGTTTCTTTACCAAACATTCTTTTACAATGAAATTAGTTGTAAAGGCATGCGTAGTAAAGACACGGTCATTGTTGAGACCGTGATGTTAAGGCATGCACGATATACGCATGTGTTGTTCCATCATTCATCCCTCATACCAGTCTAGGGTGTCAAAGCACTTTACATCACACAGACATTACGCAGAGACAATCATCATATACGTGTAAATCAGTGTATATGAAATGTTACATAAGACAGAGGACTACAAGGTGTAGGTGTCACAGGTCATCCATACTGGTAGCAGGTATAGTTTCAGAGTGCTTTATCTGGAGAAGCGCAAACTCAGAATTTAAAACATAACACCATGGTTGGGGGCTCTCTTTAATAATAAGAATTGATTTGCGCTCAAATTAACTTGTTTTGCAACATTAAGTTAATCAAAAAGTGGGGGGAAATCATGACGCTCTAATCTATACCTTGATGTTTGCATGCAGCTCTTTGATAAGTTCATTGCTCACTGTTCTATATTCAGTTTTAATTTATAAATTGCAGGGGACAAAAAAGGAGCTCTCTGATGTAGGAAGCTGGTCTGGTATGTGGTGAGTACCTATGGTATTATCACCTTATACCAGGTCCAGGTATCCCCTTATTAGTGAGGTGTAGGCAGTGTCTAGAAGCCAGGCTCTCTAGAGTTAGCTGTGGATGAGCAGCCAACACTTATCTAGGACACATGCAAAGATCATGCAATACCACTGTAGTCACACAGCACTTACACACATGAAAGAAACACGTGTTATGAAAATAAAGGTTCCTTATTACAGTAACACAAACACGAAAACACTAGATAGGCAATACTCCCAATAGGATGTAAGTAGCACACTATCATATGTACAGCAGCAATCAGAAGTTGGCATAAAAAGCAATAGAAAATAGTGAAAAGCAATAGGCAATACTGAAGGCCTAGGGGGGACCAGACCATATACTAAAAAAGTGGAATGCGAAAGCTGGGTCCCCACGCAAGGAAGTGGAATCTGTAGAGGGGAGCTGCAGGAACTAGGAAACTCCAAAGGTAAGTACCAGAGTGCCCTCCAGTGACCAGGAGAAAAGAGGTAAGTTACTGGTTTTTCCCCAACCCACGAAAAGGACTTCAGAGAAGGATATTGCAAAACGCAGGCAAGACTGCAAGAAGCTAGAGGTGGATCCTGGAAGAGGAAGACTTGGAAAAGAAGGGGACCAAGTCTAGTTTACGTAGGAGTGTCCGGGCGTGGCAGGAGCCACTACCCACCCATCTGTGGATGCAGGAGTTGCTCGGCCAGCAGATGAAGACGGTCAGCAGTGCAGCACTGGAGCAGATGAAGCGTTCCTAGGTGATGCAGTTGACGTCCCATGCGGGATGAAGAATTGCAGTCAGTCTGTGGTGTGGAAAACCAACCAGCAAGCCTTGGCGAAGGCAAATGTCGCAGTAGGACAAAAGTGGAGCTGCCGGGGACCAGCAAGGTCCACGGGGACTTAACCCATGGAGGGGAGTCCCAGGTGACCCTCAGCAAGGCAGAGAGTCTGGAGAAGGAGAGGCAGCCCCCACAGAAGACCTACAGGCAAGGAGCCCAGGAGCTGCAGGGAGGCCCACGTAGCACACCTGAAGAGAGGTCCCATGTCGCAGGCGAAGCACGTTGAGGGCTGTGCTTCACCGAGAAGAGTGCTGGGGACTGGGGCTACATGGAGCCTGAAGATCCCTTGGAGGAGATAACAACAGGCCTTGGTAGCTGCAAGAGACGCGGTGCATGGGGGTACTGTCCTGCATGGGAAGGCAAGGACCTACCTACTCCAGAGTTGGACAGCTGGTAGAGAGGACCAAGGAGACCACTCCAGACTATCACCCCCTGATGCAGGATCCACACAGCTCAGGAGCAGAGGAGATCCACGCAGCCGGTCGTTGTTGCAGTTGGTGCCTGCAGATGCAGGTAAGTGACTCCTTCACTCCAAGGAATTTTCCTTCTTTCTTCTCATGCAGACTGAAGACTTGCTGCCCTCAGAGGAAGCACAGCCGGGCTAATGTTGCAGTTGCTGGAAGGAGCCAGAGAAACAATGCTGCAGGGTGAAGTCGCTGCTGGAGCTGCAGATTGTAGGTTCCTGTGAAGTCCAGTTGCGGTTCCAGTGGCCAGAAGTCAAAGTAAATGTTGCAGAGGAGTCCTGCTGGAATCTTGCACATTGAATCTGAGGACCCACCCAAGAGGCAAACCCTAAATAGCCCAGAAAGGGGGATTGGTCACCTAGCAGGGTGACCACCTAGGAGGGGGCTGTGACATCACCTGCCTGACCTGGCCACTCAGATGCTCACAGAGGCCTCTGCCCACCTTGGATTCAAGATGGCAGAATCAAGTGGCCACCTGGAGGAGCTCCAGGCACCACCCCTGGGGTGGTGATGGACAGGGGAGTGGTTACACCCATTTCCATTGTCCAGTTTCGCACCAGAGTAGGGGCTGAGGTCCCTGAACTGGTACAGACTGGTTTATGCAAGGAGGGCCCTTCAGAGCATACCGGTAGCTTGGCGAGGCTACCCCTCCCAACCCTTGTAACACCTATTTCCAAATGGAGAGGGTGTTGCCTCCCTCTTCCAAAGGAAATCCTTTGTTCTGCCTTCCTGGGCATGAGCTGCTCAAGCAGCAGAAGGAGGGCAGAAATCTGTCTGAGGGGGGCAGCAGCATGGGCTGCCCGGAAAACCCTAGAAAGCTGATAGGAGCAATGCTGGGGATCCTCTAAGGAGCCCCCAAAGTGCATGGAATCATACAAACAATACTGACAATAGGATTGGGGTATGATTCTGACATGTTTGTTACCAAACATGCCCAGGTTCTGAGTTGCCATTATGTAGCTGGACAGAGGGAGTGACCTATGTCCAGTACACTCGTAAAATGGCGTCTCCGCACTCACGAGGTCCAGGAAAATGTAGCTGGAGTTCATGGGGGCACCTCTGCTCCTCCAGTTTTGCCCTCACACACAGGTACTTGCACCCTGCCCTCTGGCTAGGAGGGCCTGCCATAGAGGTGACTTAGAGTGACTTGGTGCAGTGCCTGAAGTGAGAGGGTGCAAGCACCTTTTCACGCAGGCTGCAATGGCAGGCCTCCAGACATGGTTTACATGGGCTCCTATGGGTGGCATAATGCATGCTGCAGCCCATGGGGAACCCCTGATCCCCCAATGCCCTGGGTACCATATACTAGGGACTTATAAGGGGCACCAGTACGCCAAATGTGGGGTATGTGTGGTCCAAACAACCAAATTTAATGGGAGAGAGCACTGGGGTCCTGGTTAGCAGGATCCCAGTGAACACAGTCAAAAGTGGGGTAACCATGCCAAAAAGAGGGTACTTTCCTTCATCTGACAAAAGCAGTAACCCACTGACCTATTCACATTATATAGACTTTGTGATCTGCATGTAGACGTTCTTTGTAGCAGGCATAGTAACCCTGTACGTTATGATGAGTCAAAACTCCGACTAGACAAAACTTCAATCTCTCTTCAGGAAGACCATTAATCACCGGAATTATCTTGAGATTTTTATTGTTGCCTGAAAACTGTTGATGGCAAGGAACACCCAGCAGGTGCTTTTAAAGTCAGAATATACTTGCAATCACAGCACCCCCATCCTAAGTCAGCACCCGGTGCAGCGGCACCGGTTGCATCGCCCTAGAGCCGGCCCTGCTGCCTTACCTAGCCCTGTCCATCTCTCAGGCCATCTGGTTCTTCCTGGGACCCGTGCTGTGTGCTAGTCTCTCTGCCGTCTATCAAGCAGTGCCAGGCTCTGTACCACCACAGCCTGTGAAGTCCTGCAAAGCCTGTGAGCTGCCCCAGTGCTGGCTTCCATCCACAGGCCATTGGCAGGAAATGAGATTTACAGGCAGCCCTTGGCCTTTAGAGCGGGCTTTCACAAATACCAGGAAGGCTGAGGGAGAGACAGGGGACCGAAATGTTGGGGAGGCAGTATGTCAACTTAGGGGACAATAATTAGCTCTGGGGCAGGCAAGCTGGAGACAGAGGAGAGAAGAGAGTGAGAGAGAGGTGACAGAAACGGGTGCCCTAACAAACATTGCTGCACAGGGTGCCACCAGCGCGCTAAAGCCTGCCCGGCTTATATCTCACAGTAACTCAACAATACTGTTTTTAGAAAGGGAGATACTCTGCAACACAGCACTGGATTTAAAAAGAAAGGGAGTTACTTGGCAATGCTTTATTTAATTACCCAAACCTCTTTACCTTCTCAAATCTTGCTGCTGTCTTCAGGGTTCGATTTTCAAGGGAAGGGTAGGGCTCAGGAGGGACGGGATGCAGACAGCAATCAACAAAGGGCCTCTCTTCTCCCTTTGTTCTCAGAAGTGCAGACTGCAGGCAGCTGTGGCTGCAAGGTGAGAAGGAATCCCTTGTGTGCTGCAGCACAACAAAAGGGCAGAGGGCAAGTGTCCTGGAGGCAGGCCACAGGTCAAGTGCAGGGCCAGTATAGGTAGCGCTTCACGAGGCGCTAATGGCCCTGCGAATTATAGAACAGAAGGGAAAATTCTTCTGTCCCCTCGTCCCCCCACCCTTGTCCCCCGTGTCCCCCCCACTCCAAAATCTGGGGGGGACATATCCCCCGCGTCCCCCACACTTCCTACGCCCATGGGCCTACCCTCACTGCGTGCCCCTCACACGGCATCTCCTTCCTTGAGGTCGGGGTGATGTACCACACACTGGCCTTCCACTGACTCACCGTGCTGCCCTCGGGCGCCAGACTCCTGGCATTAGACTGCTTGTCTGTGGTTCTTGAAACTGAGGTGTGCCCCCAGGGCAGCAGAGGGCACGGCCGACACTCAGGGGGTCATATTTAGTTTTTGAACTCCAAGAGTAGAATATTTGGGCAAAATGTAACTTTTCTCAAAGTACTTTAGGAGGCCTATTTGCTCTTCAGACTCCAGTCTTAGACTATTTTGGGGAAAGTTAAAAATGCCACAAATTATTTTTGTGAAAGTCTAAAAAGAGGTAATTTGACCTTGACTACAATGCTTCCCTGAGGGTAGATAGGCAGGGATGTCCAACATGGGTCCAGAATGGCATGATAAGTGATTATGCTAAAATTCCGGCATGCATGCTGGACCTACACTGGACTCCTCTCCTTCAGGTGGACTTAACTTAGATTTCAAAAGAGTCACGTGGCTTGGGCAACCAGTGGCTATGCTGAGGATGCTCCTTTTGTTATCTTTGGGAGAGATTCCAACTCAACAGTTGCAAAAGGTTGTTCCCATTCTTCAGAGCTCTCATGTTTCCTAGGATGATGAGTGAATAGATTATTCAGTACCAGCTTTGAGAGGGGTCAGGGAGGATTAACGCAGGCTGCTTAGGAGGGTGTTAATATACTCAATGCAGGACATCACCATATCTTAGATGGCAAATTCAAAGTCATATTTAGTGATTAAGCGCCCATAGTTTCAGAGCAGTTTTATTTGGGATCTGACACGTTTATTTAGTTTGAGCACCTCAGTCCCGGTGTTTACATACACACTTAATGGCTGTGAACGTTTCACCCACAAATCATTGATTTCAGGTATGCTGGTCTAGTTAATGCAGCGGATGGCTGAGACTAAGGACACAGAATCAATTAGGCTATTACCAAATTCCTGGAATGGGAACAGGTTCTGCAATGACCCTGAGGCAAGGGGTCTCTCTACTGCTAGTGAATTCTTTGATGTTATGGTCAACATTGAGAGGTCTATCCAATGTAAATGGCCGGTCGGTCAGGTACAGTTTAACTGACTGACTGTAAAACAGAATTTGTTACGTTGGATTCATAGAGATCTGCAGCATCAAAATCAATATATGAGGTGGCGAAAGGCAACAGCGCTTGTAGGAGATAGAGATCTTTTACATTTTCAAATTACACTCCACTACTCATGCATTTAATTATGATGATGAGTTACACATCTCTTTAAAGATCTTCTGATAATATCTAATGTCTCCTCTATCTAACAATCCCTAGAGTCTTCCTTCTAATTGAGACTTAGTGAGATGCTTACTGTTCATACAGAGATTTACAAATTATACTGTTTTAAGAATAACATCAGGATAGTCCACTGGATTCTTTACAAACTATCTTTAGTGCCTTCAGTGTATTTAGGGTTTGATAACATTATTTTCAGTTCTTCTCTTAAAAACACTTTTATTCCTTTTCTAAATAGTACCATAATAACTATTATAATTGTCATTGTGAAGTACAGCAACAAATTATGACTTAAGCCTGCCTTGCCTCGACTTTTATTGAGACAATGATGACCTTCATTAGCTGTGAAGCTCTTCAAATCCCCCTTTTAAATCTATAAAGCTTAGATGGTCGGTTGTAGTAATGCAAAATGATCGATGTAATAGATCAGATAATACCCACAATCCATGCATTCAAAATTCAAATTTGGTGCAAGTCTAGAATTTTAAGAATTATTTTTTAAATTACTAATTTATTTATCAATGTTAATGTTACACATTTATTAGATCAGAACATTTTCTAAAAATCCTAAAATAGAGCATAAAAAATGAGGTTGGTATACAAAATTGATAACTAAGACAGGTTTCTTGGCATTTTGAGAAAGTCACTGTTACAAGCGGAAATTACTTTCAAGATCAGCGTTGGGATAGATTGTCCCCTTGCACGCCACTGCGCGTTAGAATTCCATGACGGTGCCCGCTATGAATAAAAACGCTGGCCAAACTTGCAGAAAGAATGGGGTTATCATTCCTTGATCATAATTGGTGAGGGACAACTACATTACAAATGACACTTCACTACATAATATCTCATGAACTAGAGGAATAAGTCAGCAAAAATTATTTATTTTTATCTTATTATAGATTTTATCAGCAAGAGAATTATCAGCAAACCAGAATGCTAAAAGAAATCATTCGAATTATGTCCCATTTCCAAATATATTATATTGCAAGTGTAAAATGGTGGACATCAGCACATCAAATTCATTTGGTGAGCTCAATCTAATACTTTTTAAGGACTCTAATGAATTGTTAAATCACTAAGTTAACTTAGATAATTCAGAATGTTATGTTGACTTTTTTGCAGACTTGCAAGCCATTGATGCTGAAATGCTGTAGTGACTAGGTAGTAATGCTTGAAAGTGTTATTTAAGCTTTGGAAAGAGTGCACTTAAGAATGACAATCTGGTGTCTATTGTCATGACATAATCTGCAGGTACGTGTGTTCTTTTTATTCATTCACCGCACCAATATATTGTTTTTTAGATCTCATTTAAATCACAATATATCACTGTGTAAGGGTTAAAAGTCTTATCTAATCCTGGTATTGGAACATTTGTACTTGAAAAACAGTTTTTCTTCTTTCAATATAGGTTTATAAATAGGACCACTAAAATTAAACATGGAATGTTATCAACTGGTAATGGTATCCTCCAATCTCAAGAAACAATCTTGTCTTTCTCTAGGGTTTGCCTCACATTAATAAGATAGGTAATGTCTGTGATAAAAATTCTGTTTTCAGGTCTCTTCCAAAAGTGTTCTTTTTTCTTTTCTGCTTATGCTGTTTCTGTGGTTTTAATGTTTTTTGGATTTTTCTTGACGGGTTCATTGTCTTTCTGTAATAGATTTATATGTTTTAAAAAATGAAAAGACCTGCTGAACCGACAGAATTATTGTATTTGTCACAAAACACATGTTGGCTTTTGTCTTGTTTTTTAAAACCCATTTCCATAAAAATTTAAATAAAATTGAAAATAAAAAATATTTTACAAATCAATCACACTTTAAAATTTGGAGTCTCAAGTCTGTCTATTGATGTTACTGTGTTCTTTAAGCAGGTGCAACCTTAGTCCTTTCCCAAATTAGGAGCAGGGTTGGAGCAGTCCTGATGGGTAAGGTGTTGTTGTAATGAGTCCTGTATGCTTCAGAAGGCAATCTTGATAGACATGACAGAGTCAGCGGCAAAAACAGACTACTTGAAAGGCTCACTTACTGGATGCATGAAGTTAGATCTACAGTTAAGCAGAGCACCATTGATGGATTCATTAACAGAGTGCATTAGTTACTTTTTGTTAAACCTAATATTCAGCTCTCTGCAAACAGCAAAACTCAGCAAACTAATGTACAAGTACACCTGGTTTGAAAAGTGTCCAAAAATGGGACATCACAACAGTTATATCAATAAGAAGGTAAAACCTTAGTTAGACTTTGGCGACCAGGGTAATCACAAATGTGTCAAATTCCTGTCTGTCATATTGCAACATTATTACAGTCATATTACAACATTATTATTATTATCAACTACACTTGTAATATGGTAGATGGGACACCTGGCATATTTGTAATGGAGTCCCTGTCCTTCAGACTCTAAACTAGGCCCTAAATATTTCATTGGTAATGAGGGAAACAGTTTTCTATGGTGCTCTACTGTATGAAAAAATGCTTCAGATTCTACTTTTAGGATGGGTTGCGGGATAAGCTGTGCTGGACGAGGAGAGAAAAGCAGTCCTGAAGTTGTGCTAATGGCAGCACCATATTGCACAACACAGCAAACAAACCTGACTCTAAAGGGTACATTTGGGGAATTTGGGGAGTTAGAATGAGGCCAGAGTAGTACCTTTATAGCCCAGGGCTACAAATCTCCCCCAAAAAAGGCACATCTTTCACGGGCAGGTGGAAAGAGAAGCTCATGAACTACTTTACTTCTTCAAAGTCTGGCACGGTACCTCGCCACAATATATCACATGTGATGGGCGAACGCAAAATGGTGGGAACCCCTGAGAAGTCAGCAAGGGGCCCCTCAGACTGCCATCTCTCAGAGATATTCATAGGACTTGGGCTGAAAGGCCCCCCCACCCAGTGGTTCCCACCCCCTTCATCACTGGGGCTGCAGGACCATATGTTACACCCCTTAACTTATGTAACAACGAGAAAGTTGTTTGCTGCTCTCTCAAGACTCCTTTCGGGGCTGAATTGGCTGAGCAATATCCTACTTAGGGGTTTCTCTGTATCATTTATGCTTTATATCCCCTGCGAGTAAAGCCATGACACATCATGAGATGAGCGTGCTAAAGTACTGTGATATGTGGGGCTCCTCGTCTGCTACCAGTTCAAAATACACTCATAAAATTGAAATTGAATTTGTGTAGCGCTTACTACACCTGATGAGGCGTTGAAGTGCTTTTTGGCAAGTAGCACTCTACTCCAGGACCCAAAAAGGATTAGTGGTGGATTAGTATAGGGAAAATGTGAGTTAATTTGAGCGGTGCCTGTTAGTTGGATTGAATAGGATAATGGAGGGATAGAAGAGGGAAGAGTCTAGACAGCATTATGAGGAAGGTCATACTAGTAAGATGAGATTTGGGGTGAGTAAGAAGGAGAGATGGAGGAGGGAAGAGTCACTAGAAATGGATTAGGGAGATCCTACTTGCAAAATGAGGTTTGGGATGAGTCAACGGAAGGAGACATGAGAAAGGGTTGTTTGGGAGATTGCAAAGACTCTGTGAATCCCTAAGGTAAGACTTATTCGGATCGGCAGGACAATAATTCACAAAAAGAAATGCCTTTCATCACCGGGCGTTCCTTCCTCTCTCTTTCAGCCGCTCCTCTTCAACTGCCCCACATTCCAATCCCCACTCTCCAACATCACTCAGAACTTGTTCATACGTCAACAAGTACTGAGACCCAACACACCTTAATATAACAACTAAAAATACAATAACAGAAATAGAAGATTTACACAGGATAAAAACAATCACTAGAAAATGCTTGTCAGTATCCTCCAGGGCCGCCATGGAGCTGCCCCTCACAGGACATCAGCCATCATCTGCCTGCCCATGGGGCTCCAGCCGTGGGGTAACAGCGATCAAGGGGCCATCAGGGGCCTCACGCCTGTAGTGGCCTGTGGGTTTACCCTATTAGTTCCAGGGACCCAGAATAAACATATTTTTGCATTAGCCTGTGCTTACCTGTAATTGCCACTGAGGAGTTCATATGTTAGGGCAAGAACATCACAGGGGGGACTTCACGTTCCCTCCCCTGGGTGAACTGTCCTTTCCCTTTCAACTTTAGGATATGATCTTTCCTTCCGTAGGTCACTGTGCTTCTCCTTCCACCCCTTGCTCAGCAAGACCACCCCAGGCCTTTCATCCCTGGGCATTCCTTCCTCCCTCTTTCAGCCGCTCCTCTTCAACTGCTCCACATTCCAATCCCCACTCTCCAATCTCACTCAGTACTTGTTCATGCGTCAACAAGTACTGAGACCCAACAGGGATCATAGTAGTAAAATGAAGGTTGGGGTGATCCAAGGAGGGATAGAGGAGCGGAGAGCATAGAAAGAGTTATTTTGGAGATCATAGCAGTAAAATGAGGTATGGGAAGAGTCAGAGAGTCGAGGCAGATGATATACTGAGAGTGGTATAGGGTGAGACATAGAGTGGTGCATTGAATAGAGTCAAAAGGTTTGTTTTGCTTCTACAGAAGTAGTAAATAAATAAATATATCGATGAACAGATGGTATACATGTATAAGGAAGAGAATATATTGAGATTTAAAATAGTATTTTATGAACTCAGGCTTTCAAGTTTGTTGTACTTTAAGGTAATTTATATTTGTGAATTTTTATAACTAATATGTTTTTTTTTTTTTTATATTTTCCTCAATATTTAAATAGTGAAGTACGTGTATGCATCACAATTCTTGACTTGAAACCAGTAGCCAATTTCACTTTGTGGCTGTATGTCTGATGATTCCATTAGCCTAACAACCCCCTTGGCTGAGTGCTTGGCACAGAGTGGGTCTGTCAGGCTACAGACTTCCACAGAGAGAGAACAACTTCTGTCCACAACAGCAAAGCCCACGAGCATGCGCAGTAGGCCAAAGTGACAACCTAATACTGTAATACATCTGACTAGTGCCGAAGGATGGAGAATGGATCCCTGGCTTTAGAATGGAACCCTCACAAAAAACACATCTGTGCTCTGCAGATGTCAGAGACTCTAGCATACTTGAGGAGACAGTGCTAAAAGTTACATGAGACAGAGAGACGTGATGTGGAAAGACCCCAAAATTGGGAAAAAGCCTGTGCATGCCCGTGAATGTGATATCTCTTCCAGTGGTGGCATATGTGTATTACTAAGTATGGTGATACATCCCTAAGCAGATGCAACAGATCCAAAAAATGATCTAACTCAGTGGTTCCCAACCTATTGCTTTCTGTGGACCCCCACTTTAACATTAATGGAACCCAGGGACCCCCACTGAATCATCATTGGAATCCAGGGACCCCCGTCTGAGTCATTACGGGAAGCTGGGGACCTAATCTGTCAATATTTGTTAATATATTTTAATTTTCTAAGCTCTCGCGGAGCCCCTGAGAAGGCTTCGCAGACCCCCAGGGGTCCCCGGACCACAGGCTGGGAATCACTGATCTAACTAACTACAAATGCTGGGGCTAAAATCTGCCACTTTTTGGGACTATGACGAAAATTGTAAAGTTTTCCCAATAAGAGGTCAAAAGATATGATATGGCTGGCTCCTTAAAATATGATACCGAAAGAACAGATATGCAAGCGCTGCTGTCTTTAAATGGCGGGCATTGAGGAGCTACCCTGCGCAAGCAGTGTGCCTGGCCTCAGAACAGGCCATTCAAATGTTTAGCAAGACCAAGTACAGAACATCTTGCTCGTTTCGTGTGACCTCCCAGCCTCATTCTTTTTGGTCAAATTGCACCAAGGTTTTCCAAGAGATGGTGACAGCTAGTTTCTGTTTGATGAAGGAAAATTAAACATTTTTTCCTTGACTTATTACTGACATTATTTGTTTATAAGTCACGGGAGCCTGCAATCCCTGCACATAAAAGCCTGTATCCAATTCCTATTTTACATTCGAAATGTGAAGTCTATACTGACCTGTATTCCCAAGAGATAGCTGCTCAACTGTTATACCTTATTACAGTTGAGTTCTGTCCTCAAAGTGCCTTCTGCCAGAGACAGCAGCCAAAGTGAAAGGCAGGTCAGGGAGCACAGTTACAGCTAGTTTTAGGGAGAGGAAATGGGTTTTCTTTCTCCTGATATCTGTTTCTAAAAAAAAAGTGACCAGCACAAAACTGATATTTATGGTAACATGTGTTTTGCACATGATAGGTCAATGAGGCATGATAGAATCACTGCATGCTTCTACACAGTTGGAGCTACAGCATTTTAACCTGACTTACATCAAACTGACATGAATAGTTATTTGCAAAAGTTACTAAGTGCTTTTTGGTGTGTTTAATTTTGTAGTACAGTTTCTGCTTTATTCTTCGTTTCTGCAATGAATATAAAAGAGCAAGAAAACAAGGATCTAAGCAATTTGTGAAGAGAGTGATATGGCCACATATTATAAAGAATAAGGTACCCCCTTGCTGTATTTTTTTTTAGAGATTTTGCAACCCACCTCGGACTTCCATGACCTTATAAAGATACTCAGCCTTCAGTCTTGTTCCATTGCAATGGTCATTGAACTCCTTGGTATTGAACTCCTCCATCTGTGTTATGATATATCAGGGATACTTTATCCCATATATGTTCTGGTAACAGCATTTTGTAAAAAATAAATAGTTTTTATAGAGGGTATCATACTGCCGTTTTGCTGTTTCCAACTCCTGAAAAGAAAAGATTTTACTATCACCTGAAATCATCCTCAGATGTATGGAATGCTAAGTTGGTACTGCCATGATTCCAATCACTCATGACCTGCAGATAACACTAGATGTCAGCAAGGGGCACACAATGGGCGTCTTGACAGTCTCCCACTCACTGTGATACAAAACAATGGCCCCTAGACATATAAATGCAACAGTGCTATCAACGAAATGGTTATTTATTCCAAACAATAATCAAGAAAATACTTCTTCACAAAAGCATTGTTTATTGGTGCAGTGGATGTGAGTGAAATATGTGCTCAGTGCTCTCATTGGTGGTCCACACATGAGACAATAATGATCAAAAGTGCATATCCAAAAACAGGAATAGCATGGCCCGTTCTTGGCTAATCAACAATATAGATAAGGGTTTGCAATTTCAGTCAACGTTTTGATCCCTAATGATTTAACAGGATCTTCATCAGGACTCTAGATATAACCTATCTCAACAATCATGAATAAAAATGCACCTTGCAAAAGGCTTAAGGGTAATGCAAAAATGAGCACTCCCTAAGGCGTGATACCGGAGGATGATGGTCCCAATCTCCAGGAGCCAAATGGAGGTGCGATGTGAGCAGCAGCCCATCAGCGAAGTGAAATTCGGGTGAAAAAGCTGTTGACTTTGCTGTTGGAACACTGCTGCGATCATGACGCACCTAATTTTCCTGTATTCCCTTCCTCTTTGGGAAATCTTCTGCATGCAGAGGCTCACGCCACACACCAGGCAGTGGAGCATCACCTTCCTTGGTTTGGGGATGCCTCCATTTGGCTCCTGGCATCCTGCTCCCGGAGTTTTGGACCATTATCTTCAGGTATCACACCCTAGTGACTGCTCATCTTTGTATTACTTCTTGAGTCTTTTGTAAGGTCCATTTTAACTCATGATTCTCAGGGTTGGCTATATCAAGAGCCTGAATAAGATCCCGCTAACTCATTAGGGATTGAAACGTTGACTGAAATAGGGGGCCCCTCTCCACACGGTTGATTAGAAAAAAATGGGCCACGCCGCTCTTGTTTTTAGAGGCACACTTTTGATCACGATTGAATTGTGTGTGTATCACCGATGAGAGAGCTCTGAGCATCTTTTTCACTCACACCTATTGCACTATATATTGCTTTTAAAAAGAAATATTTTCTTGATTATTGTTTGGAAAAAATAACCATTCGGTTGGTAGCATCGCTTTCATATGTCTAGGGGGCATTCTTTTGCATCTCAGTGTTTACCCAAGGTTCCTGATGACTCTCGGGTTTCCTTGTTATGTGGAAACAGACTCCTATTCACTGTCAGTTCCTAGCAGCTTTATTTCATTCCTTGTTTTGGTGGTGTCTTTTTTCTTGCCTTACACGCCTGGCATCCTATACGTTTGTTGTGTCATCCCCTCTGTCCTATTCCACCTAACACTTTCATTTCTTTCTAGAATGTTCCGCCCCAGATACCATCTTTACATAATCACTGCTCTCTTGGCTCAGATCCTATCTTACAGCCTGTTTATGTTCCAACTTAATTATGGCTTTGAAAAAACCTGCCTGGTTGCTGCCTGCAGTGCATGTGCTGGGTCCTGTGGTGACCCTGATGTTATGACTGCCTCGACTGCTCAGGCACCTGCGAGGATGCAGTGATACATAAAAGAAAGCCAAGCCCGGCCCTGTGACGCAGGCCACGTCCTGATGTCTGCTGGGGCGGCCATCTCCTGTATTGAAAACATGCGCCTTGTAGCTGGATACCCTTTGCAGTCTCGGCGCTCTACAAATAAATTACAAAATAAAAAGTTGTGTTATGCTCCACCGAGGCCTTTATTCTTTTCCGTGACACTCAGAGACGTTTTAAGGCCTGGGCAAAGGGGGCCCGGGGCCCCAGTCTGTCATGGGGGCCCCAGAGAGAGCCAGCTCTGTTCTGCAGAGAGTCTTGCCCTGATGACCTTGAATCACTCTTAGATTGTGTAATGTGGGTGATGTGGTTATGTTTCATGCAAAATCCGTAAAACAAATGTTGTTTTAGCTCAAATAAGGACGTCACTTAAGAAAAATCGGAGGGTGTCAGAGAGATTATTTGCAGTAATATTGAAAACACTCATCACTATCCCGGAATACTAGATGTGAACACATCTTGAATTTGGATGAGTGTGCAGCTGCACTGTCAGTGACCCGCCACAGAGGGCGTGGAAGAGCGGGGATTGGGTCATACATTTAAAGCTGTTCCAAACAGGGCCCCCAGAATCCTAAAGATGTCCCGGTGGCACTCCACGAAGAAGTTCTCATATTATGCTAAAACGGCTACCAAGTCACCCTGTGAGACATCTTCAGCCAGTCCCCGATTTCTAGACAGCAAGCAGTTGCATCTTGTGAGCTGCCCTTTTGCTGTTTGCGTTGTAACCATAAACACAGAAATCCAAGGATGTAAAATTGGCTGAACAGTCAGGACTGGCTCTGGGTGGGGCACTTGGCATGCATCCACTTGATATATTTATGGCAATGGGTTGACAGCGGATCACATTGGATAAATCACTTGGTTCAGTTTATCACCACTAACTCTGTGCACGGTTCATAAATCCCTATTAGTGAAAGTTGGAAATCTGCTCCTCTAAGATTACTCCTACGTTAGCAACAGATTTCCAGTTTTGCAAGGTTTTGTGAAGAATCCCGCCAGTAGTAGATTTCCAATGTTTAGAATTTACACATGCGTATTTTCCTTTAGGAGGAAAATTCTGCATGCATATATGTGACGCAAGTGCTTTCAGTTACTTTTCTATACCAGGAAGTATCCTCCCTTGAACAGTAACTCACTCCAATATACCCTACTAAAAGGGGTGTGCGGTTATCGGTTACGCTGTCATTTCTATAATGTGCTTTGTTATACTGTAGTTTTCGTACTGTCGCTTTAAAGTTTACATCTGTTAAAGTGGGGTCTAGGTTGCAATCCAGTGCTGGACTAGAGCTCTGCGGGGATGGGGGTCAGATGATGTTCATCTATACTGGAATCATATCTTGGATGTGTTGGATTCATTTCATGTAAGACTCCTTCTTACATGTATTGGCGACGAGGATGGAATACAAACCCTCACGTAAATGGGTTTGTACATAGTTTCTCCGCCCTTGGCCAGGCTTGCTCCTGGTCTTGAGAGCAGTAAGTTTGAATGCACGCCGAGGAAGGTACCCTGCCTTGGAAGACCTATGAGCATACTCACAAACGTAAAGGCTTTCTGGAGCTCATTTGCATTTTGCAGAATGTGCACCCAGATGCCCACATGTGTAAAGAAGGAAATACAGTTTCTGAACATAAAATTCCATCAACCTTATGTTTGTTAATCAGGATGTGGAATTTCTGTTCATAAAAGTTTATCTTACGTAAATGTAAGTGAAGCAGACCAACAACTGTGTGGTTCGTGCTTTAAGTAAACAGGCATGTTCCAGTGGCGGCGACATAGAAAGGAAAAGATCAGGCCACTGAAGGGCATTTTCGTATTGGCTTCATATAGCGCAAACCAAGGCAAAATGCAGCAGAGCGCTGTACAGGATCAACGTGTGTGTGATAAGAGGAGGAGCTGGTGTGTGGACTGTTACCACATCATGATGTAGTGGGGCAGAGTTTGTGGCACTGTTGATGGATACAGCTTTATCATTCCACATCCTGGATGCATAGAAAGAAAAGGCCTGTTGCCTTATTTATTTTCTCTTTTGCACTTGTTTGTCTCCAGTCTGATGGTGCCTGGCTTGTGTGTATCTCTAGAACCATCAGGGCTGTTTACTTTGTCAGCCAGGCAGGCAGGCGTGGCAGTCGTGATGGCTTTGATGATACAGTTGGTTTTGAAGATGGTCCAGTTGGGAAGGGGATTCAGTGGCGATCTATCAAGAAGTGGCTGATTAGGTAATATTTCTTCAGGCCTGCTGCAGCATGTAGCATGCCCCTAAAGAGGCCAGTGTGAAGACCTGGAGGATGTGTTCCAGGGTATTTCTACCATCCTGATGCAAAAGCAGGGGACGCTCCTTTGCAATGACGAAGGAGCATCGCCCCCCCCCAGCTAAGCCAGCAGCTGAAAAATAAAACAATAGTTTACTATTGTTTTATTTTTCAGCTGTGGCTCGGCCCGCAGTATGTGCAGCAGCATGTGCAGGGAGGAGCGCCTGGGCAATGGGAAGTGGGAGGGGGGAGGAGTGGAGTGCACTAAGTGCGCATGTGTGTTTGGTCACCCGTCCTAGGCCGGCCAAACACACACATGCGCACTTAAGTTTCTCCAACGTGGCTGTGTTACACAGCCGGGTTGGAGAAACTGCACAGACTCCCATGCAGTGTCTGAGCGGCAGGCCAGGCCTCTCAGACCAATCCTGACGCTGGTGTCCCATGGACTGCTGGGACACCAGAAGAGCAGAGGAGTGAGGCGGCAGGTGGCAGCGTCGGGAAAGGTACGTTTAAAAAAAAAAAAATTCACCCATCCCCCGTTGCCCCCCGCCTGCCCTTCATCTTGAGATTTGTGGCTTCCGCCACTATGCAAAAGTATAAAGGCTTTAACAGCACTGCTGAAGGCTGTTTCCGTGAGGGATGCTTTCAGTCCCTGCAGAGAGAGCAATGCCATCTTCTTTGTTAATTCATTTCTTGAGGGTGATAGATGTCCAAGGTGAATCAGAGTGAAAGATGGGATTCAAATCCGAGGTTCATTTCATTGAGTCAGATTTTGACAAGTTGTTGCATGTTGTTGGCGAATAGGAAGCAAGAATTCTGTGTCGTGTGGTTACTCCTTAATTAGGTGCTGGACATCCAGATCCCGAGGAGTTGGATGTCTGAAGCAGAGGATAATTTTAAATGTAGTTGTGTGTTGTCGGCTTATTTCTGAATGTTGATGTTATTGGTAACTAGAGCTCCAGAGGCCGACATGTGCCGGCTGAAGATGGCATTCAGGGGACAAGGTGGAAGCCTGGGGCAACTCCACGGGTGATCAAGATCTTCCGGGACCCAGAAGTGTCAATATGAACTAACTGTGTAAGTTTGATAGGTGGGAGGGCGGGGTGGATAAATGAATGACATTTCCATTGAACCACATTCAAGACTTCAGTGTATGAATGAAGGTGGGGTGGTCAGCAATATTAAAGGCAGCTGAGAGGTCCAGTAACATCAAGAGGCCGGTTTGTCTTTACCTGTGGTCAGAGGGCGTCTTCTATGACTTTTAAGGTAGTCGTGTGGCCGTTGGTTGGTGTCTGTTGGGATGGGGAAATGTTCCCTGCATGGCTGTGGGGATTGTGCACCTCTGTCTCAAAATCACGACAAGCTGTAGCCTCAGCCGACACTTATGTCTTATATATATTGGTGTGTGCACTGGAGGCACAGTTTCACATTTGACAACAAGCAGAGAGAACCAGCAGTAATCGCAGCAATATGATTCTAGGGGTAGAACAGGCCTTTTACCTATTGCCAGGCAGGGTGGATGGCCTACCACCCGCTCCTGCATTTTTAATTTGCCTGCCAGTCCCTTGCAACAGGATCCCCGCCCAGCCATGTGGGGCATAGATGTTGCCTATTTTTACATTGTGTGTGCAAGGGATGCATGTGGAGAGAGTATGACACATGTGGGTGTCGCCACAATGGGTTACATTTTGTCTCTATTACATTGTAGCAGTACCTGTGATGGAGGGTTGGAGGGACAGTCCAAATAGCGGCTGTGAACTGCAGGGCTTCTCCTCAGGACTTTCCAAGAATCCGTTGTAGTGAGCCAGACCGAGGAGTGTTAAGAAGTGGAGACATATCGCTCACTCAAAGCTAGGGTGTTTCACCCTGCCCTTTCCTGGTTCATTGTTCTCTGAACCTACTGCCCCTTAGAGGTTAAAAGGTAGTTAAGTGTGGCAGCTCTCTTGCCTTTGTGCCCTTCTTGTGTGTTTCTTCTTAAAGCAGTCTCCCAGTGACAACCCACCATCATGCTCACACTTCATGACAAAGACTTTGCTGGATCAGTCTGAGTGGACGAAACAAAAGAGCAAAACTGCCTAGAATGGGACTCCAGACTGATAGATGGAATCCACAACTGCTGTCTGCAACTTTAGTAGAAAGATCGAACACAAATGTCCATTGTACCAAGATTCCTTTTCCTGATTCTAGAGTTTCAACATCAGTGGTGACCAAGAAACTCCTTGAGCTCAATGGAAATTTTTAGGGTAAGGAGAGTGAACTTAGCCACAAGGGTTCCTCCGCTATCAAATTGCCAAGATCCACCTTGGAGGGCCATGGACCAGTGGGCATTATCACTTTAGTCTTGTCCACCAACCAAAGAGCAGGTTACCCGGCGGATCACCCTAGTACTGACTTACAATTGGTAGATCCATTTCTATGCCCTCAAAAGATTATGAACTTGCATTGCACACTGCATTGTGTTAGTATTAAAGTACTTTTGTTCAGAACTAAAGTACTAGCTGGACAGTGAAATATCAGATGGCTATTAAGTGTTGAGTATCTATCTCCACCCCACCTCCTGGTACTATCCCAGGATTGCTCAACTGTGCTATCTTGAATGTTAAACACTGAAGTGGTGTACCTACTGCTCTGTTTCGGGTTTAATAGTAAAACTTCGGGACACAAATGGTAATCAACATCTCTGATTGTCATAATCTGAGCTCAGTAACCCATCTGCCGATACTCCTGAAAATACTCCTACAGTGTTGATATGATTGTGAAGTTGTGCATATAAACTGCTTTTTCAATTATCTTGCCGATAAAGGGTAGATGAGTGATGGGCCAATAGTTGATGAGGTCATCAAAGTGTACCATTAGTATCTTCAGGAGTGGGAGGATATGACCTGTCATGGGAGCTTCATATGGCATGCCTTGAGCGAGGGAGGTGCTAATGTTGGCCAGTAAGGGTGAGCGAGCATTAACGGAAAATAATTAGATGAAGAATGAGGATAAGACATCATTTTCACAGAAGGTGCCTTTGAGAGAGTTAAGGATGTCAGCAATGTCTTTAAGAGATAGGGGTTTGAAGGATGACCATTGTGGAATGCAGCATGAGGACTGCGTGTCAGAGGAGAAGCAAGTTTGGTGTTGCCGATATGGTGATATATACTCTGTATTTTTTTTATTGAAGAGGTGGTTGATGGCATCTCACTAGTCGATACAGTGAGGGATATTAAGGTCAGTAGGGTGATGCAGTACTTGTTCTTTTTGAAGAACGTTCTGCCTCAGTATCTTTGGCTCATGTGATAATTTGTCTCCCTGTTGGGTGGAAGGACTTCAGTGGTGTGAGGCAATCAGAGGTTCTGTTTTTCTTCCATTTTCATCCTGTCTGTAGAGGGACCATTTTATGTCAGTGAGGTCTTAGGTGTATCAGGCTGTGGAAGGGTTCAGAATGCACTTTCATGTTTTAGATAGAGAATGGATATTGACTTGTTTTCCAAAAATGGACTGAAATCATTTAGACGGTTTTGTTGTCAGATTTGGAGGTGAGAGCACAAGAGATTAGTTTGAGTTTTAGATTGTCTACGGAAATTCTTTGAAGGATCCAAAGATTTGTTATTCTCTTTTGGAGTGACATCAATGTGTTAGTTAGGCACAGTGCGGGGTGATACGAATGGCGAGGTGGTCGCTCCAGTCTAGAGTCAAAGGAGGTTTGCATTGGATTGTTGGTGACAAGGTTCATGATGTGGCCTGTGTAGCATGTTGATTGTGAGACATGTTATACTAGGTTGAGCATATTAATGAGATTGAGAAGTGCCTCTGGTTTTTCATGCTTGAGACACCTAGGAGGTTAAAGTGCATGGAGTACTATAAAACGTGGCAGTGATGAGTATGAGATAGAGTACAATGGGTACTTTTAGGGTGTGTGCTGGTTAGTGGGATATGTATGAGGTCGGGTCTATGTGTTGGGAGGTTTTCATTTGAGCAATAATGTGGTCTACATCTGGGTGCAATTGTTAGGATGGCAGCGTGTGACAACATGAGATACCAGGACAAAGTCCAATGTGGCCTTGATGTACAGAGCTCCTCAAAGACTTTCACTTCCATCATCAAGTCTAGGAGTAAAGAGTGAACAAAGAAATAGTTTCTGACACGAAGTTAAACATTTAACATAATCTATTTCATTTGAAAAAATTAAGGGCCAGATGTATCAAGCTACCGGTTTGCATTTCTTAAATAGTGAATTTTAAGAAACACTATTCAAGAAATGCAAAATGGGATGTATGAAAATTGCGATTCCATAATAGTGATTTCTTAAAAGTAGATATCGTTATTACTGAATCGCAATTAGGGAATGGGACCCCATTCATAGGTGCGAATGGTTTTGCATTTCCGAATTTGCAAATTCCTGTTAGGAATTCGGAAATTAGGTAATGCAAATCCCAGGGTGCTGGGGGCCTGAGGCCCCCTTTGATGCACCCCCAAAAAATATCAGTGGACATGTGAAGCGCACACATGCCATAGGGGCATGTGTGCGCTACATGTCATTTTTAAAAATGCATTTTTAATGCATTTTTAAAATTGCACATGCTTACCACCAAATTGGATTTGGTGATAATTGCAATTCCTAAATGCCCAATTCGCATTTAGGAAATGCGTGATACATGTGCTTTGGAAATCGCAAATGGGAATTCCCTATTTGCAATTCCCTATTTTGTGAATAGCAATTTGCGATTCCCTAAATGGAGTCGCAATTTTTGCAATTCCTTAAAATTGCACTGCGAATTCCTTTCATAAATCATGAAAGGCGATTTTGCATTCGCAAATGGTGGAATTTTCCGATTCGCACCGTTTGCGAATGCAAAATCCTTTGATACATCTGGCCCTAAGTGTGTGAAGTTAAGCGTATGGAAGGTGCGAGCCACCTAGGATCTGCTGCACAGCTCCAATACATTCCTCCTTATTTCACAAGTGAATAAGAGTTGAAGACAGAAATTTGAACTTAGTATACAATTTCAAGCTGTCTGAAAACTCAAAATATTTTTTACATGCAAGCAAAAATATATTTAGAATTAAGAAAGACCAAAGAAATTGCTGAAGGTGTGCTGCATCCTGTCTCTAGGCTTGGCAAGGAGAATTACTTGTGCCCTGAATGAACATTATGTGTAATGTATTGAAGTTCTAGGTGAAAAAAATATGTCAATATGTACAATATATATGTTTTGGGTGCTATAAATTGTATATAAAGTATATGCATGTGTGTGTGTGTGTGTGTGTGTGTGTGCGTGTGTGTTGATTGCCATAGTACAGCACAATTGACACTGTAAAAACAGTTTTTACTGCCTCTTGAATTGCATGTATCAATTACTTTACACAGAGAAACAACACTCTCAATTTAACTATACTGCACAATGTAACCCCTTCCATCCTGGTTTTGATTAAATACCTTTTGGTAAAACAAGTGCACATGAAAAAGTAGCATGGCATAAACCTTATCTGCAGATGTGCAACTTGTAACCTGCTATTAACAATTATTCTTGAGGAAGGAGGGGGCATCGTGAGTCATTGAAGGCTTTGCCTCTTGTGAGTCATGCCCCCCCCCACCCACATTCAACAATGGTAACACCTAAAATATTACACTGTGCATTTCTGCACATATGTTATCTATTACAGATGTGACGATAGTACCTCAATAGTTATGGTTAGGTTAGAGTTCCCAATAAAAAGACATTGTTTGTTTTCTTTGAAACTTGATCTACCCAAAACTTTCACAAAAATGTACATCCACTTTGGGTTCTTCATTGTAAGTTTTATGCAGATTCATCAAGTTGTGGCGTAAAAATATAGGGCATCCCAAGAGAGACGTTTCCAATTTTAGCTCCCATAGGATTCTTTGTTCCTCGATAAAGAAAAAGCAGGAGAACAAAACTACTCCAAACTTGAGAGCTTTACTGAAAGAAGTGCCTTGGCCTTGTTTAGTGTAAATCTGTTCAGTAGTTTGCAAGAAATTAGCATGTAAAAAGTGATCCAGTCCGGGCATGAAGAGGTTACATTTGAGAGCTATCTGAGCCAGTTCGCAGATCGTCTGCGGATTTGTGAATTCACGAAGGACACGTTATATCACAGCAAGATGGTATCTATATCATGTTTTTATTCAAAGTGCTTTACATCAAACTTTTTGTATACAATGATTACACAACAATTGGATCAGACGTACTGGGATGTGAAGATGCAGATCACACACATCTAAACAGCAAGCACTCAACCTGCTGAGGTATCCTACTACTGTGCACCAGTGCTTGCAAGGCAAGCAGGGCCAGTTTTACTCTACTCACTGCACTTTTACTGCACTAACTGCAGAATTTCATGCAATTTCACCATATGCCATATCCACCTCTCTCACTGCACACCTTACTGTGTTCACAGCAAATTTTTGTTAAAAGGTTCATACAACAGCAGGTGCCTTTTGCAATAATACATCTCATGTTTTCAACATGAGGATAGGCCTCCTAGGATTAAGGTTTTTAGGGGCATATTTAGGAGCCTCTAGCGCCTACTTGCTCCAAATTAGTGTCATTTTTTAATGCTAATGTGGGCCAACGAGGCCAAATTCACTGCGCCAAATTTACAAAGTGGGGTAATGCATACATTGCCCCACTTTGTAACCCTTTGCGCTACATTATGCCTGCGCCAGGCACAGTGTGTGCAAAGGAGGTGTTCCCCCGTTAGGGGGGGTGAAAAAATGGTGCAAAGAAATCTAAGAGATTTCTTTGCGTCATTTTTTTCAGCACTTTTAACGCCTGCTCAGAGCAGGCACTGAAAGAAGGCACACCATTGTTTACAATGGGCCTCATTGGGCTTTGCAGGATTAGTGTCAACATTTCTAACTCTAATCCTGCAAAGCTCCGAACTAGCGTAAAAAATGTTGACGCTAGTTCCCTAACTACTGCCATAGTGCGCCGTGTCTCAGATACGGAGCACACATGGTGGCATTAGGGGGCGCTAAAGGGCCCAAGAAAAGTGGCATTGCACTGGGTGCAGCGCCACTTTTCTTAAATCTGACCCTTAGTGCTTTAGATAAAACAGACTTTTCTATCCTGGAGCTCTCCCATATGAAAAAGGCCATCTTGAGGCCTTTTGCAGTAATTTCACACCACCGATAGGAGGCATCCAAAGGCTGCTGACTCACTTTGGGCCACATGTACCAAGCATTTTTCCGGTCACAAACAGCTCATCGGGCCGTTGGCAACCAGACAAATGCTTTTTGCCATGCACCTTGTAAATTGTTACCGAATTGCATTTTACTTTTGCGATTA
This sequence comes from Pleurodeles waltl, assembly GCF_031143425.1. Classification (NCBI taxonomy): domain Eukaryota; kingdom Metazoa; phylum Chordata; class Amphibia; order Caudata; family Salamandridae; genus Pleurodeles; species Pleurodeles waltl. The sequence continues at coordinate 1,814,834,406 of NC_090444.1, forward strand.
GGTATTAGGAAGGAGCGTGTTTAGGGCGTCTCTTCCTAGTACTGAATAGCACTGGTATGTGTAAATGTTTTGTGACCAGAATGCGGTTGCAAAACATTAATATTTTACCAACTCCGTAGAGGAGGTGGTAACCTATTCGCAAATGGGAAGGCATCCCCAAGGGACCCCTTCCACTTTGTGAATGTGGGCGCCAACATTTTTGAAGGGAAGGTAGTTGTCCCACGACTGCCTACTCTTAAAAAACAAAAATGTAACTTTTCATTTTTGTTTTTGTAATGCATCCCTTTTTCCTTTAGGGAAAACGGGCTGCATTACAAAAAAATGCTTTATTTAAAACATAATCACAGATAGGTGGTCTGCTGACCCCATCAGGCCATCATCCCTGTGATTGTGGCCATTCCCATTGGGTTGCACATTGCGAACATCCTCGTTTAATATTGATGAGGCAGGTCCCTTGCGTCGCACTTGGGAATCACAAACAGTGTCTGAGACACTGTTTTACATTGCAGTTTGTGATTTCCTAATTACGAATCACAAAGATTCGCAATTAGGAAATGGCAAACTGGAATTAAGGGTCAAATGTACAAAAATCCTATTTTGCATTTCTTAAATAGCGACTTCTATTTAAGAAATGCAGAATGCTATGTACAGAGATACCGATCTCCTAATAGCGAATCCTACCAAGTAGGAATCGCTATTAGGAAATCGGTATTAAGAAATCCCATTGCATTTTAGTCAATGGGACACTTTTGCATTTCCTAAATAGCGGTTTCTTATTAAGAAATCGATATTTAGGAAATGAAAGACCAGGATGGCAAAGGGCAAAAGGCTCCCCTTAGTGCACCCCAAAAATAAGGGTGCACCTGTAGAGCACACATATGCCTGAGAGCCATATGTGTGCTCTATTGCAATTTTGGGGTACTTTTTAGGGTCGAGCCTGCGAGCGCATGCACTAGCGCATGCATCTCGCTTGCGAGAGACTGCTGTGTTCAATGAAGGGCTTGGAGCCCTCCTTCCGCTCACCATTGTCTGGTTTGCGTGGCACTCTTCTTTACAGCCTCATAATTCGTCAAGGCATGCCTGGCATCACTTCCGTTTCTGTGTATGGAGCAGGAATCAAGCGCTAATGAATTCAACTTAATTAGTGTCCCGACGTGATCGAGGTACTATTTTTTGTACATAACTTTGAGTGTTGCGCAAACGGAAGGCTTGTGACTGGCAAAAACGTGCCCAGCAGGCACAAAATTGCAAAGTTTTATTTTTTACAGCTAACTTTATTTTATTTTGCCGAATCATCTTTTCTCAGTTTCTTCTCATGTTTTCTTTTGCTTTTGCTCGTGGGTGCTGTTGCCAAAAGATGGCAATTAACTTCTTTGAAATATGCGAGACCTATTGCATTGCAAATGCTTGTTTTAAATTGCATCTGGTTACCACCGTGGTTATTGCATCTCCTAAATGCCTACGTCGCATTTAGGAAATGCTTTGTACATCAGAATAGGAATCCCAAATAGCAAATCCCTATTTACGATTTCCTATTCTGGGAATCGCAGATTGCTATTTTTATAGGGTAGAAATTGCAATTTGCGATTCCTTAATGGCCTTTGTACATAAGAAAAGGCAGTTTTGCATCTCTTAAGGGCTTGAAATACGGAATCGGACCATTAAGAAATGCACAAGGGCTGTGTACATCTGGCCCTAAGTACATCTGGCCCCTTGTCTTTTGAAGCACTGCTCTTCCCAGGTCCGCCAGAGCCAGGTCGTGGTCTAATGAAGAGCAGAACTAGGCCAATGGACCCAGGCTGGAGAGGGCAGGGTATTATTGCACGCATGGTTGAGTTTTGACTGATATGAAACTATGAAGGACTCAGGAATCCGGATAATGTCCGGTGACTGGAAGAGGACCCGTGTAGTGCAGTTTTCAAATTCTACGAACAGGCCACAGAGCCCCCTGGGGCATTGTTACTGAACAATTAATGATATAGTGTCAGACAGACAGAGTGCCCAGAACCCGTTCCACAACATGCAGCCCGCGTGCACAATAGGGACCAGCCTGCCTCTCCTTACCGGGGAAGAGACCACAGCACGCGCATAGGGGCTTCCGGTCCAGAGGGCTCGAGCTATGTGGGAGGCTGAGAAAGACACCTGGGTGGAGCGACGTCACAGGAAGGGCCTCGCAGGTTTATCTTACATATGTGGCAAAGCTGAGCTTTAGCGAGAACCATTTTTATGTTGCAGAAGAGTCTCTAACAGGACTCTGTGCATACGGTTGTGTGATAGTGTGTGTGTGTGTGTGTGTGTGGGGGGGGTTAATTGAGAACGGACCACAGGGAGCAGGATGCGATGGGGTGAGGGCAGATGTGGCATGTTGTTGGGGGGGGGGGACGACGAGGGGACGAAGCACTGCCCCCATAACATGCCCAAACAATGGGGCATATGTCCCAACGTACAATTAATTATTGTATTTAATTTACTATGTATGTTTGTACACCATATAAACCTCACCCGGGGACAAAAATGGGTATTACACGATACACATTATAATTTGTCACCATTGGGATACACTAATCCTAAAAATAATTAAACAGTGTAACCAAGGCACCAATAGTTCGCATATCATTTACATACATTAAAAGAATCGTCTTCTCATTCTCACATAGATCAGCCAGGCTTCAAACAGAAGCACCGGTGATTTGCTTTATAAAGTTCAGTACAAATAAAATGTGGAATATTGTTTCTGAACCTGGTTACTTACAGCACACAACTCGGGCTTCTGACATTTCCTAACTATAGTTGTAAAGATCTCGCCACTAATCACTGCATCAAAGCACCAATCAAGCAGTTCCAAGATTATGAGGCAGGTTATGCATATTTTTATATAGTTAAACTCACAGACAGCTCACTTAGGCACAATTTATTTAAACAAACAGATTTTGAATATATGAAATGCAATTTAATTTTATAGGTACATGTTGAGATAGAACTGTCCTCCTGCATGACTCATTAGAGGGTGCATCCTGTCACGTGTTCACTTTGCAGCAGCTGTAGGTTTTTAGTTTTTGGCCCCAGAATACACCACAATTACCTGTTACCTTCAGCGGAAGAGTGGCCTACCTGCCTCTCTGATTTTCAAAGTCCTGTCAATTCCTTCCTCCCAGGTTCTCTGTCCATATGGGATGTGGTGGGCGTGGTATACATGCTCTGTGGTTGAGACACTGTGGGCGTGGAGGATGCTACGTGCAAGCATGACTCCTTCATGCGTGGCTCCCCAGCCCTCATGATTCCACAATGAGGCTTGTACTACTGTGACTCCTGCACTGTATGTGTAGGATTAGCTCTTGAACCTCAGGGTAGGCAGGGAGAGCGGCCCAAGGCTTCTTCATGAAGGATGTTGTGTGCGAGCATCCATCCTTCATGCGTGGCTCCTCAGTCCTCGTGACTCCACAGTAATGTTTGTACTACTGCAGCCTCTGCACTGTATGTGTAGGATTAGCCCTTAGCCCCCAGCCCCCATGGTGGCTAGGGAGGGTTGCTAGGGAGAGTGGCCCAAGGCTTCTTCATGAAGGATGCTGTGTGCAAGCATCCATCCTTCTTGCGTGGCTCCTCACTCCTCGTGACTCCACAGTGATGTTTGTACTACTGCAGCCTCTGCACTGTATGTGTAGGGCTAGCCCTTAGCCCTCAGTTTACCCAGGGAGAGTGGTCCAAGGCTTCCTCCTGAGGATGCGGTTAGCTCTTAACCCTCAGGGTACCCAGGGAGAGTGGTCCAAGGCTTCTTCATGAAGGATGCTGTGTGCAAGCATCCATCCTTCATGCGTGGCTCCTCAGTCCTCGTGACTCCACAGTGATGTTTGTACTACTGCAGCCTCTGCACTGTATGTGTAGGGTTAGCTCTTAGCCCTCAGGATACCCTGGGAGGATGGTCCAAGGCTTCCTCATGAAGGTGGTGTGAGATTCAGACTCAGAACTCAATCAAGTATACAACAGCAATTAATAATTTGCAACAAGATGCTAGTAAACAAACATAAATTTCAGTTTGAAAACATGGATATATTTTGTCCTGAAAAGGTCACCAGCATTAGAGCTGCATTTAAGTTTCATAGCGAACGTTACTTCCGACTAAGGGGCAGGTTTACTAAAATTTTCCAAGGTGGTTGTGCCACTTTTATGGTGCATCTACAATGCAAAGTGTCATTTCTGATTTACAAAGACAACCAAATCAGATTTGCATGGCTTTCCATGGGAGTCTCCCTAAGCAGTAACGCAAGGCAGTGCACAGCTCTACCTTGAGTTACTCTGTGTTAAGGATGTGTTCCATGGGTGCAGCACGAGCATTCTCATGCACCCACCAATCGATCTTGGCGCGTTCCCAGATTTACTAAAGGTAGTAAACCTGTGACTGCGCCAAAAAGCCTAAACAGGTGTAACAAGTAGACATATGTTTATTTCCCCTCCTTACTCCCTCTTTCTATGTGTGTTGCATTCTGTAGCACACACAGAAAGAAGAAAATGCCATTAAGGATTGTTTTTGTGTGGCAAGGTATCCCTTCTTGCACAAAAACTATCCTGCTTGTAACACAGGTGCCACTGCACCGTAGTGCAAGCAGGGTTCCTGCGTTGACGCTAGGCAGCACACTCTGCGTCAGCACTAGGAGACAGCGGAAATGTGCTTTATCTTAGTAGATATGGTGTATTTCTGCCGTCTCCCTTTAAATTTAGTTCTTATCTTGTCACATTTGCTGTGCATTTAAAGACAGAGGCCAAATGTTAGGATCGGTCTTCTGAGAAAGCTTGGTGTTTTTTGTTTCTTTCTCTGACTTCAAAGTGATACGATTTATCAGACAATTACAGGAGGTGAAAATGAAATACCTTTTTCTAGCACATAACAAAATGTAAATGTCTGTAAATGAACTGTGCACATACTTCATTATATATCAAAATGGAGAAGACACAAATGAAGCACATTTTTAGTAGTTCTGAAGTGTTGTGGAAACAAATATCTTAATAAGATTAAAACAAATCAATATACTAGGTGATGCCATTTCCACACATTATTGTTTATGTGCTGTATTGTTTTATCAGCAAAACTGTATGTCTCTGGAAATGTGATGCTCATTTCAACTGAAAATGTGTTGTCTGTAATGACAGTGTGCTACCACTCCATGAATAGTCCACTCAATGCCACTCCACTCTACAACACTCTACTCCACTGCACGCCCCTCCACTCTATGCCATGCAACTCCTTGCCAATCTATGACCCTCCACTCTGTAACACTCCATTCCATAACACTCCACTCCACTTCACTCTCAGACACTCTATGCCACTTTACTCATCTCTACACCACTGCACAATGACATTCTACTCTACGACACCTCACAACACTCTATGCCACTCTACAACGCTGTGTGGCACTCTACACGACTCTCCTTTACTCCACTCTATGACACTCCACTCCATGACACTCCACTCTATGACACTTTATGCTATGCCACATTACTCAACTCTACTCCACTCTCACTATGCCACTGTACTCCACTCTACAACTCTTTACTCCACTCTATGCTACATCACTCTATGACACTCCACTCTGTGACACTCTACTCTACTCCATGCCACTCTATGCCAAACTACGCCACTTTACTCCACTCCATACCACTCTGCGCCTCTGCACACCACTCTGCCACTTAACTCTAAGCCACGCTACACCACTCCACTCTATGCCTCTCCATGCCATTCCACTACTCTATGATACTCCACTCTTAAGACACTCCACTCTATGCCAATCTGCCACTCTATGCAACTCCACTCTACACCACGCTACTCCACTTTATGCCACTCCATTCTGCTGTATGACCATTTAATCCACTCTACATCACTCCACTCTACTCTATGATACTTTACTCCACTCTAAGCTAGGCCACTCTATGCCCCTCCTCTCCACATCCCTCCACTCAACAACACTCTACGCATCTCCACTCTCTGCCCCTGCACTGTATGCCCCTCCACTGTACGACACTGCACTCTATAACACTCCACTTTACAACACTCTAAACCACTCAACAACACTCTACGTCCCTCCACTCTGCGCCCTAACACAATACTCCACTCTACAACATTATTTTCCGCTCTACGAAACTTGGTGCCACTCCTCTCTACAACACTTTATGCCCCTCTACTCCATGACACTCCACAACAGCCCTACAACACCTTACTCCACTCTATGGCACTTCACTCTACTCCACAACACTCTAACCCACTCTACTCTGCTCCACTTCACAACACTCTACTCCACTCTAGGCCACAACACTTTATGACACAATACTCTCCTCCACTTTACAACACTCTACTCCAGAACACTCTATTCAACTCTATGCAACTCAGTGTACACCACTCAGTGCCACTTTACTCCACATACAACACTCCCCTCCACTCGAGAACACTTTATTCCCCTCCGCTCTCTGCCCGCCACTCTATGCCCATCCACTGTACGACACTCCACTTTACAACATTCTACTCAACTCTATGCCCCTCCACTCTACGCCCTTACACAACACTCCAGGGCACTCCACTGTATAACACTCTATTCCATTTTATGACACTGCGCCATGCCACTCTATGATACTTTATGCCCCTCTACTCCACTCTATGACAATCAACTCTACCACGCTCCACTCCACAATACTTTACTCCATTCTGCTCTACTCTATGACACTCTACTCCACTCTAGGCAACAACACTCTATGACACTCTACACCCCTCCTCTCTACGTCACTCTACTCCACTCAATGGCACTCCGCGACACTCTATTCAACTCTACACAGCTCCTTCGACATCACTCCATGCCAGTTTACTCCACCTACGACACTCCACTCAACTCTATGACACACTATCCCACTCTACTCAACTACTCCACACCACCACACTCTATGCCACTCCACTCTATGACACTCTACTCCACTCTACGATGTTGTACTCCACTCTATACCCCTCCACTCTATGACACTGTACTCCAGTCTATTCCTCTCCTGTCTTCTCCACTCCACTCTATTCTACTCCACACCACTCTACTCTGCGACACTCTACTCTACGACACTCCATGACACTATTCTCAACGACACTCCACTCTACCCTACGACACTCCACTCTACTCTACGACACTCCACTCTACTCTAAACCACTCCACTGTACTATGTGACACTACTCTATGCCACTCCACTCTACACCACTCCACACTACTCCACTCTACGTCATTCCATGCTTTTCCACTCCCTCTAAGCCACTCTACTCTACTCCAATCCACTCCAAACCACTCCCCTCTATGCTACTAGCTTTTAGCCATACTGAACAGCAGCCATGCTGGTGTACAACATGGGTAAAACACATTGGCAAAGCCAATAGCTATTGCATAGGTGAGACCTATCGGCTTTGCCAATTCCTGTTGGTCTTTAACTTCAGGAGTAGCAAAGTCAAACAGTAGGTTGCTACCTGGACGGTCTGTGGAAAGAATGTCTTGTTCAGGCAGCATTTTTTGTGAGAGAGGGCCAGATGTGCAATGCTTTTTCCTGGTCGCAAATGGCCTGATTCTCAGAATCAGGCCGTTTTCAACCAGAAAAAAGCATTTCTGGAACTATAGACCCCATTTTGTGATTCGGTAATCCATTACCGAATCACAAAATGTTTTTGCGAATAGCTATTAGGAAGGGGCGTGCCAAGGGCATTCCATCCTAATAGTGAGTCGTAGGCTCATGTATGACTGTTTTGCGAATTTGGATGTGGTCGCAAAACAATCGCAGTTACCACTAACTAAGTTGGTGGTAACCCATTCGCAAATGGGAAGGGGCCCCCGTGGGACCCCTTCTGCTTTGTGAATGGAAGCAAAAATATTTTTTCTAAGCAAGCAGTGGTCCCAAGGAACACTACCTACTCTGAAAAAATGAAAAGAAAACTTTTCATATTTTTGTTTGAAATGCAACCTGTTTTCCTTTAAGGAAAACGGGCTGCATCTTTTGTTTTTTAAAAACTAGTTTATTAAAAAAGCAGTCACAGATATGGTGGTCTGCTGTCCCCAGCAGGCCACCGTCTCTGTGAGTGCAGCCATTCCCAATGGCGTCGCAAATTGCGACCTCTCTCATGAATATTGATGAGTTAGGCCTTTGCGACCCCGTTGGGAATCGCTAAATGTGTATGAGACACTTTTGTACATTTCATTTTGCGAGTCTCTAATTGCAACTTGCAAAATGAAAAGGTCATACATCTGGCCCAGAATGCTTATCATATCAATGTACATTTTCGGAGAATTTATTTTGCACACCCTAAGCCTAGATTGACTAAGGGCTGCATAAACACTTGCACTAATTAAGCTGTGCAATTTCCCACTGTTCTCGGGGTCTTTTTAATGGCACGCAGATCAGCGCACTGCTTTATTTTGCACCCGTTTTGTAGTTTGGTACACTGTTTGTTATTCCGTTTTGTCAACACCCCTGCATACTCCGCGAGCCCTACTCCCAAGCAGAGCTCTGCAGAAGAGCGAGTGGCTCTGTGCACAGAACTGGTAGAAAGAATCCAGACATGCTGAGGGCAAAGACAACACATGGCACAGGGCGGAACGTGAAAACATCCAGCCCGCATCAAACAGGCGTGGACAGCGCCAGGGAGGGGAGAATGCGAGAGGGAGAGATGCAAACATGTGAGCAATGCACGCGAGCTGACAGGAGACAGGTGATGGGAGCATGAGCAAACTGCAGTCTCATGGTAGGCCCTGCCTCCTCCCAGCGGCCCTCAGCAAGCCAGGCCCAGCTCCTGCATCCAGAGGCCACTCAAGCTCATGTCAGCACACAGCCATCTGAGGCTCCAGGTCTCACAGGCAAGGCGCGCTGGTCTCCTCCACACAGAACAAGCGAACTGCAGGAGATGGGTGAATGAATGCATGAATGAAGGCTCTTGAGGTGGCCAAAATGGCTTAGTGAGGCGTTGGCTGCTATGTGTGTAACCTGGAGGTCATGAGATGGAATCCTAGCAGAGCCAACCCAGCCTTTCATGTACCCAGGGCCGATAAATTAAACACTGTTCAACAGTAACATTATTTGTGGGTTGAATAAAAGGCAAATCTGTGGCATTTAAAGTTATTGAAAAACAGGCTGTTTTATGTAGCGCCACATATCATGCAGGAGTTTGGAGGGTTCTCACCCAAGGCATTCTCAGAGCAGGACAGCTGCCCGTTTACGGAAATTAGAATTTAGCCCTCAGACATTCACAGACATATTTAGCAAAGTTTCACGCAGCGCATCGCAGCGAGCCACCTTGCTCACTGCGGTGCGTAAATGGGAAAGGGTAAGAACGTCCTGTATTTAAAATTATACGTCTCAGTCCTGCCATTATTTCCTAGCGATGGTGCACTTTTTACTGCCTAGGGCTTACATAGGCACCCTTGTGCCATGGTGCAAGGGAGCCTGCGTTGCAAGCAGGATTGTTTTAGTGCAGAAAGGGGCAATTCCTGCAGAAACAGACTCCTTGGAGGCATTTTCCTCTTTCTATGCGTGCTGCACAATGCGGCACACGTAGAAAGAGGGAACTGTGAGGAGGAATAACAATACGTCTCCTCATTGCGCCTCTGGTGGGGAGGGCGTACAATTCTGACGCATATCCGTGGCTAAAGGTGTTGGTAAATCAGGGAATGTGTCAGAATCCATAGGTGGATGCGCGGGAACACCCACGCATGGAACGCCTTCCTGCCGCTGAGTCAGGCAAGGCAGCGATTTGAGCTGCCTTGCGTTACTTTAGATTTATCAAGCCGCGCAAGGCCACACAAGGTGGATTTTGTTGACTTATAAACCTCATTTATGTTTTTGTCGCCCTTACACTCCCTTGTGTAGCACAAGGGTGACGCAAAACCATGGTAAATCTGGCCCTAATTCTCTAAAAAAGGTAGAGTAGAGAAAACAATCACACCCTTTGACCCCAATGGTTTCACAGGTTTGACCTCCTATCCCACCTTTATGCCCTCAACAGCCTCCTACTTGTCCCCGAGTTGCTATGGGAACAGCAAGAGCTATACACTACTTAAATAAAACAGGAAACCAATATTTCTAGTCACTATCTGTTCCTGCCTTCATAATCTCTGAGAGTTGGGGTAAGAAAAGCAACGCCAAGCGCAAGAAGAGCAGCATCAGGAGTGACAGCAGCACCGCAGAAAATAAATGCCGGACTGATAACCGCACAAATCTAAGATTACCTCGCGTGATTCAACTTTATAATTATAAACCAGACAAAGACAAAAAAAAAAAAAAATCGTTGATCAAATTATTGTTTTCCCTATAATAATTCAAAGAAATTATGTAAAAAGTGGACCACGCCCTTCAAGGTAGCTTAGGGAGTCAGCAAGGATGTGTCCTCGCCCTCACCTTGTTCTTGTTGTTTATAATTTACTACATCATGGGCCAGATGTAGGAAGCGTTTTGCATGGTGCAAACACCGAATTTCGCTGTTTGCGTAATGCAAAACGCACATCGCGATGCTCACTCCCATTTTGCGAATCGGTAACCAGGTTACCGACTCGCAAAATAGGAATGCGACTCGCAAATAGGAAGGGGTGTTCCCCTTCCTATTTGCGATTCGCATCGCGACGTAGAATTGCTTTGTGACCGCGAACGCGGTCGCAAAGCAATTTGCATTTAGCACCCATTTCAAATGGGTGCTAACCCATTCGCAAAAAGGAAGGGGTCCCCATGGGTCCCCTTCCCCTTTGTGAATGGCCCTGAAAGCATTTTTTCAGAGCAGGCAGTGGTCCTGTGGACCACTGCCTGCTCTGAAAAAATGAAACACAAACGTTTCATTTTTTTGTTTGTGTTGCAACTCGTTTTCCTTTAAGGAAAACAAGCTGAAATACAAAAAAAAAAAAAACTGCTTTATTAGCAAAGCAGTCACAGACATGGTGACATATTAATGAGGTGGGGTTCTTTGCGACCCCCTTGCGATTCGCAGATACACCATCCTGCATCCGATTTTGCGACTTGCAAATTGCGAGTCGGTCAGACTCGCAATTTGCAAGACGCAAAATCGGATTTACCTACATCTAGCCCCAACAACCTTATGAGTTGTGATAATGACTTCCTTAATATTATTCCTTATTAGGGGAAATCAAAATACCCGCCCTCTTGTTTGCGGGTGATACTCTATTAGTATTGAAAACCCCAAACTTTACTGAGCAGCTTTGGTAGATTTGGCTTGGATCATGGACTGGCAATCAATGCAAGCAAGACAAACTGCACGGCCACCCATTCTCCTGGAGGTGTTCAGAGGACCATTAATGTTGGAAGGGAAAGGGTTGGCCAAGGTGCTAGATTTTGACTACCTAGGCATTCATCTTTCTAATGCAAACTCATGGGCCACCCAGGTGACTAAAAGGTGCCTTATATTGAAGCATAGGGCTGCGACCATCTTAAAATTTGCAAACAAAACCTTGTCCCACCCAATTTCTACCCCTTCTTGAGGTTTGGAGGGCTAAAACGGTTGCTGCTGCACTTTATAGAGAAGAATTAATGGGACATTTTAATTTAAAAACCCTGGAGATGACCAAGAACAAATTTCTAAGGCTTGCCCGTAAACCAAAGCACGCCACTAATTTGTAAACATGACCTAGGTTCTCGGTCTACTACCCCTCATGCACACCTGAGGCCTATACTGTATTGGCTACGAATTTGGTCTACGCCAGAGCTGGCGGATTGTAGTGTGGGTCTCAGAGATGTTTAGATAACTCTCAGAGAGGAGTCTGGCTTCCCTGGCTAGACTTTGTAAAACACTCTTTATATTCAATGAACTTGCACGAATATTGGTGGTCCCCGAGACCATTCCATTTTCTGCTATTAAGAGAGTGAAGGCCATCTATTGGGCGCTTGAGGAGGCTAAGTTACCCATACAGGTAGGCTGGGGCCAACTCACTGAGGGGCAAATTTATGGAAAGTACTTTCCCTGTGCCCGTTAGCACCTCCCTACCGCCACAATGTGTGCGCTGTTGGCGCACCATGGCGCAGGGTAGGGGCAATAGTGTCAAAATATTTCATTGGCGCTACTCCTGCAGAGTACATAGGGGCCCATTCTAAAGAATGGAAGCCTCCTTTTAACGCCTGCTCTATAAGCAGGTGTTAAAAGTGCCATAATAAATGGCGCAAGGAAATCCCATAGATTTCCTAGCACCATTTTACTGGTTCCCTCACGGGAGAACGACCCCTTTGCATACACTGGGCCAGATGTAGCAAGGTCAGAATTTGCGATTCTGAAATTGCAAGTCGGTGCGACTCGCAATTTCAGAATCGCAAATCCTGATGCAGAACGGTGTCTCCAACACCGTCTGCGACTCGCTATGGAGTCGCAAAGACCCACCTCATAAATATTAATGAGGTGGGTCGCATTTTGCGACCCCATAGCGAGTCCCTGCACTCACAGGGATGGTGGCCTGCTGAATTCAGCAGACCTCCATGTCTGTGACTGCTTTTTCAATAAAGCAGTTTTTTATTTTTATTTTGCAGCCCGTTTTCCTTAAAGGAAAACGAGTTGCAAAATAAAAAAAATAACTAAACCATTTGGTTTCGGTTTTTCAGTGTAGGCAGTGGTCCATTGGACCACTGCCTGCTCTGAAAAAACCTTTTTGGCAACATTCACAAAGGGGAAGGGGTCCCATGGGGACCCCTTCCCTTTTGCGAATGAGTTACCACCAGTGTGACACTGGTGGTAACTGCAAATTGCTTTGCGACCGCATTCGCGGTCACAAAGCAATTCTGCATTGCGATGCGAGTCGCAAATAGGAAGGGAACACCCCTTCCTATTTGCAAGTCGCATTCACAATTTGCGAGTCGGTACAGACTCGCAAATTGTGAATGTGCATCGCAGAAGGCTGTTTGCATGGCGCAAACTGCGATTTTCGCAGTTTGCACCATGCAAACGGCGTCCTACATCTGGCCCCTAATGCCTAGCGCAGGCATAATGTAGCGCAAAGGGTTACAGGGTGATGCATGCATGCATCATGCCACCCTGCAAATACAACGCTGGAATTTTGGCCTTGTTGGGCCACATTAACGTCAAAATAAATGACGTTAATGTGGCGCTAGGGGCCTGTAAATATGCCCCTGAATGTTTCATAGGGTTTAAGCCAACCCCTTATTTCGAAAACTGTATGAAGGATATTGAGCACCCTTTCACAAAAGCCCCTCCACATTAGGTTCAGGCTGGGTACTTTACTGCTCGCCACTTTGACTGCTAAATGGAATGGGCAGCCAGGAGGTATTACAATCTGTCTTGCTTGTAAGAGTGTCAAAGAATCTGATGCTCACCTAGGCCCATATTTATACTTTTTTTTAAATCTCCGCCCACCAAGATGGCGCTATCCGGTGAGCTAAGTGTCGAGGAAACCACCTGTCTCAAAAATGCCTCTTGCTGGACACTTGGAGCATAGAGGGAGGCAACGGTGAAGAAGAAGGGCCCGAATCTTACTCTAATAGCCAGGAACCTACCTTGTACTTCGTGTACCTTCCCCACCATTTCCCCGGGGAAGGACATTGAGGGCAGTATTGCCACCCCCGCATGCTTCGAAGCTGCCGTGGACCAAAGTTGTCTAGGAAACCAGCACGAGCGCATGCGGAAAGTGTCTTTGTGCAATAGGTGTGTCTCCTGTAATAAACAGATATGGCTCCCAGATTTCTCTAGAGCTGACAATATCGCGAGCCGCTTGGTTGGATTGTTAAGCCCTCGGACATTCAGACTCAAGCACTTAACTGCCATACATCTCAGGGAAGAATTTGCTGTGAGGGGGACCAGAACCTAGGCCTAACACAGTACCTAAGCCACTCTAGGTCTCACGGCCCGCCCATTGTAACCCATATACACCAGTCTCGTAGGGAAGCAAACCAACATAAACCTATAACACACAACAAATGCTCAGAGCAACAAAGTCCTCTCCCACACAACCCGAAGAGGAAATGTCCCTACGAGGCCGTAGAACCACACCGTATCGTCCACCAGGTCCAACGACCCCGCCGCCCAGGCCTCGCTCGAAGGATTGTAGGCTCGCCCGAGCGGCCTCCAACCGATCAACAGCTCCCGGCTCCCATCACCTAGGCACTTTTCCCAGCCGCCACACTGCTGACTGCCGCTTGGCGTTCCGATATCTGCTCCGGCACAGTAGGACGCCGTCTATTTATGCTTTTCTCCCTCCTCCCCCACCGCGGGCGGGGCCCGCCGGCCACCCCCAGCATCAAGGCCGAGCCCTGGGTATCCTTCTCCAAACCCAGGATCCGGTTCGCCTCCGTCAACGATTTCACCTGACGAAGCTGCTCCTCCCAGCGAAAGACAAGGCAAAATGGGTGACCCTATGAGTACGACACCCCATGTTCACGCAGGTGCTCTGTAATAGGCTTAAACTCACGCCGTCGCTGCAAAGTCCAAACCGAGAGGTCCTGGAATAATTGGAGCTGATGACCTCTAAAGTGGACCTGCGGGAGGTTGTGCGTTCGCTGCAGGATGCTTTCTTTCAGCCCAAAGTTGTGGACGCACGCCAAAATATCCGGCAGGCGGTCCCCTGCTCCACCAGGGCGGCGCACACAGTGAACTCTGTCCAGGACGATCTCTCGAGGTTCCTCCGGATCAAGGACAGAGCGGAACAACGCTGTCACAAAGCCACCAATGTCCTCCTTCTCGGCCCCAGTCGGCACCCCTCTAATGCGGATGTTATGTCTGCGTGACCGATTCTCCAGATCCTCCACCGCCATCTGGAGGAGGTCCTGCTGCTCCCGCAAGCGAATAACCTCATGCTGCAGGTCTGCCAGCTCCTCATTCCGGGCCGTTTCTCCATCTTCAACCTGTACTATTCGTTCGCCCAGGGAGGTAAGCTCAACCCGTACCTCCTTCACCTCCTGAGATATGTCCTTGCGAAGCTCCTCTAAGTCGTTACGGAGGGAATCAAACAGGGAGGTAAGAAAAGCCTTTGTGACTGGTGCTGCTGCAACCTCTGCCATCTCCCTCCGCATCTCAGGGCCTTTCGTGGATGGCGGCTCCTCATGCACCTCACCCAGGACTGGATGTCCCCCGTGAACATGTCCCTCACCGTCCGGTCCCGCTTTGCCTTAGAGGTCGCCATCACCACTGACCTCAAATTGCGGAAGGACAGGTCAACCAGTCGGACCACTGCACTTCACACCCAGGGATCAAGTGCTCCTGGCCGCACAATTCTGCCAATGACTGTGTGGCCTCATGCAGCAGTCCAGCTTCGCTTTGCCTAGGGCCTTCGCGGGCGGACTGCGCCGCCGATTAAAGGCCCAAGCCCATCAAATGCCCGCCAGCAACTCTAGCAGCTCGCCATGAAACTCAGCCGTACCTCAGTAACCTCTGTCTTCTCGGGCCCCTTATGGATAGACCCAGCAAGCAGGCACCGCCATCTCCAGGACCAACACCCAGTGTAACACTGGTGTCCCGGTGGAGATCTTCTTCTCAGAGGCTCTTGGTCCCGAGAGCCGCCATCTCCGCGTCCGAGCCGCCAGCTCCCGGGCGTGCGCCAAAGCAGGGCGCGCCGCTCAGCCCCTGCGCCGGCCGCCGGCACCAGCCCCTGACGCACCACACCTCGCGCGTGGGAATCTAGCCGCGGGCGCTGTCGGCTCTGCGGGGCGCCCAGGGGTCCCCCCACGTCGGGAACCACGCCCAGACCCCGCGGCCCCCCAGGCAGGGAGATCCAAGGCGATTAAGAGGCCCCGGCAGTGGAGATCGGACCCGCGCGTCCGTTCAAGCCGCCATCTTGGCCACACACCCCCGGCATCTGTTTTTTAAAGATATTCTTCTCATTCTTTATTTGTATGGTATTTTTATATTTGATATTTTATTGTGCTTTTTAAAAATATTTATGACACTTGTATGGCCATTGGCCAGAATAAAGTACATACAAACAAACAAGATTTAAAAAAGTATATTAGACAAATCAAAGTATGCAAGGCATACACATTATTGGAATACAATTAACATCATTTTATTCCAATTAGACATTGACGAGTGATTACAATTTGGCAACATTCATTAGCAATAATTAAAAGCAAGGCTGCAATGAGAGAAAATAATTCAAATTTGCAAAACAGTTTAGTTAACCAAGCAAGTATGGTCATTGTCCATATTTGATTTTCTGTATGTAATTAAGAATGTAGAAAATATATCAAAGAGGGCATGGCAAGGTTTCTTACTGTGCATGTTATCTCATTAAGGTAGTTCTTTTAAGTGCTCTCACTTAAACGTTTAAAAGCCTGTTGGCCGTGGATGAGTGTGTCGACATGTTTCGACACGGAATTGCTTTGGGGTCTCCTCAGGACAGGGAACTGTTAGACCTCAATGTTGCTGTATGATATGGTCAAGGTGTCAAGAACCTTTCAAAATAGGTTTGCAAGGGGTTGTCTAAACGTGTTGTGTATTTTCTTGTATTAGTTGGTCAGTCTCTGGCATGCCTTAGGTTGGGGGCTTTCTGCATGTGGCAGGGGTCGCATCTGCTTCTGTCAGATATTCCTTGTGGGCTGATAGAGTTTGCGATAATAACCAGCACCCTCAATCATTTCTGGAAAATCATCAAAAACTTTTCAGACGGAAGAAGACATACTTGATAGACACGCTGAATAGTTCTGCATAACGTGGGACTTGGCAGGGCTCCGCTGGTGACTCCATGTTACTCAGGTTTAGGAGGAGGAACTCAGTTACTTTAAAGAAGATCAAATGAACTGGCATGGTAATGAGCACTGTCCTGTTCTACTCTCCCCACAGCTATGCACCTACCACATATCACTCAATAGGGCTGATGCATAAAATTAGACAGGCAAGTGGGTGGTCCTAGGTAGGTTATGCTGTAAAATAAAAAAGTGAA
This sequence comes from Pleurodeles waltl, assembly GCF_031143425.1. Taxonomy (NCBI): domain Eukaryota; kingdom Metazoa; phylum Chordata; class Amphibia; order Caudata; family Salamandridae; genus Pleurodeles; species Pleurodeles waltl. Next base: position 1,814,851,286 of record NC_090444.1, read on the forward strand.
CACCCACAAGTGGGATACTGTGTGGAAACAATTGTAGGTAGTCTCCTACCTGAAATAACTTGTATATTTACATCTGTCGAACAGTATGCGTAAATGTGTTTTCTGCGTGGGGTGACATGGGACAACCACAATAAATGAATTTTGAAGGCAATTCGCCTAGCAAAGCCTGCCAGGAGAATCCTGTCCTTGGTGGCTCCTAAATTTATTCACTAAATCAGACCTTTTCTGTGCAATGTAACACATTATATATCACTGCAAATCTTCTTGATCTTCTTCATTTTAGTTAATTTTAGCTGATTTAAACATTTTCCATAATCACCTACATATTTTAGGGTATGAAGCCATACATTCATCATTGCATTTTCCAATAAAATAGTACTCTAGAATTAAGCAGAAATAAAAATAAACTCATACAGACATTCTGATGGAGAAAATGAATGTTGCAAACATTGCATGAGAACTTCACAGTAACAAAAAAAAACAGGCAAACCTAGATTGTCAGTTGTTTAGCGCGCTACACAAGTCCCAAGTTGGGAAAAATGCCATTTGATTTCCTATAATGTATTTATTGGTGCCTGTAATATCTTGTCTCCAGCTCATTAGTACCTAAATGAGACTTTGCTGCCCTTCCGCCACCATCTAGTCACTAATTCTTTGCATTCCTTGTTTAGACTGTGCCAGTCACCATGTGGCTGACTCTTAATATCCACTTCAGAAGCCCTAGATACACGATGATGAAGTCAACACATAGCATGGCCTGCCATTTTGGAAGCAGTAGTTTTCTATCGTGATCTCAGGGGTTACACAACCTTCTATAGTCACAGATTACAATGTTACCACATACACTGTAAAGCCTGGAACTGGATATCTGGAGATATACACTCAATTCTATATACCACTTATGCCCATGTCAGTCGCATTACAACTCCCACTAGACATCTGGGTGGTATTGTCCTACTCCTTACGGTTCAAATCTTTCTTATTGCTTTGTTATTTTATTGTTTTACAAGAACAACGTGAGACAGATAGGCCAACATCATATACCCTGTCCGGAACCTCACGGGCCTGCAGGGGTAAGCACCTGGCTGGTAATTGAATAGAAAAGAACCCAACAAATTGAAATCCCAACTTTTCCAAACCTACCTCCTCTCCCTGTACTCACGTGCGTTCTGGTATAGTCCGAGGAGCCTGAAACCCACAGAGGACAGGTAGTTCGAAGTTACAAGTGTCTCTCTCCGGTGTCGCTTGAGATGTCTCGCGGAGCTCCTCCGGGGGTGCAGGTGTGCTCCACGGGGATCAGGCAGAAGACTTGCAGGTATTTAGGACAGGTCAGTTCATTAAACTCCTTGGAGAGCTGGAAATAAATGAGCCTCATAGTTCCTGATATGCTCTGCGGCTAGCGTTAGTTTCTCCATGCCTACGATCCCCCACAATCTACGCAACGAAGTAGTGCGTGTAGGAACTTTGTCACAGCCCCAGTAAGAGGGGATCACCCAAAGAGCTGCTCTCAGTGTTTGGCCAATCTGGTGCCCTTGTCTACATATTAGCGAGTAGGTCAGAGGATTTGGGAGGCCAAGAGCATTGTAATTCAAGAGATGGGGCAGCTGTGTGTTCATCGGGGCATCTATATCTCTTAGTGTTTCTTCTCAGTGCCAGACTAGCTTGGGACAACTCCAGAAGATATGCAGCAAGGTGCCCGTTGCCCCACAGCCTCAACAGCGGCTCTCACTGGAAGTCGGGGTTCCACTGTGTTGCCTGGCAAGGGTAAGGTACTAATATGTGGCTATCTTAGTGCCCGTTTCAATGATGGCTGTGTTGTGCACCGTGTGACCTGAGTGGTAATATATCCCGCCCCTTCCTTCTTGGAGAGGGGTCATCCAATCTCTTGTTCCCAAAGCACCTGCACGGGTGTTTTCTCTCCTGAAGAGGCCCGTGTGAGGAGGGTGTAGAGTTCTGTTATTAAACACTTGGCCCAGACTTTCATGAGGAGCCATTTCTCAACGGAAGTAAGTAGCCTCTGCGTAGCTCAGCTCACGGTGGACTGCATGACCCAGCGTTGAATCTGCAGATAGTGGAGACATCCTGACTCAGGGGGGATGTAGTTCATCTTCAGTCAGTCAAATGGCATTATCCCACCTTACCGAAAGAAGTGCCCCACTGACTTATAGCCCATTTGATGCCATGCAGAGAAGGCTGTAGAGTGGAGGCCGGGGGTAAAGTCAGGGTTGCCCTTGATGGGGGTCATTGGTGAGGGGAACATGGTTAAGCCCCCACGGATCGCTACTGAATTCCAGGTCTCAAGAGTGACGGTGGAGAAGTAGAGACCCCAAGCCCTACGTTTGCATGGCAAGCAAGGGAGTTTCCATATATGTGCCCCTGCTATTGCATGGTCCATGAAGCACCAGTTTTTCTCTGATTCGCTCTGGTGCAATTCCACAAAAAGGCAGAACCGTGCAGCTTGGTAATATCACATTAGATTGGGGACCCCCAGTCCGACTTCTGCTGTGGCGCGGTGAGCCAAAGCTTGGTGCGTGCATGCGCGTCTGCCATTCTAGAGCACATGGAGAAGTTCAGCTGACAATAGCTTAAATATGCCTGGCAGGAGTGCTGCAAATATACATAGGGCCCAAGGTAGCACAGCCATTTTCAGGGCCGCAATTCGCCCGAACCTTGAGAGGTGGTAGTGCTTCTACTGAGACAGGTCCGTCTTAATTTGGTGCAGCAGGGAGCAGTAGTTAATCGTGACCATGTTATCGATCATGGTGGCTATTTGTACCTCGGGGTAAAAGACAGAGAAATGGGTACATGTCAAGGGGTATCGTGTAGCACCTGTGACTGGAGGGGCAGTGAGCCCTAGAGTTTGAGGGCTTGGGACTTTTGCAAGTTAACTCTAACCCCCAACACATTCCCAAACAGCTGCAGATCCTCAAAAAAGGCTGGAACGGAGTGCAAGGGATCATCAAGTGCTACCAGGAAGTCATCGGCATACAGGCTGATGGTATGAGTATCCCATCCAAAATGAACCCCTGAGATTTGTGATTCGTCACACACTCTCTGTGCCAGGGGCAATAGGGAGAGAGTGAACAGTAGGGGGACAGCAGACACCCCTGTCGTGTCCCCTGTGTATGGGAAAGGGTTCAGAGAGGATACAGTTGATCCTCACCGATGCTCGCAGTAGCCACTGAGGACCATATTTATGGGCTTTTGACACAGGGCAGCACATCCAGTCACCCCTGGAATATCCTCTGCGATATTTAGCCACACAAGGTTCCCGCTGGTTTGTAACTGACTCATCCAAGAAGCCTGTATGGCTTCAAGTGGAATCATCAATCATTCATCCATTCACTCTAGTAGACAATCTGACTATGACTCATCAATCATACACAGATTCGGAGAAGATCTTCAAATAGACCATTTCTGTCTGATTAGCTCTGGATGAAACCCTGGCAGCTAACATATGCAAATCTTTCTCCCTATCACAACAATAAAAAGCTCCAGAAAACCAATTCAATGTTCTTCAGTCGATTTGGGCAGCCCCGGGCATCTCACTTGTATCAGACTTCTACACGGACTCCGAACCACTGTCTTTCGCGTCTTTACAAAATAAACATGATCCATCTAATATGGATTTCTAACACTTCCTACAAATCAAAGCAGAAGTGACCAAGTTGGGTCTCCTTCAAACCTGGACTCTTCTGCAAAAGGTGCAACTCATATTATTAAGTGGTCATACTGCATCTAGGATCCTCAAATTACTCACCAACGCAAATATTCCATACTCTGCTACTATACAAAGGGTCATCATATTTCTCTTCCAAAGAGTCCACACCTCTTAGCGAGGAGGCCTAGTACAAGATAGGTCCACGTCTACTCCAAAACAAACTAATCCCTTCACTGATACAAAGAAAAGATTTTGCTGCCCACTTTCTCTACTGGACTCCCACTAACCTATTCAGACTAAGGGCCTGATTACAAGTCTGGCGGTCACCAGACCGCCAGAGTCGCAGTGGTGGTCAGACCACCAGGGTACCGCTGTCTCTGCCGAGATCAGAGATCCAGACGGTTTGACAGAGGGTGTAGATCACAATTAGCCAGGGTGGCGCTGCACGCAGTGCCACCCTGCTGGTTATGACCTGGTTCTCCAGAGAACAGGGGTCCACAGGGGGGGCCTGCACTGCCCATGCACTTGGCATGGGCAGTGCAGGGCTCCACCTGCCCAGCACCCTTGCAATGCTCACTGTTTGCCTGGCAGACATTGAGCATTACAAGGGTGCTGGTGCCCCCATGCGGGTGGCAGCATTGTCCCCGGCTCGATTACGAGCCGGCAACAATGCTGCTGCCAATTTCCCGCTGGGTTGACGGGCAGAAACCTCGGTTTCTGCCCCTCAACCCAGCAGGAAAGTCAGAATGGGCCCGGCGAGGAGGTAGTCAGTAAGGCGGCAACCTCTCCGTCGGAAGTGCAGCAGACGGGAACTCATAATCAGGCCCCAAGACTCAAAAACTCTGACTAATGCTGGGCTTGCAACTCATCACCTGGCAATGAGGAACATATGTTCTTCTCTTGGCCCTTATCCTCCTTTTGGCAAGGCATCTTCTCCCAGCTACACAAAACTTTAAATGCTGCCATCCCACTATCTTTTGCGTTGATTATTCCTGACCCACACTCTGCAGTTTCACCAATCGATCTCCCAGATTCAGACCTCACCTTACTTGATATCCTACTCACCATTGCCCTTGCAGTAATTCTAATCAACTGCAAATTCATCACCAATGTTTCCTACCATACTTGATGGGCTTGGGTTACCTATCTGAGTAGCACACATATATCCCAATCTCTCAACAAAGGCAACCCTATTACATTGCGGCGCATTTGGGAAACACTTGACATCTTTATTCACAACGTACCTTCATAAAAAGGGAACTACCAATCACTATCACATGATATTATCCCTATCTGCAACTTTGACAACGTCAATTCTCCACCGACCCACATGACTCTCCCCCTCTATGTACTCCCTCCTATTCCCTAAGCCAACGTAGAATGTTTACTTTATGTTAAGATGTATGTTACGTTATGCAGGTCAATTTCCCACGAGCCACCCATAAACCTAATGCCATTTAGGATTCGATCACTCGCAACCCTTCTAAGTATTATTTGCCTGTTCTCATTATTCTGTCCCCACCCAACATCCCAACGTGATTTGCATGTGATCATGTGACATTTTCAATACTTTTATACATTGTTGCACTCCTATGTCCTTTACAAACATACGTTTCGACCATTTTATGTTTTTTTATGTTTCCCTGTCTTTTCTTACAAAATGCCAATAAAATATTTAGAACATACTACATCACTACATTCACATTTAGATGATTTCCACACAAATCGTCAAAATTAGAAAAGGTCTGACTGGATCCGACACATCTGCAGTGAGAGAATCCTAAAGTCTTCTGAAAGGTTGAAAAAGGTTGCAAATCCATGGATAAAATAAAATAAGTCCATATACATTAAACAAAGCGAACTTCATCGTCAGAAGAGATGACAATAGGCAGGGTCTGCTCCCAAGGTGAAGCCACCACTTGCAGGCAACACCTGCAACAGACACTCTCAACAATAACAAGAAGAGAAGGTAACTTTTTATTGCCTGCTTTCCCTGCTTGGGCACCAGGACCTGGTACATATCTAAGGATTAGAATCCTCCTATTGGAAAAAGATGCTAGAAGTCTGGCGCTTGGTAGAATTCTGGATCAAACTACGTTTTCCACTCTTGAGATGAACTTCTTTTATTAAAACGGCCACGTACTGTCCATTTGGTAGAACTTTAAACTGCATACTATTTGAATGGGTAACATGTATCTATTTTCTAGTGCCAAGTAAACTACTGGTGTATGTCCGCTTTATAAATACCCAAGATATGCTGTTATGTTACAAGCAACAACTGAATAAGCAATATGAGATATGTTGGTATTAGGAAATAACACCTCCCTTCCTTGAATGTTAACAGTGCTGTCTTGTTCCATGGTTCCCCCTCCCTTATCTTTCCTCCCCCGTCATGCACAGTTTTCTCATCAATATGTTTATTGCAAATGTTGCAGTGATAATACCAATGATGCCATAGAAGATGTCATTACTGATGTAATATGTGGGGTAATTGGCAGTGAATGGAGCAAGTGCAAGTTATAGTTAACTTAAGGCATGAGTTATAGTTACTTAAAACTACTCTAACTGTAACAGCTGAATTTCTATGGTTTTGTGTGTGTAAATTCAGAACCTAAATGCTACTTCCTAACTATAATGTCCCCGTAACCTTTGGCTTTTTAGTGAATTTCTAAGGGTTTTCTTTAATGCAGAGAGGGTTGGCTGCATGGTCTGCCCCACTCCGCACACGGCCTACCCCATGTAGGCATCCAACCCCGCTCCGCACCATGTGCAAGAAGCGAGGGTTGGCTGCACAGCCTGCGTCCAACCCCCTGTACGCATCCAACCCCGCAGGGCCTTCGCCAGACGGAGGGGGCTTCTAGATAATTTCACACATTTGCAAACTCATAGTAGTTAAAAGGGAGACTGACGTGCTCTCTAAAAAGGCTGCTCCCTGTGTGTGGGAGCAATCCTTTCATCTGGTTTCCTAGCCACTGTTGACAGATGAAAAGTTTGCTCCCAGCAAGTGGGAGCAGTTTCCCTGCTCCTGCCCGCCGGAAGCGAACTTACAGTTTGCTCTCGCTTGGCAGGAGCTGTCAAGGCTTCTGCCAAGAAACAACTGCTATCTCCCGAGGGTGGGCACCTCAGAAGATAGGGAGCCAGCCCTAGTAGGTAGCAGTATCCAGGGCCATTAATGGCTCCAGGAGTTTTTGCACAGGGCTAGCCCCGTGGAGGTGATGTTCCCCGGGCCATAAACAGCCTGAAGAGGGCCACTTGGCCCTCCTCCCCCTTTTCAGTTGGTTCGAGGCAATTTTTGTTGTCAGAGGGGGATCTGCTTGGACCCCCTCATTTTTTGGTAATAAGCTCCGGTGAGGTGGTGGTCCCCGGGCCTTTAAAGGCCTAGTGAAGGGGAGTTGCATGATCCTCCTCCTATTTTTTAAAATATAAACCCCCGGGAGGTGGTGCTCCCCGGAGTTCAAACTGCCCTTAGGGGAGGGGGGCCACATGCACCCTGTTAGACTTGGCATCGTTGGCGTGGTCTCCCCTAACTTTTTGCCTCTGCTTCCCAGGTTGTTGATGTGTGCTGGACTCTGTTTTTTCTGTTTTTGATACTCTGGGCACTTTACCACTGATAACCAGTGCTAAAGTGCAAGTACTTCCATATAAAATGTATGGCTTTTCCATTATTGGCACATTTGATTTACCAGTAAGTCCCTAGTAGAGTGCACTACAGGTGCCCAGAGCCTGTAAATCAAATGCTACTAGTGGGCCTTCAGCACTGATTGTGCCACCCACATTAGGAGCCCTCTAAACTTGTCTCAGACCTGCCACTGCAGTGTCTGTGTGTGCAGTCTTGCACTACCAATTCGACTTGGCAAGTGTACCCACTTGCCAGACCTAAACCTATCCTTTTTATACATGTAAGGCACCCCTAAGGTAGGCCCTAGGGGGCCCCATGAGCATGGTGCAGTGTATGTTAAAGGTGTGGCATGTACTGGTGTGTTTTACATGTCCTAACAGTGAAATACTGCTAAATTCTGTTTTCACTGTTGCAAGGCCTATCTCTCTCATAGGTTAACATGGGTGCTGCCTTTAAATATTATTAAAGTGCTGATTCCCTTTGAGAGCAGATAGAAATGTGGAGTTTGGGGTCTCTGAACTCACAATTTGAAAATACATCTTTTAGTGAAGTTGGTGTTTATATTGTTAGTTTGAAAATGCCACTTTTAGAAAGTAGGCATTTTCTGGCTCTAACCATTCGATGACTCTGCCTGTGTGTGGATTCCCTGTCTGGGTCAGTTTGACAGTTGGGCTGTTTGTGCATCTCCTCTAGAAAGTGACACAAAGGGTGCTGGAGTGTAGCGTGCATATCCTGATGAGGCATATGTGTTAGAGAGGAGGGAGTGGTGGTCACTTACACCTGAAAGGGCTGCTGAGCCTGCCCTCACACAATACAGTCTCCAACCCCCTGGTGTGTGTCTGGGGCCTGGCCTGGACAAGGCAGGATCTTGTGAACAACAGAGATTTCCTTTGAAGTTCGGCAACTTCAAATGCAGAAAGGGGTATGAGTGGTGGGCCCCAAACCCCTGAATATTAGATCATTTCTGGATTTAAGAGGAACCTCTGCCAAGGAGAAGAGCTGAAGAGGTGAGGAGAAGTATGACCCCTGTCTGTGACTGTGCTTTGTTGGGCTATCCTGCAGTTACTGCTTCTGCCTGTGAAACGGGTCAAAGACTGGACTTTGTTGTGCATTCCTGCTTGAGAAGAATCTCCAAGGGCTTAAACTGAGCTTGCCTCTTGTTATGAAGTTTCAGGGCCAACAAAGACTTCCTCTGCCAGCACCTGGACTCTCTGCTGAGACTCCTGCCCTGCCAAGTGGTGCCCATCCAGTGCCTGGGCCCTTGAAAGGTGAAGCTGGTGGAAAAGGACAGAAATCCATGCACATACCGCAGTGCAGGGAAATTTTCGACGGACATTCTTCAATGCGGCTGATAAACGACAGGCCGCCGGCTTTGCGGCTGAAAATCAACACTCCACCTGCATTGTGGCTGGGAGCTCGACGCATCGTGGCTGGAGAAACGACGTGCAACATCTGCGTCATTATCAGCGTCTGCTGATAACGACGCAAACCCCACACAGCGCGGTTTTTCTAACGCTGTGTGACCGGATTTTCCACGCATCGCTCCTGGATGCTAAAGTCATCCAGACTCTGAGCGGATCCAAGGTGCCCTGTCCAGAAATCGACGCATCGCTCTCTTGAGAGGCAGAAAAACGACGCATCGCCAACCCGACCGGAGAAGAAATGACACACAGCTATCCTTGCGAGGAAGGAATCGATATATCACTGACTTTTCCGATGCACGCTCACCCGTGTGGCTTTTTTTTTTTCGTTTTGGTCTTGTTTGATTTAGATAAATATTACCTAGTTTTCTAAACTGGTGTAGTGTCCATTTTGTAGTGTCTTCACTGTATTACTGTGTGTGTTGGTACAAATACTTTACACATTGCTTCTGAGTTAAGCCTGCCTGCTCGTGCCAAGCTACCAAGGGGGTGAGTGGGGGTTAACCAGGTGTGTTTCTCCTTTGCCCTGACTAGAGTGAGGGTCCTAGCTTGGACAGGGGGTAACCTGACTGTCAACCAAAGACCCCATTTCTAACACACACCCTCCCCTTTTCTTACATTACTATATGCACCCAGGACCTGCCCACCCAACGGACTAAAAAGAAAACAATCACAGGAAACCGTGCCTATTGTTTTTTTTTGTTTTTTTTCTCCAGATCCGCTGATCCACTGCAGTTTCTTGTGAAAAATTAAAAATAAATGCTTTTTTGGCCTGGCGGGGCCCCTGGGCGAAACAAGCAACAGGCCTTGGGGGTCAGGGTAGTCCTATCCTGCCCCATTTTCTTTATTATTTAGGACTCGGTTGAGTCTGAGTCCCATAATGGCTCCTGAATGAAGAGTTGGCAGCCAACCAGATATATGCGCAGGAACTGTCGGATCCACAAAGTATCAGAGTCCCTAGATATCAATATTTCTTCAAAAAGGGCTCTTTCTAGACTAAGAAGTACCTATCTGCCAAATTTGGTGTAATTCCGTCCACTGGTTCGGGCTATAGTCATGTTCAAAATCCCTACGGGAACTTGCATGGGGAAAACGGGTTTTAGCCCCCCCCTCTTTCGAGGTCTCCCCCTTGAGGAATCACCGCAAACCATTCAAGACTGCAGCTGAAGCGAGTGGCAAAGTAGTTTTGAAAATTTTGTGAAGATTCGTCAAAAGGGGCCAAAGTTATTGGCAAAATGAAAAAAAAAATTCCTATGGAAACTAGGTCTTAATTATAACTACCTACTGGTGAGTGACAGTAGGTTTTATATATATATATATATATATATATATATAGAGAGAGAGAGAGAGAGAGAGAGAAGGCGATCGGGGAAGCGAATTTGGGGACTAGTGGCGTTTTTGCCGATTTCAGGTTAAATTGTGAATTACAGTATTAAGCGCTTGGCCAGTAAGAGAGTAGGTGGCCCAATCTTCTTTACCACATTGAAGTCTGAAGGAATTGTAGCAACATCTTGAAGAATCTCCATGCATCAGCAACATCTATGGCTGGGACCCATACCGGTGAACACAAGCTTTTGTCTTGAGCCTCTACACCACTGAGTATCAGATGTGACTAGGAGAAACAGGTGGCTCCCTCAGCTGTCCTGCTCGCCAGTCTTAATTATTTGAAGCTCACCTCATTGCATTGGCAGGATTTACCTAACCTAATGCTAAAGAGCTGAGCTAATAAATTAGTTTACTTTCCCTGTTATTGTCCTGTAGACAAACACTGACTACATCGCATTTCTTGCTGTGCCAACCTACCCCCCTATGGGAGGTCAGTGAATGATGGGCAGTAAACACATGAGGAGGAAGACCAGGAGTTGGAGTAATACAAATTATTGTCAAGTGAATGGGCACTGTTACATATATTATTTACAACACCCTTCTGGTTACAGAAGATATAATCACATTTATGTCAGACTAAGAGCAAGCCACCTTGGTTATTGGCCTACTAAAGGGATTACTTGCTACAGCGTGGTGGAAGTGCGCCCTGCATTAACCACCTGTTCGGTTCTCTCTTATTCCTTGTTGCATTTTTTTGTGGATTTCTATGGGTTCCTTAAGGGAACACCTAGAAATGTTGAGGTGTATGGCAGCAAAAGTTGTAGGAGATTCTGTAGGAATCTGTAGGGCACTACGACGTGTAGCAACCATTAAGTGATCCACAGTTCACCTGTCATTTGTACTTGAATCCTATAGGTAAGTGCGCTTTCCCTCAAGATAGGTGGTTTCCTGGTAGAAACCAACTGTATGTTTCCTCGGACGTGAAGGTCAGTGCAGCAACAGATATGTTTTCTCCAAAATATCTGATTAAAAACTATGTGAAATTGTCAATTACACTACATGTGGTGCACATTTGTTTCATCAGCTATGACGAAGGTTTTATGCCATTGCGACAATCCCACGGTTTCTACAGGTTCATGGCAGGGTCCGCAGCGGCATATTCTGCAGCTAAGTGACTGGTCCCAGCTGTGCCGGTCGGCGAAGGTTTAGCCAAAACAAACAGGGAGAAGCAGAGACTGGTAAGCAGACCACTCTGTCTGGGAGTTCACAGCTCAAAAGTTTTTGAAGACCGAGCTCAGTCATAGCCCTACTCAGCAAAAACGTCATGAGGGCCCAAGAAGCTGCAAACTTGCTAATCGACAGATTCAGCTGGAATTTCACCCTCTCCCCCATACCAGCCGCTTCCATTTGGACACCAACTACGACATTGAACCTGGTGCCTTTGGATTAGACATCCATCAAGACACCTCCTCCTGGATAACTGACAGGCCCACGAGGCAGCACATTCCCCTCCGAAGAACGTGCCCGGATGCTTCCTGCCCAAAAAGCAAACAAGCTCCCTCCTCCCCTCAGCGCGCGCACGGGCCCCTCCAGTTTGTTTGGACAAGCCTTAAAATTCCCCTCGCAAGCATTTGTTCATCTCAAAAAATAATTAAGTTTTCTGTAACAGTTATTTGCTCCTGCGTATTCGTTGTCGCAGGGATGCTGGCAAGTGGCCCCGCCACGGCTCTGGTGGAAACCGGTCTGCAGAAGAAGGAACCCCCCATCTCCCAGCTGCCAAGGGAGGCCTCCTCCGCCTGAATCCGTGAAATGTCTGCTGCACCGAGACGAAATCCACCAATCTCAGCTTCCCCTTCAAAGGGGAGCAAAACCAGAACCGCCCTATCACGCAGCTTGCAAGGTGTGATATGGAATTTAAATGAATGTCGTGAATTTTTATTTGCTTCAAATACACCTCATAGGGCTTTCTTCTCCTTGGCATATTGCGAAACACATTAAAACAAGCATTTACAATGCAATAGGCCTCGAATTTGTGAGAGTTAGACAAATTGGCGCTGTAAATGACAATGGCCCTCATTCGGAGGCCGCCCGCCAAAGTCCCGCCGTCAGGTTACCGTTCCGCGGTCGAAAGACCGCGGCGGTAATTCTGACTTTCCCGCTGGGCTGGCGGGCGGCCGCCTTCAGGCCGCCCGCCAGCCCAGCGGGAAAGAGGCTTCCACGATGAAGCCGGCTCGGAATCGAGCCGGCGGAGTGGAAGCTGTGCGACGGGTGCAGTTGCACCCGTCGCGTATTTCACTGTCTGCGCAGCAGACAGTGAAATACATTTAGGGGCCCTCTTACGGGGGCCCCTGCAGTGCCCATGCCAGTGGCATGGGCACTGGAGGGGCCCCCAGGGGCCCCGCGACCCCCCCCCTACCGCCATCCGGTTCCCGGCGGGTGGACCGCCGGGAACTGGATGGCGGTAGGGGGGGGTCGGAATCCCCTCGGCGGCGCAGCTAGCTGCGCCGCCTTGGAGGATTCCAATGGGCGGCGGTACACTGGCGGGAGCCCGCCAGTGTTGCCGGTCCGACCGCGGCTTTACCGCCGCGGTCGGAATGCCCATTGGAGCACCGCCGGCCTGTCGGCGGTGCTCCCGCGGTCCTCCAACCCGGCGGTCATGGACCGCCAGGGTTGGAATGACCACCAATGTCTTTCACCTATGTGTTTTGGAGTGTAGTGGATGTATGCCAGGTGTCACAGCAACCCTCCCAGGCCTATCACTGCAGGAGAGAGGACGCCACAAGGCCGCCATCTTGGGAGTGTTTTTGCCTCATTCCTACAGACTGGCTGTGATACCCTAGACATGCAACCCTGTCTTGTGTGTTTACTTAAACTTTTATAGCACCAAACAAGCCACAAAGAGGCAGTTTTGTGGCATTTAACGTGGAGAGTTAGGAGCAAAGAAAAGGGGGCAGACATATATTTCTGTGTGTTAAACATTTAAAGGAAGTATTCCTCAACATTGTTAATACCAGCCTAACTTTCAAAAACATTGGGGCTGATTTACGAAAAGCAGCGCTGCGCCCAGTGTAGCGCCACTTTCCTTGCACCCCTTAGTGCCCCCTACCGCCAAAGTTTGGCGCTGCTCCTGCAGAGTACATGGGGGCCCATTGTATTCAATGGCATTTTCCCTTTTAACGCCTGCTCTGAGCAGGGGTCAAAAGTGCCGGAAAAAAATGGCGCAAGGAAATCTCTTAGATTTCCTTGTACCATTTTTTCGGCCCCCCTAACGGGAGAACGATCCCCTTGCATACATTATGCCTGGCACAGGCATAGTGTGGTGGAAGGGTTTACAAAGTGGCACATTGCAAGCATTGCGCCACTTTGTAAATATCACACATGTTAAAAGCCATTTTAGCGCCACCTTAGCATAAAACCAATGACACTATGGCGGCGCTAAGGTAGCGCTAGGACCTCTTAAATCAGACCCATTGACTGTATACAATGAGAAAAACAGAAGAAGCAACGTAACTGCAAATTAACTATAGCGATTTTGTTAAGAATGGCACCTGCTTTGGAGCGCTATAAAATGGCAGAACCTGTATTACCAATTGCTATATAAAAAAAAAAGAGTTATTCCCACACTGCCCCAACACACACAAGACAAAGGCCCAGGTTTAGGAAGGACTAGCTCCTCCTTGTGCCACCTTGGCGTATTTTTTTATGATGCTATTGTGGTTAAATGAGGCGAAATTCACCTCGCCATATTTACAAAGTGGCTCAATGCACGTATTGCGCCACTTTGTAATCCTTTGCTCCACATTATGCCTGCGCCAGGCATAATGTATGTGAGGGGTGGCGTTACCCCGTTAGGGGGACTGCAAAAATGGAGCAGTGGAATCGAAGAGATGCCACTGTGTCATTTGTAGCGGCTATTTTTAACACCTGCAGAGAACAGGCGTTTAAAGGGGGCACACCATTATTCTTAATGGGCGTCTATGTACCTTGCAGGATTAGTGCCAATATTTTTGGCGCTAATCCTGCAATGTACTACAATAGCATAAAAAATGATGACGCTAATGTCCTTAACCTGCTCCATGGTGCGCCGAATGTTTAATACGGTGGGGGGTGCCACTTTTCTTACATTTGGACCAAAGAAGCCTAGGGGAGAGTATGTGGCCTAAGGGCCAGTGCTGCTGACTTTGGAGCTGGGAAACACAGTGCGAGTATCAGCACCGGCTCAACATCCCATGATTCTAGGCAAATCACTTAATCTCCCCTTGCTTCCAAAGATGAATGTGCTCTTGTGTAATGTAACCAGTGCTCATGTAAAGCGCTGTATCCTTTGTATCGAGTTTGCACTATATAAAACTGCAAAAAAAATTAGATAAAGCGCTCCAATACCTTCATGTCGAGTTCGCGCTACATACAACTGCAAAGTAAATAAATAAAGTGCTCCCAATACTTTTGTCTCCAGTTCGCGCTACATAAAACTACAAAAAAATAAATAAATGAAAAAGACCCCGCACACATTGCAAAGAAACAGCAAGATGCCTGAAAACAAGGAAGAGGGAGCAGCAGCGCGAGCCAAAAGAGAACAAGCATTTCTTATGCAATAGGTCTCACATTTGTGAGAAACATATTGGCATTGTAAATGACAATGTCCTTCACCTATGTGTTTTGGGTTGGAGTGTAATGGATGTATGCCAGGTGTCACAGCAACCCTCCCAGGCCCGTCACTGCAGGAGAGAGAGGACACAACAAGGCCGCCATCTTAGGAGTGTTTTTGCCTCATTCCTGCCGTCTGGCTGTGATATTATACACAGGAGTCCAGAGAGTGATAGGGAAGCGATCTGCGCCTGTGACCGCGAATGTGTGGGGTTTTCGAGGTGAGGCCTCTTCAAATAGTAAGCAATGTTATTTGAGCGCTGTTTTAGACAGCGCTTCAGGAAGTGACATTTGCAATGTCGGAGTAGCTGTGAGGGGACTGTCAAAGCCACGACTCCTGTGAATTCTGAGAGAAGGAAGTGATGGAGTTTGCTCCACTTTTGTGCCCTATGATACGCTGCTCCTTTCACTGTGGCACTCTTGTGTTAGTTTTTTTGTGCTACAGAGTTAGAAAAATGGCTGCCTCTACTATCTTAACTCTATTTAAGAGGCCCAATTTACATCCAAACGTCTAGACATTTTTTGCTGTCAAGCTTGAAGCCGTGAAGTGCTTGTCATGACTCCTTTCCCACCATTTTGGACACAACACCTTTCGCCATCTTCTTGCCTAGAACTAACCTATGTGCTTGGTTACTGACCCTCTGGGGGTTATTAAGAGCACGAGCTATCACCTAGTGTTAAGCTCTACACAAGTCAGTTGGTTAATGCACCCACTGCTGAGGTCTTGACAAAAGGAGAATGTCACAGATTACAATCCTGATATAGCTTTTTTACTTTGTCATCTCTGCAAGGTCGATTCAAATGAATTATAAAGATATTTTTATGAATGGCACCTGGTTTGCAGCACTATGAAATGGCAGCACCTGTATTATCAAGCGCTATATAAAAAAATGAGTTATTCCCAGACTTCCCCAACACGCACCAGACAAAGAACCCTAGGGGAGAGGATGTGGCGTGAGGGCCAGAGCTGCTGACTTTGGAGCTGGGGAACATGGTTCGAGTGTCAGCAGCAGCTCAACATCCTGTGATTCTGGGCAAATCACTTAATCTCCCCTTGCTACCAAAAATGCATGTGTTCTTGTGTAATGTAACATATGCTCATGTAAAGCACTGTAATACCTTAGTTCACGCTACATAAAAGTGCAAAAAAATAAAGTGCTCCAATACCTTTGTGTTCGATTCACGCTACCTAAAACTGCAAAAATAAAAAAGACTCTGCAAAGAAACAGCAAGATGCCCGAAAACAAGGAAGAGGAAGAAACAACTATGGCCACACAGCGCGAAGCGGTGAGGCAAAAGAGAAAAATAGTGTGCACACTAAGGTACATGGCTAATCGTGCCATAATCCATGCAACAGGGTCAGTCTCCAAGGCGGTAACAAAACAGCCTCAAGACAGGACAAACGTAAAGCATTTACCAACGATATCAAGCGATTTTTTAAAGGCATGCCCAAGAACCAATGAAAGTGATGGGCATGGTTAAAGCCCACAGAATAGATTCCAACATGTCAAGAAGAGCAGTGCTTGCGCGCTGCTATGCTCAACCTAAAAATAGTGTGCAACACTAAGTTACATGCCCGATCATGCAATAATCAATGTAACAGGGTCAGTCTCTAAGGCGGTAACAAAACAGCCTCAAGGTGGGACAAAAACAAAGCATTTACCAACGATATCAAGGAATTTTTGACAGGGAGGTCCAGGAAGGAATGAAAGTGATGGGCGTGAAATGGATGTGGTTGAAGCCCACAGAATAGATCACAAGAGGTCGAAAAGCAGTGCTTGCGTGCAGCTATTCTCAACCTAAAAATGTGAAAATCAAGTCATTCACCACATCTTTTTGCCTCACACATGACTCATTTTATATGTCTGTGACTCAATCAGATCACTTACCTTAAGTTACGTAGTTTGTATACATTGTGTAGAGAAATATCTCTCACAAACTATTTACATAGGACGATGCTATGTGCCAGTTTATCAAGTCCAGAGAACACCTCAAGATATGACACAAAAGCACACCACTCATAGTTGACACCTCAACCAACATCTTCTTGCAACCATTGGCAACAAGTGGAATAGCTACTTAACCATCCAACAGAAAGCACTTTGCAGCCTCGTGAAGGGATAAGAAAGTGTTACACAAAGGCTACACTGCAAGTCAATATAATGAAATCAAAAACCCATTTTATCTTACGCATTTTGTTACACAAGTACATATCACTGCAATAGAAATATACCTTGCAGTGAACATATTAATTTTTATTAGTCAGTTTTTAAAATCACCTATTGATTGCTTTTGAAATAATACATTTTTAGCACCCAAAATGGGCTTCTGTCACAAACTGGTTTATTTTTACCAAACTATTTAGCTATTACAAGTTTTCTGAGGAAATGTTGTGAGTGATAAGGACAACGGTTTGGGTTTCATTGATAACATAAACTTGAGTAAAAATGTGCATGTTCCAGTTAGGGATGAATTAAATTTGTATAGTCCTCCATGTTGCCACCCTGGCCTGCTACCTGTGTGGGCGCGTCCCAAAAGAACACGTGCTGCACAACTGGCTGATCTGACTTAGACACACCATTTCTGTGTTACCGCTGTCAGCACTTATGATCCGCTATGCTAGTGGTTCCCAACCTGTGGTCCGGGGCCCCCTGGGGATCCGAAAAGCCTCCTAAGGGGATCTGCGACTGCTTAAAAAATTAAATAATATAAACGATTAATAAAGAGTATATAAATAAAGTGGCTAAATGTGTAATTAAAATTTAAAAAGGTACTGTAAATGGCATGGAATTTGAAATTGGAGGCTAAAAATTAAATGAGTATCCTCAGATTAGTGGGAGTAGTGCAGGTGCATCAAACAGAATATAGCATGGACGATGTGTGGCTTCAATTGAATTTAGAAAAGCTCCAACCTTCCCCTTAAAATGTGTGTTTTTAATGTATATTTGTTTGCAAATTAAACAAAATGTTTTATCATTTGTGTAAGTGTTTGATGGAATGCTTGTTTCTGTATTTTCTGTGATTGTTTTGCAGTTCAAATCATCAACAATGTTTAGGCCGGGGTCCCCGGCTTCCAGTAGTGACTCAGTGGGGGTCCCTGGATTCCATTAAAGATTCAGGGGCTCCCCGGGTTCTAGTAATGATAAAGTGGGGATGCTCAGAAGTCAGAAGTTTGAGAACTATTGCAATATGCAGAGTAAACCAGTTTTTAAGTAGGAGTATTGGGTGCCTCTGGTGATAGTAGTGGCGAGGTAGCCAACTTCATCAGGTAACTAAAAGTAGTTTTCTGTCTTAATGATTTCTTCAGAAACCACAGACGATGACGTTACCCAGCTTAAGCCATTTTGGCGGCCATTTTGAATTCCACCAGTGCATGCTATCCTTAGAAGTTTAAGAGAGTGGAAGCAATGTCTCCTTTCAAGTCAGCTACTGAATTTTGTGCTCCTGGAAACAACAGGAATTTCAGCCTAGAGGTGAGCAGCAACAACAGACAGGCATGGGCCTTGGCTCTGAACCAGAGACCGTCGTGCGACTCATGGGATGCTGAGGACAAGGGTAGGGCGAGGACGGGGTGCAAACTCAGTATAGTTTCCCATTCTTCTGGTGCCTGTACAGGTTCCCGCCCTAAGGTATGCTTTGAGCAGGTGCCTCTGGAGATGTAATCAGAAATGGGGCAATGTTTTCATCAGACAAAAAAAAAAAAAATAGCGGAGAAAACAAACAGAAGAATGAGGGAGGTGTACACCTGAGCAGGTCTTTGGCAACCTCTTCAAGCCAAGGCAGTACTTATGGGCTCGCGTGCTTCTGACTGAGGCTCCGGTTTCCTCTGGTCTCATTCATCTTGCTCAACAGGAACCGGTGACTCCACATCTTGGGTGATCAGAGTGAGGGATCAGTTACAACATGACTGGGAATGTAAACATCTCATTTCAATGTTGGAAGGGACTTGTCAATCTCAGTAGGCTTTTCCTTTGCTCCTAAATATTAGAGGGAAGGATCCTGAAAATGAATTTTTATGCAAAAAAAGCACACAACCTATGTTATAACAACAAGGCTGCGCCCTTACCCACGCGCCACACCTCAGCAATTGAAGCAAATTAGTTGCTTTTCTCTTCAAGAATAGAGAATTGCAAACCTGGAAAAAATGTTCTGATTTATCATAAAACAAAGCACAAACATTTGCTTTTCAATCCCAAATCACTTGTTTCCAGGAAAATGTATTACATTTTTCAAGAACCAGTTATTTTTTTATTAAAAACTACTTGTTTTCTTCAGACACTAATTTCTTTTAAGTACTAACATTTTTTGCAATTATTTTAAAGAAACAATTTTTTTTTCATTTTGGCAAAATGGATCTAATTTTCCTGCTCACTGAGTTTTGAGGCAAAGGTTCAGTTTTACTTTTGGGTGAACAGAGGTCGTTGGATTCAAGACCCGTGTACCTAGGAAGTCTATTTGGCCGTGATACTGAAATTCTTATTTGTCATAAACGAAACGCAAGTAATCCTTGCCTGAAAACCTAGAGATCACCTAACAGCAAACTTTCACCTGAACTGAACTTTGAAAGACCCAACAGTGAACAGACCTTCTCATCTTAGCAAATCAAAGATCTCTGCTTCCTTGTCTCTCAAATCAACACAACTTACATCCTCCTTCATAAAACTTCCTATACGAACTACCCAGCACAGGTCTGCTGGGTAGTTTTTAATAAGAAAGCTATAGGATATGTATTTTTTGTTTATTTATTTAGAAGATTTAAACAAGACAGCAGTTCACAATGTAAATTAAATTTTGGGGTAGCAGGAATGCATCTGAATGCATGGACTGTTGATATTCGTAACCCAAATCTGTGGTCCAGTATCACTTTCTGCCCTAGCCATATGCTAGATCTTTCACCAAATTTAATTTTGGTGAGTTCAGTTTTCAAGAATTTTCCGAAGGTTTGGTGATTGTGTTCTTCTCTCTAGGTGGGATCCCTGGGATTCCCGAGTTGGAGGCCCTGGATTGCCAGTGATAGTTTCCACTTTCCTGTAGTTTGAAGGTGCTTCTGGGTGAGGGGCAAATTGGACAATCACGGGTTCCTAGAAGAGCTGTAGCGGGGAAGTAGGATTTGGAGCTATAGGGTCCTGTGGAAGGGAGAGACCATCTTGAAAGGATGTGTATGCTCATTTCCTACAGGACATCACTTCAGATGCAAGTTCACCTATGGATTTCATAGAGATTGTTGTCAGGTGTTGAGAAGCATTGCAGTCATAGTTGGTTGTACGTCTTTTCTATAATAACTGTTGCAATATAATCTTGTAAGACTATCCTATGGGAACCCTAGCGTATACCTTGGCCACTCATGGATTTCCTAGCCTTCCTGTTTGAAATCATAGCAATCCATGAGAAATCTTATAAAGAAATAGATTACAGTGTTACACTAAAGTTATGCATTCATAAGAGCAGCTTTAGGTGTGTGTTTGCAGTGTGCACCATAGAAGTAACTAACTTGTGCACAAAAATAATTCCAAATATTTCAGAGTTTTTCCACTGCTGTACCTTAAAGCAGCCAAGGCCAAGCACTGTTTCCTGAATAAAAAGTCCAGCAAGAGGAGGCGTTACTCTCTCATCATAACCCTAATTACTGCAAGAGTCTTACCATGGTGGAGACAGAACACACCTCTCGACCACAACCGGACAGAAAGCAGCATAGGGGCTCACCACAAGAAGTATGGGAAGGTAGGATCTGCTAGTTACAATTCACAGTGCAGATGCCCACAAACCAATATACATCAAGATTTAGGGGCATATTTACAAGCCCCTTGCGCCTCTTTGTGCCACACTAACGTACATTTTTTTACGATAAGGTGGCATTAAGGAGGCAATTTCCCCAGCGTCATATTTACAAAGTGGCACGATTAATGCATTGCACCACTTTGTAAACCCTTGCACCACAATATGCCTGCGCCAGGTATAATGTATGCATGGGGGGCATTCCCACGCAGGGAGACCCAAATAAATGGCACAGTGAAACTTACTAAGTACCTCTGCACTATTTTTGGCACCATTATTAACGCCTGCTCAGGGCAGGGATTAAAATGACGCACCCCTAATCTCCTATGGGCCTCCCTGTGCTTTGCTGGACTTGCGTCAACATTTTTGGCACTAGTGCAGCAAAGCACGTCAATAGCACCAAAAATGTTGACGCTATTATGGTATTGTGAGCCATGGTGCACTGCATTGTAAATACGACGCACCCATGGTGCCGTTAGGGGAGCTCAGGGGGCTCAATATGCCCCTCAGTAATGCAGCATACACCACTAGGGTGGTCTCTTGGTGCTGCCCAGTTGGGTGAGAAATTGGTAGCACAAGAACAGACAGGAAGGGCTTACTGCAGGATGACCCTCGATGCCTTTAGAGGCTGAGCAGCGTTCTAGCGATGAGGGGTAAGGACGGAGAAGGCATCATCAGTGACAACTGCATGAATCTGCAGATAAAAGCAGATCAGAAGGACTTGGATTGCATTCTCATGTTCATGTGGAGCCTGCGAAGGGAAACAAGGTCAGGGGTGATGCGCCCATAGGTTCATCCTCAGAAGTAGGGAAGGTTTGCTCCATGGTAAGTAGGACACTCAAAGGATTCTCCCTTGTATACCCAGCCTCACAAATGTAAACCTTGTGAGCAGCAGTCCATGATCCTCCTGGTCAAAAGTGGTGCCCTTGGACCGTGCCACTCCCTTGCTTCTGGATATCTGGATGTGGGCGAAGCTGATTATTTGTGTCTAAACCTGTGAACCTCCTTCACCTCTAGCTCACTCCTTTTCTTCTCACTCACTCTTTTCCCTCTTGCTCACTCAGGACCGTTTTCAAAAATATGATATGAACCTTGGATATAATCAAAATATCCACTAATCTGGCTGCACTCCATTAGGCCTTGTGAAGCCACAGAGATGAGTATGCCATACAAATCCTTAAAATTGTTAAAGGATTACTACAAAAATACGCAGAACTGAGCTACAGTGAAAGTTCACCTGCCCACTGGGCTCCTTGAAATGTGGGGGTGCTGGGCAACTGACCGCTTTGTCCATGCCTTAAAACGACTCTGTTAAGTTGTTGCCGAATTTTGTCTCTTTTTGTAGAATAACCCAATTCCTGGTGACGGTCAGAATGGCTTTGGATCTGGCTGTAGTACAGTCAGTTCTCTTGGCAGTACTGAATGACTTGTGCATGGGGTTTGATGCAGACAGTGTCCGTGCCCTGGTCCCTTTCAAAATCGCAGCCGCGTTCAACGCTGTTGACTCCACCCTCCGTATAAGTCACCTTGAAGAAAATATGTTGGCAGGTTCAGGCCTGGATTGGTTTAAGAATTTTTTATGTGATAGAACACAGTTTTAATTCCACTCTTTTACTTTGTTATCAAATAACCGGCTCATGGAGTGCAACAGGCTCTTCGCTATCTCTCAGGTGTTCATTGCCTTGGACTGGCCGGATTCCACCAGACCATGGGATTTCACTTGGATGAGCAACCGCTGGCTGAAGCTCAACTTGGACAAAATGGAGAATAAGTTGGTGGGTGGCGTGTGGCGAGGATCTAAGGGGATCAAAGTATTGGTTTAGGGCCTGGCTTCCTTCCTGCAGCAGGTACGCGAGTCTAATGGCGAAGTTTCACTCAAACCTTTCACTGGATCCTTACATATAGGCTTATGCTGCCAGCTTGTCTTTTTCAGTTGATAATTCTTAAATTGGTCGTCCATTAGGCAACGCATGATGGTACCACTTGTGCTCTGAGGTTCCTGGTTGTTTCTTTGGTTGGATTACAGAGCCGCTTTCTCACTGAGGCTCTCCAAAGGCTGTTTGCATCTCCTACGGGTGATGTGCTTTGCCATTGGCTTACGCAGATTTGATTCTTCCACTCCCGTTATTTATTCCTACCCCTACAGATGAGGTTCACATTCAAAAGCTTCTACACTGCCCATCGACCTACTGTATATATGGCATTGGAATCCTATGGGGCAAAGTCAGAATCTACCTCCCAAGTGGAAGTCTTCGCTCGACGAACACCCTGCTGATGACAATCTGAGATTTACCACACAAAGAAGGGAGGTAGGGGCATCTGCATTCTAGCCCTCATATTTCACCTCCGTTCTCTATCTGAACATTTACGCTCCCAATCAGGACCGGCTTCAGGGTGGTGCGAGATGTGCGGTCACACTGGGTGCTGACCTGAATTAGAGGGTGCTGACCTCATGGGGGCGCCGTGTTTAGCAATAACTTAGAAACTTGCGATTTAAAAGCACCTGCTGAAAAGTTCCTTGTGCGTCCAGCCTTCAGGAAACACTTAAAATGTCATGATACCTCTTGTGATGAATGTTCTTGCTAGAGAGAGATCAGAGTTTTGTCTAGCTGCAGCTTTGACTCGCCATAAAATAGCGTTACTGTGCCTGCTGCAAAGAACAGAACTGTATTTTATGTCGATAGCTGAGTGGATTAGTAAAGCCAGCCTTTACAAGTGCTTTAAAAGAAATGAGTGTTTGTGAAAAGGGGGGCTAGGTAGAGATGAGGGGCAAATTTGCCGGGGAGTAGTCAGTGAATCCAAGGAGGTAGTCAAGGGGTGGGGGTGCCAAAAATGACTGTCGCACAGGGCGCCGCCAGCGCTAAAGCCCGCCCTACTCCCAATACAGATGGTTTCTCAACAGTTGCTTGATGGCTGGCCTTGCCTGGAACACTGCTTTCTTCCTTCGCCAGTCAGTGCCTTGAAACCCTGCGGTACTAGTGTGCTTCATGAAAATGAATTAACCTAATGTGGCACATACATAATGTAACACAACATTAGATCCCATAACAGTGGTTGATTAAGTTTGTTTTCTGAAGCAGCGATGTATATTGTGATCAGGTTTGCATTGTTATAGGCTGATGTGTAGCTCTTGTAGTGCCTGGACCCATGAGTGGTAATGCCCATCAGGGAACAGGTTATCATTCCGTATGGCATTAGGACCAACCAAGAGTCGCACAGATTGTAGTGCAAACAGAAGTCTTTGCTGGTGCCACAGGTGATGGTGTGATATGTGGTAGCATTCCCAACCTCCTCAAGGAGGAAGGTCGATAGTGACAAGCAAGACCTCACTTTTCTTTTAAGACCCCCTGTGGTCCCATGTCTTGCAATGGTGTTTCTTGCATTCTCTGATATTAACTGCTATGTCTATAAAGCACCCTATGATTTACTGCTTTACTATCTATGTCATATTAAGCTACACATAAATAATTATATATTTAGCCGGAACATGTTTATATCCATATACAGATCAGGTGAATTTCTTTCCACAAGTTGAACCCCGCAGTATCACAGTAGGACACTACACACATACTTCACATATCATCCTTGCAAGTCCCTAATGTCCTCGCACAAGAGCTCAGCTATCTGAGGGTGCCTGCAAATAAGCTACTCTCAACCTAAATCCCATATGTTGAAGGTGGTTCCCCCTCACCGACACATCTAAGTCACCCCAGGACTCTTGTGTTTGATCTGGTATGGCATACCTTCCACACACCTGTACACAGGACCATTAAAATCGTCCTGCTCAAAACTGGCCCTACTCCTTGCACCAAGATCAAACACCAAAAAAACCCGACTCCACTGTCACACGTGGCAGCAAGATCATCTATTCCTTTCTAAGCTGAGTTATCGCTATCGGTGCCATGATGGAAGCACATCTCTGGCCCTCATTCCCAGCACCTAAAACTGCATGTGGCCCATCCTATGCATTGCTGCACACTCATACAACTTGTCTCCTCCTGAACCCTGGCCAGCTACCTCCTCCACACATCTGCCCTTGCCACTCAAGGACATCTTCAGTCCTCACGCCCTTCACCTACACATACACTTGGCCCATCTCTCCACCCCTGCACTGACATACCACAAGCCTTCTGGAGTTCCCTCCACACCATGAGCACATCCAAGTTTTCATTCATGTCACTACGTTGGTGCAAACCCTCTGCAGTACGACCATACTCGCTCAAACAACATCCCCGCTCTGCACCTCGGTAACACTAGACGCACTCTTGTCCTTCATGCACGCATGCATTCGCTGAGGATGGGATGGCACTGCAGGAGAGGCAGCAATGTGCTACTGAGACTGCAATGCCGAAGCACCGCTGACTGTGGAGGAGCACACTTACAATCATGATACACATATAGAACACACACTCCAGGGCCGACGTGTGACCGCAAACACAAGCATAGATGTATGTCACAACTCCGAGGTGCATATTTACATGCTTTCGGTGCATTTATGTGCTTTCGGTGCAGGGTAGCACAGCAAGTCACCTTGATGCTCTGCACTGCGTCAAAGGGAACGACCAGGAATTCGCTGTATTTCAGCAGTACGGCACATTACTGTCTTTCCCACTGTGCTGGCACCATTTTGGCAACCAACATAGCACCAACGCAGGCACCATAGCACCATGGTGTAAGAGTTTCTGCATTGTAGGCAGGAGTATGTTGGGTAGGAAGGGGTACCTTCCTGCACAAAGACGATCCTGGGAGGCTTTTTCCTCTTTCTAAGTGTGCTGCAGAACGCACAAAACAATGAGGAGAAATAAGGATAGTTCTCCTCGTCACGCATCCCCAGGGAAAGTGTAAGGTTTAAGGGCATCCACAGGTTTACAAGCTCTTGTAAATCTGGGTACACCCAGAGCAACGCCCATGGAGCGCCTCCCTTGTGCCGAGTAAGGCAACACAGTGGTGATTTGCGCTGCAGTGCCTTACTCCATATCTATGAGGCCATTCAAAGCCACACAAAGTGGCTCTGCGCGGCCTCGTAGATATGAGTTCAGTAAGAAGATAAGAAGTCACAACGGCGGCGCAATGGGCACATAAATATGTCCTTGAGCAGTCGTGGGCCGCAGAAGGGGCAGGGCAGGGAGGAGGCGTTGGGGGGGTGGGCCACCTTAAATTAAATTAAATTTAAAAACAATTAAACAACACTTACCTTTTTCGCCGAGGTCCTGTGCCGCTCCGCTCCTCTTCCCTTCTGGCTGCACAGGCTCCCAGTCTGCCCTGCGGCCAATCCTGAGGATTGGTTGGGAGCCTGTGCCGGCTTTCTCCAGCCCGGCAACACATTTGCTGGGCTGGAAAGAGCCTACAGCGCATGTGTGTTTAGCCAGCCCGAGACGGCCGGCCAAACACACATGCGCTCTGGGGGGGAGTGCACCCCCTCATTGCATGTCACCCCATGGCCCCGCCCCTTTTAAAGAAAACAATAATAAACATAGTTTATTATTGTTTTCTTTAAAAGGTTTAGCAGCTGCCGCTACTGCCGGGGAGGCGACGCTCCTCCGCCCATACGGAGGAGCCGCCACTGTCCTTGAGTGACTAAATATTGTCCTCCCTGGATACCGAGTACGTGGTATTGTGATGGTAAGCATGTGATATTGTGGTACGGCATGTACAAATATATATTTCATTAAGGTGCCTAGATGTAAAGTTAAGAATAGTAAATCAATTCTTACCTATAGATACTTAAATTATCAATCTTGTGGTAGCTACAGTGGTGTAACAAAGGCCCCCGCAGCCCCTGCGGTGCGAGGGGCTGAGTTCCTGGAGGCCCCCTCAGCACAGTACCCTGGCCTGAGACCTCCCAAGGGAGTCCGGAGAGGGGGCCCCTCCTTGTACTTTGCAGGGGGGCGGGGCTCACGTATTGTTACACCACTGGGTAGAGGATATTCCGGATATAATTTTTTTTCAGGATATTTAAAACTTGTTTGTGGTTGAACACCCACCAGCATGACCTTTGTGCTTAAGACACAAAAAACTGGAAAACAGGAGGCTTTTAGGTACAGGTAAACGACAGCCGAGCTGTCACACTGGCTCAACACATTCCAATTTTGATCCTTAATTCAAAAATCCAAAATGTCTCAAAAGATTTGTTGGGATTTTTTAATACAAAATGTAGTCAATGTGCCAAAAGATACATTGCACCCAGTGGAATATTATACGGGTCACCGAAACTTTGCATTCTAGGGCTTTTCTGCATGAAGGTGTGCCACATAATTTACCATTCGCAGCATAATTTGTAGATTTTAACATAAAATCGTTTCTAGCTCAAACATATAATTTATGAAAATAGCTGTACCTAGGGTGGGACATCCTGACTTGCCCTTTGCACAAGTGAACTGTCTGAGTGTTACCTGTTGATGGCAGTATCCAGGCATTTAAAGAGGTGCCTGCTTTGTGCAGATTGTGTAAACATCCCCAGTTGATTGACAGGAAGAAGGGCTTTTGTCTGCAGGAGGAAACCAAAACATCAAATCATTTCGCGAAACTGTATTTTACCTATTCATGTAAATGAATGTTTACATCACACACATTGATCACGGACTAGTAGTTATTTCGAGAGGAAATTCAAGCTTTACAAGAATTTCAAATATGCCGCCTCCCTTTTCAGTAAAAAACGAGGTACACAATGAGTATGGAATGAATTCTACTTTTCTGCAGGGCACTTCCATAGTGCACAGAGTCGCTTTCGAAGCACCTCTAGTGGGAACACGTGGTAATTTCGGAAATAAAAACGATTCTGTACAATCCATAGCTGGCGTGCCCTGAGTAAATGAGGCAGAGTGTTATTACAAGACCTGTGTGCACATGGGCTTATTTTCTACTGTGTGCAAGTGTATATTGTGTAACACCTGAAGAAGAGAGGCCAGTGTAAATAACATGGCATTCATTGGCTGGGGAATAATGACATTTTGAACAGCAAGAAACCTGTGTAGGTTCATGGCATTAGGATTACTTGTATTTAAATGTGTGTTAAACTGTCAAAATAGCTACATTATAATGCCATATAGCATGGCTACAATATATGGCTGCGTTATAATGCCACATAATTTGCCTTCATTATCCCAATAATGTGCCTTTTCTTGCTGTATAAATTTAAATAACAATTTGATTCTCCCTCTCACCCAGATTCAGTGGCCCTGAATTTGATTTGTGTATTGAAGCCTGAGGCACAAAAATGTTGGGTGAGATATTGTGTGGCTGAATGTCCAATAGATCAATCACAAAAAACAGTCACGCCCAAGATCTTAGCAACCTAATGGGAAGAGGGATCTCACCTGGGTTCAAGAAGAAACAGAGTGCCTAGAGCCAGTCCACCCAGAGTCTCAGTGTCCAGTTAATGGGGCTAACCAGGCCCCACTGGACATTATCATCCACAAAGAACAAAACTCAGGGAGAAAGAGAAACCATTTGGGTGTCAACTGGTCCCACGTCAGTTCGAGGTTGCTGGGTGCATAAATGGAACAATGACGCACAATGACATCCGACCAGGGTACCAAGCCTCAGGGACCTTGAAGATAAGACCTGTGAAAAGAAGCCCTATAAACAGTCATTGACAGCGATTAAATATAGAGGCCACCTTGCTCAAGTTGCTGGAGCGGTGAAGTGACGCGTCATCTGTACAGATTAGTGTGTCTTTTCTTTGTAAAATGGCTGCCGTCGCACCTCTCCCAGCTGCCTAGGTCATCAAAATCTCCTTTCCCTCCCCCAGCAGCCTGAGGCCCGTGGGTGAGCAATGCTCGTGTGCTAAACTGGGCACAAGAGGATGAGTCCCATACTTAGCATCCCGGGCAGTAGGACATTTTGCTCATCTTCACCATTTTTAGGTCTTGTCTGCAACAGCACATGCGCTGCATGTTCTCTCTCTTGCGAGAGATATTGTATACAACAAGGGGCTTGGAGCCCACCCATTGCTTAACATTTGTTGGCTTCATTGTCATTCGTATTTGTTGCCTTCTAATTGGCCAGAGCATACTGACTTTACTTCCTCCTTTCGACTGGAGCATGAACCAAGTACTGATTGCTTCAGCTGCTGTCCTTATGCTGATCGCACTTGATTGAGGCACTGCTTTTGTTTCTTCTTCCCTGTCATCCTTGATGAACCTCTTGCCATTTCTAGCTGCTTTACTATGCCACATGCACTACAAAGAAGCCATTTTCTCCTTTAAAATGAATGTTTATTGTGACAACAGATGTTATCTACTTCCAAATATACATTCACTAAGACATGGAAATGGGTGCAATTGCTTTCTTTATGTGCTAGGATTTTTTACCAAATGTCATATTTTCTCTTTTTAACGCATAGGGAAACTAACTGGTTTGCTCAGAATCACAGCAAGGATGTGCCAAGAGCTAACAAGCATTGGCAAAGCCAATAGGTCTTACCATTGAGACTATTGGCTCCGCTGCTGCCTTGTGTTCATGCTGAACCGCACTGGCAATGCCAACTTTGGCAATGATTTGTAGCCATGCTGTGTAGCAGTGTGGCTGTTGTACAGCATGGCTAAAAGTAGTAATGGAAATGAACTATGATGCATCTAGCACTAATGCACTTAAAAAAAGCGCATTAACCCTGGCTGCACCATTGCGCCTTTTTTTAACTAGTGTTAGGCACACTACAAAGCATCTGCGCTGCTGTACAGCATGGCTGCCAAACAATGCCAAAACCAACAGCTCTTCTAGCTGAGATCTTTACATTCAAAAGGACCTGGAAATGAGAAAGAGTTCCCACCGGCCCTTATCCTCTCCATTCAGGCTTGCTAAGGCCTGATTTGAGGAACGGAGATTCCTGACAGGCTCTGGAAATGGACTCTACAGGCCACGTAGCTTGGACCAATGTTACGTAGAGCACAAAAAATAAGCATCGGTGTTCTGAACAGAATTCTCTTCCTTACAGGAAACCATTGCAAAGAATGAAAGTGATTAGGAATCCTTGCTCACGAGGAAGATTCAATAAAAGTCGTGCCACAGCATTCTGTACCACCTGAAGCTTATGAATGGTTTGGTCCAGGAGTCCAAGATGTAATGCTTTGGCATAAACCAAGCGGGATATACTGAGTCTGGCTGGGAGAGACAGAAAAAAAAAACTTTTTCAATAACCGCAGGAGCCCGAAACACATTCCAACCACTGAGCTGGTCTGAGGTTGGAAAGTTAATTGATTATCAAACTTATGCTATGTTATGTTATAACTGCTTATATAGCGCCTAAAAACTGCCCAGAGGCCTCGTAGCACTTATGCTGCAACACGGACATTATCACCGTCTATATTCGTATAGGGATTACATTTTAAATAACCAAGTTTTCAGGGCCTTCCTGAAAGGAATCTCTTGTGATTTAGATCTAATATTAAGAGGAAGACTATTCCAGAGTATAGCCCCTTGATATGACAGAGATCTTCCCCCCCATCTTGCTTTCTTCACTGTTGGAACTGTGACCAGCATAGCTGAGGAGGATCTAAGCGGTTTATTCGGGATGTAAACAGATGCCAGGGTTTTGAGCATTTCAGGGCCATGATCGAATATAGCTCTATGAATATGACATAAAGCCTTGAACTGAATCATTCTATCCACTGGGAGCCAATGTAAGGATGAAATTCCGGCCCGTATGGAATGATGTTTAGGAGTGTTTAGAAGTAAACGTGCTGCTGCATTTTGCACCCTCTGCAGCCTTTGAATCACATATCTTGGTGCTCCTACAAACAGTGCATTGCCATAATCAAGACGGGAGCCTATCAGTGCCTGAACAACCAATCTCCTGGCAAGTAAAGGCAGTATTGTTAAGACCATCCTCAAAGTCCTAAGCAAGGCAAAGGAGGTTCCAGCTATTCTATTGGCATGTTGTGACATTGAAAGTAAGGGATCCAACCACACCACAAGACTTTTAATAAGACATTTAGGGGGCGGGAGAATAGGAACTCCTATTGATGTACTTGGATTAATAGAGGGGGCTTTTGGTAGCCCAAAAAACATAACCTCCGTTTTTTCATAATTGAGTTTCAATTTACTTCCTGACATCCATGCAGCAACTGCTTTCAGACAAGGACCCAATGCTGTCCCCATGTCCGGGTGAGTGTTAGAAAGGGAGACAATCAGTTGAGTATCATCTGCATAGGACACCAGGTTCAGTCCAAATGGTTCAATAATCTTCGCTAAAGGTCGCATGTAGACATTAAAAAGTAGCGGGCTCAGAGCAGACCCCTGTGGTACTCCACAGTTGCTGGGAGTACATTTAGAAATACACGATCTATCTAAGACCTGGAAGGATCTTCCATGAATGATCGAGAGGATCCACTCCAATGCGACTCCAGAGATGCCACATCCTTGCAGTCTATCTTTAAGGATATTCAGATCAACCGTATCAATCGCCGCACTCAAATCTAATAGGATGATAGCGGTTTCAATTCCTTTATCCATCCTCTTTTTTGCTTCTTCTGTGATCGCAATCAGAGCGGTTTCAGTCCCATGCAGTGGCCTAAAACCCATCTGGGTAGGATGTAGAAGCTTTTTCTCTTCCAGAAGAGTGGATAACTGAGTATGTACATACTTTTCTGCGAGTTTAGCCATTATAGGTAGCAATGAAATCGGTCTGTAATTAGACAGTATTTTGGAATCCAAGTTAGTTTTTTTTAGGAGAGGCTTGACAATGGCCTGTTTCCAGGAGTCTGGTACAGTACCGGAGGCTAGCGAGGTATTAATAACATTTGTGATTACCGGACCTAACACTGGAATTCCCATAAAGAGAATCTGCGGGGGAGCAGGATCTAGTGGAGAGCCTGATTTAGTTGACCCCAGTAATTTAGTAACTATATCCACACTAATCGGAATAAAATTTGTTAAAATGATTTCTTCCCTACCCTCCAGGTTCAACACCACCTGATCTCTGGTAAGGGTGTTAGGGAAGGAAGCATAAATATCCTGAATTTTGCTTTGAAAAAAGCTTGCGAGATCCTCCACATGTTGCTGCGGGGACTCTATAATTTCTGGCTCCTCCGTAGGGTGAGTAAGGTCTTTTAAGGCATTAAAGATCTCCTTAG
Organism: Pleurodeles waltl; assembly: GCF_031143425.1. Lineage (NCBI taxonomy): Eukaryota > Metazoa > Chordata > Amphibia > Caudata > Salamandridae > Pleurodeles > Pleurodeles waltl. The sequence continues at coordinate 1,814,882,807 of NC_090444.1, forward strand.
GAGAGTTAGCTGCTGCTTCCATTTTACCAGAGTAGTATGTAGCCTGAACCTTTTTAATTTCTGAATGATAGGCTCAGATCATATTCTTATATTCCTTTTTCAAGGAGTCATCTTGGGTATGCCTCCATTTCCTCTCTTGCTTCCTACATTCTCTTTTCATCTCGAGTAGGCTTGCTGTAAACCAAGGAGCTGACTTCTTTCGTGGCAGTTTTCTTGCGGTAGAGAGGGGTATAATTTCCTCCAGGCTAACCTCTATCCACTTATTTAGGGAATGAGTAAAATTAGTTATACTATTTGTATCTAGGTTTCCTGGTTTCTTCTTCTCCAATGAGTTAATAAACTCTGTGGCCTCTAATTTATGCTGTTTCCTTCTATATGGTGGGGGCCTGATATTCATGGTTTTATGTCGAGAAATTGTTAATTCTAGCAGAAAATGATCCGACCATGCTAACGGACGGGATAATAAAAATTCTAGATCTGACACATTGGAGAATACCAAATCAAGTGTATGACCTCTGTTATGAGTAGGGCCCTGAATTAGCTGCACTAGATCACAGGCCTTCATATCTGCTATTATCATCTTAGTCGAAGCTTTATCTTCATTCTCTGCGTGTAAATTGAAATCTCCCAGCAGTAGGAAGTTGGATTTAGTACATACCAGTTGTGAGATATTCTATGCCAATGAGGTCATAAAATCTCCAGTAGGACCCGGTGGTCGGTAGACCAGGACACCAGAGAGGGTGTAGTGAGGGTTGACACTAATAGAAAAAGACATGCTCTCACATCCTTTAATCAATGTAGGAGCTGTTGTCATCCTACATATGTCTCTATAAACAACTGCGATGCCACCCCCTCAATTCGGTCTGTCAATTCTATTAAGTTTATAGCCAGTAGGAAGAGCCATTGCAATGTGTGCGCCGGAACTGTCATCAAGCCAGGTTTCAGTAAGAAACAGGGCCAGGGGTTTTATTTGTTCCACCAAAAGGTGGATGTCCATTATATGGGCCCCTAGCGAGCGACAATTGACTAACAAAATGGATAGTTTATCGAGCTCCTTATCCTGTTGCGGGTCCTTACGTAGTAGGGGGGTCCAAGCACAAGCAGGGCATTTAATTTTTTTTTAACAAGGATCTAACCTCTGCGTACAACTATTATGATGTTTATTGTTCAGAGAAAGAAGTACGTCTTTGGCATAAGTAATAATTACTTTCTCTGTGGAATTTAAATCATAGTCTCTTGGCTCTTGGCACGGTCTGGCGCGGACGGGCGCAGACGGGCTTCCCTTTGGTGTGCCTTTGGCACGCCAGCGGCGCGCCCGCTGCGCGACGCAGTCATGGCGACTAAAAATAGCCCAGCAGCAGTAAAAGGCTAGAGCGCTTAACCCGCAAAATGGCGCTCACAAAGGGAACACTGTCCTAAAATGGCGGTGGTAAATTCCGGTTTCCTGAGATTAAATAGTTTTAAAACGAAACAGAATATCTATATAAAAATGAATTTCGTTACAATTTGAAACGCGCAAATCAGCATAAAGTGTGATGTAAAAAAAGTGCATCAGTGCATCAGATTCAATACATCAACATCAACAGATTAAAAGAACTGATAAAAACGGTGCCTTGCCGCTTGCAGGGAGCGTAGGTAGTCGGTCAAAAAACCTCAGACTTCCTTCCGCTCCTAAGTTATTTGCCGCCTCCATATACAAGCTGGCAGAGGGGCTTCTTCCAGACAGCATGGCAACCAGTTGGTACAGTCTGTGTATTTTCATCCTATTAGTGTTAACATCAGCTGTTTCTGATGCATCCAGCCAAACACAGCAGTTAGGCAAGGCTTGATTGAATCAAAGACAAGATCTTCACCATCTTCAAGGGAGAAGAGAACTTGGGTATCATCTGCATATCATATGCTCTTGGCACCAAATTATTCAACCAAAGAGACAAGAGGGGTGAGATAGATAGTGAAACAAGTAGGGCTAAGGGCAGAGCCCTGGGGAACCCCAACTGAACTTACCCTATTACCAGAAGCAAAAAGAGGAAGCTATAATTCCTGTTCTGTATTCTCTAAAAAGGAAGTGACCCACCTAAGCGCCATCCCCTTTACCCCAACCCCCAGAAAGCGGTCCAACAGAGAGGGGTGAGGTATGTGTCAAAGGATGCTGACAGATCTCACACACTTAGCACAGCCTCGCCACCACCATTAAAAGTGCATTTGATTTGCAAACTGAGAAGAGGCCTCTCAGTACTCAGATTCTGCCAAAACCCTGACTGACTAGGCTGGGGCAGGTCACTGGTCTCCAAGTATCAGGAGAGTTGCAATACTCGCTGATGCTACAACTGAAGTTATGTGATAGTCACATCAACCCCGTGGATGGGTCCCTGAACTCCCGCCGCTCAATCCGTGGCCCTGCCACTCCTTGGCCTGGGGAACACTTTACCACTCCCCTGATCTGGCCATGGGTACTCACAAACGTTTTCCCAGGGGCCACAAAGTATGGTCTGTGATGTGCTTGAGGGCCGCATTGATGCCAGCACAGTAGGAGTGGGGCTTTGTTGGGGGGGAAGGAGGGGTTTAGGGGATCATAGGGGAAGCGAATCATGGTGTGGTCAGTGAGTCACTGAGTTATTTTGAGTGTTGCATTCCTTACTGTCCTCTGAAATAAGCCTCTAGTCTCTAATAATTCATACATTTTACGACACTGTGTTATGCTGCCTCTTAATCGCCATCCCTCTACTGCACCTTGGGGTAAGCCTCCTCTGCTTGCTATTGCTACCTTGAGAGAGTCAAGGGTAAAAAAGGAAGTAACTGGATTATTGCATTGGAATGAAATGGAATTGAATGTGAAAGGTGAAACCAGAACACCTAGTATAAATCACGGGTTCCCCACTAGACTAAATTGTGTGATCCTAGGCAATTTTATAATTTCATTTTGCCTCCTTTTTCCTTATTATGACATATGAGAGCACCCTGAAATACTCAGGTTCAGGACATACACTGTACAACCTTCTTTTGTGTCAGATTAAAAAAACTATAATGTTGTACACGTGTAATAACAACCAAGGCCACCAGGAGGGTCCCATGTGACAACTGACTAACCTTTTAGTTCACTATTGGCATTGTTGTTGGGATGGGAGTAGGCATGAATATATTTACATTAATTTTGGGAAATTATCAATTTTAAAAAATGCTTCTGAATGCACTGATATAATCTGATGTGCTAAGGTGAAATGTGTTTGCATGTTAATGAAATATTTTTTTAAAATACTGAACAAACTGCATCATATGTTTGCAGGTCTGTTTCAAAGATTATTTAAAAACATATATGTTCCTAAAGTTGAGTGGTGCAGGGCACAGTAATTGCTTCTTTTCTTTTGCTTCGGTTAACGTATAAATAAATGCTTGTCTGCTTATTTCATAACTTTCTGAATTTTAGTGGTCTCAAGTAAACAGCAGTCATGCAGCTGGGGGCCGTAGTGAAGGTCAACAGGGCCGCATGCAGCCTCTGGGCCATTCTTTGAGTATCACTGCTCTAGGGCCTGGATGCCGGATGCGGGCGGGAGTGCTCCCAGCTTTCCCCTGGATTACAGCCATCACCGATGGACACTCTCTTGGCTGATAAACCCTGTGGATCTTCCTTATTCTCTCTGGAAACTAGTTTCCCACTCAGCTCCTGTGCTTGCCCTAAACCCATGTGTAGGAAAGTGGAGTATTCTGTGGTGTGGTGTGGTGGGATTAATCTTCACCATGTAATACTCTCACAATACCCCTAAAATGGCGTTTGGATTCACAATAATAAATCCTTAGCTCAGAGTGGCAAAGAGCAGTCAGGCTTTACTTAGATGAACGTGTGTTGAGCATTTCAAAGTACCAACATGGATGATAAGAAATTGACACGAATCAAAGGAAATCTGACACCAATTTATGAAAACAGAGCTTATTGTTATTTTAATTTAGACACCAAAATGAACGGAATTCCATTATACAATGGATGGTATATATTTTAGAAGCAAAATTAAATCACAGCAGCAACAGGCGTTTAAACATTGCATTGAAGTAAATGGAGAAAAAAACACTACTGACAAATGGCCAATTTGGGGTCGAGTTACGTGGAATTCTTAAAGGGTTATGGTAGTGCGGGTCCTAGGACAAGTCCACAACAGTAAATTTAATTTTACCTGGCCCACAGCGTCTGAGTGCAGGTTTGTCCTGGCTGTCCATGGTGCTGAATGGGACTGACACTGGAGCTGATTTTACCGCTTACACGATGTTGCAGAAAATAAGATGCAAAAACCCAGCTGGGGCTGGATTGCTGATGTTGTTATGTAAGCTGCACAGTGTGCCCTGCAGCTACAGCGTCAAGTGTTGGGGTTAGTTACTAGGCTGGCAACCAACAAGCCTTGGCAGCGGTAAAAGTGACGAAAAACTTTGGGAACTTTCCAGGGTCTAGTGGAGTAACACAGTGGCATGAAACTTCAGGGCAGGCAAGACTACAACTCGCAGAAGACACTGGACTACCTGGTTTTGGTCGATCCCATGGACGGCCCGCTGATAGGGGATTCTTCCGATCCTGCGAGGGTATTTACCTGCATTTTGCAGGGGACTAGTGCCATTAATCCAAGGGAGACTGAGGGTGCTTCTGGCATCCACAGGGGTCCCTCTGGTCGGGAGTGCTGAGTTTGAGCCAAGGACGAGGGTCATTCATGCAGTTCCCAGCCTATTGCCTCAGGGACAGAGTAGCCCTGTTTTGCTTTGTTTCAGTGGCAAAGTCCGGTAGCTGGCGACACAGAGTTCCTCTTGGTCCTCCTTCAAAGTGAGTTGTTCAGATCCGAGGTTCTGGTGTCAGGGGTGTCTCTTAAATCCAGTATTTAGGGGAGTAAGGGGTGTGAAGGCTAGTGACCAATGGGCAGCTAGCTCCTACAGCTAATCCGCCCCTGAGGTGACCACATCAGGTGGGGTGGATCACCTTTTGCTACCCAGAACCCTCTATTCTGCCACTCCCAAGATGGCAGAAATCACAATTTAGTGCACAGGCCGGGCTGCTCACCCTATAGGTGTGGTCAGCCTGCTGGGGGTGTGCACTGTCTTGCCAATCTAATTTCCCACCTGACTATGAGCAAATGTGCCTGGGGGCAGAAGATGGCTGTTTCTTTCTCTGGGGGCAGCACAGATTATCAGGGGCAGTGAAGCCTTTGAAACTCACCACCCGGATGTGCTTATTCACTAACCCAGCTGGGGGGTGGGAGGTGTGACCTTCTTCTTGCCTCAGCCTTTGTATCTGACTCCTGGGAGTGCCCACCCTTCCTGGAAGGAGGTCAGAACCCTGAACTGGAAGAAGCATGTGCAGCAAAGCACAGGCTGACTGGCCAGAACACAAAGACGTTGAGGCAAACAGATGGATAACCTCTAAGATGCCAACTGGGTACATGCCAGCTGTCCCTTAACACAAGATTTGTATCAGGAGAGAGAAGGCACATTGTTTGACACCAAGCTCGACATATCTAGGTAGTAATATAATGGAGCCACCTGGATCTGCCCATGTGCAAGTCCCATGTTATCCTATGGACCGACTATCACTCTTAGTGTACTTTAATAGTAAAGACGCTATAGAGACATATAAACTTGGGCTTACATGCCTGCACCTTAAATATAATGCACTCTGCCTCCAGGGCTACAGAGGCCTTCCTTGGGGGTGCCTGGCATATATGTAAAGCAGTGCATTAGTCTGTGCCACTCATGATGAGGGCACAGTCGAACTCGAGCAGTTTGCACTGCTCCTGGGGTCTGCAAAGGCAGGCGTGCTATCAATAGTTTGCATGGGTCACTAAGGTTGGCACAAAGTTGTGCTGCAGCCCTGGGGACCCCTTTATCGCCTATGCCCTTGGTACTCTGGGTATCATTCACACGTGGGTAAAGCTGTTACCAATCAGAGAATTACCAAGTTGAGAAAATAATTTAGGGAGCGAGCATGAGCAATGGGGCCTGGTTAGCAGGCTCCAGTGCACAAAGTCATAACCATTAGCACTAGGGGCTCAAAGTGGGGGTGACCCTACACAAAAATGCACTTTCCTACAGCACAAATGGTACGCGGCCTGCATGCGGGCCCAGAATCCTGCCTCTCCCCGGGAGCGTAAGGTGAGCACTCCCCTCTGCACTACCAAGACTTCACCACGGGGAGCGCAGGGCTACTGCGGGGACCGAGAAGCTCCTTGAGGACTCCCCTTTTCTGAAGGTCCCCTGAGGAGGTTAGGAGGAAGCAGAATTTTGCAGTAGGACTGAACTTGGAAGCAAACCAAAGAAACTTATCATCCTTATGGGGCCTAGCTTGTAGCCATCAGAGATGCACAGTAAGTGGCACGTTCACCATGCTGCAAGTGACTCTGAAACCTGTATCTCCTGTAGTGCGCGACTGCCACTGATGCAGGCCCCTCTGTACTAAGTGTGCCGCCCAAGGGACTTTTTCATTCTCCGACTTCAGAACATTGCACTTGATCATCTACAGACTCCCACTGTTCCTACCACCGAAAATGCCCTGCGCTGGCACTGGGGACTGCTTGTACCCTTTTAGTCTATCCTTTGCTATCAGTGGGCCTAATGGACTGCTTACTGGTGCTATCAATGGATTCAGAAGTGAGATGGGTCCCACACACCAGCATTGCTTTCTGTGCAGACTTTGGGCCCTGCAGTAATGCTATTGGCACACGGGAGTGCCCTGGCTGTTCCCAACTTGGAGTGGCCTACCTAAGGTATGGTTCCTTCCTAGCCCCCACTATCTCTTTCCTTTCATTACAGTGTCCTCCACCTTTTTTCATTTGAAGGGGAAGCTCCCTGCGGGAAAACTCCCCCGGAGCCCATGACTCCCAGCATGACACGCAACCGAGGGCTGAACGATTTCCATGCTGTTGCAGCCCCAACTACGGGTCTTCAGCCAGCAGTACTCCTCCTCCAATCAAAAAACTGTATTTACTCCAACAGGTCATTGCAGAAACTAGATACGCCTTTGAAATAAAGTAGACACACTGGCTGCAGAGCTATTCTCCTATGGGATGGTCAGTGGAAGTTAGAGGAACGAATCAGGACTCTGAAAACATCACTGACGGCCAAGAGCTTTCATGCTAGTAGAATATGGGTGCGGTAAAACCGGCATTAACCGTACCACTGGTATGGCTGTTGCTAATGGTATTACCACCCTACCATACCATTGGAACAGCACTTATGTGACACCACCCGGGTAAACATGTGGCTGACCCCTCATCAGGCACTCATTTACCATGCTTGTTTGTAGTATGCTCAGCGACACCTCAGTGCTGCTTGCCCACAGGGCGTCCTCTACACAGGACTGGCAACCCAGACGGCTCGCGATGCACAGGACAGTGTGCAGCAAGGGCTCTCAGTGTGCAGGGCTGTGCTACAGACAAGAAGGAAAATCCTAACATGCAATCACAAAGGTGTAACATAATAAGAGTTGCAGAAATAAAGCTGTTATATTAAAGGGCACCAGCCATTTATAGCAACAGGACTAAGGCCCATATTTATGGGCTTTGTGGCGCAGGGGCAGCACTGCAACTCACCGTGCTACACTGCACTACATCACAGGGAAAGGGCAGGAATGCGCCATATTATCCAATACAGCAGCTTCCTGTCCTTTCCCCCTGCACTGCCACACAATACACAGCGTAGCGCTAATGCAGGCAGCCTTGCACCATGATGCAAGGGTCCCTGTGTTGCATGCAGGATTATTATTTTTTTTTGCAGAAAGGGGCACCTTCCTGCAAAAAAACAATCCTGAGAGGCTTTTTCCTCTTTCTATGTGTACTGCATTCTGCAGCACACATAGAAAGAGGAGAAAAAGGGGAGACATAAATATATTTCTCCTTGTTGTGCCTCCCCTGGGGATGTGTATCTTTTTGGCGCATTCTCAGGTTTAAAAGTTCTTGTAAATCTGGGAATGCGTCAAAATCCATGGATGGTGCGTGGGAACCGGCCACATAACATCCATGAAAGCGCGTCCCTGGTGCAGGGTAATGTCATGCAGCGATTCGCGTGGTGTTACATTACTCAAGATTTATGAATCCATGCAGGGCTACGTAAGGTGGCCTTATAAGACTTCATACAACCCACTTAAGGTTTGCTTCACTCTTGCACCACGTTGCGTGGTGCAAGAGCGACACAAACCAGGCCATCAATACGGCCCTAAAAGTCTTTATCTTATTTGCCAGACCATGTGGGCATGGTGCCATAAACACTCACGCGTGCAGAGGGAAACACTGGCTACACATTTGTGCTGCAGTTACATTCTGCCAAGGCTGCTGGCCGGGGCATCCCACTCGCCTCTACTTATGATGTGCTCAGCGTCCCAGGTGTTGTCGAACTTGTGTGCTTGCCATTTCATTCTGGACTGGAGGGTCAGCATTTCTTGGATCTGCAGAACCACGACCTATGAGTTGAGTCTCCTAAAGCAGAACTCTGCAAATGTTCTTACAGGCCAGACCCATACCCATCAGCCGCTTGCATAAACAAAGGAACCGGAAGAGGTGCTTAACTCGTGGCTCCTTCACTACTTGGACTACCGAGCTGTCTGCAATTAAGGCCTTTGCCTGCCTGCCCATCGTTGTCTCCATGCTGCTGCCTCTGAGCCCGAGACAAGATGGCGGGCTTACTGCTCTGCACGCCCAGGACTGCTGGGGCGGCTCAGATTCAGCAAGAAGAGCAGTAAACATGTGGACCACACATGCACAGAAGGTGCTGTGAGTTTACACGCGGTTACTAGGCGCTGTCACTCAGACCCCGGAGCCCTGAGCTGCTCCAGTTACAAAGTCGCCTGTGAGACAAAGGCTGAGCTGTGGGCTCTACCTGCGCAGGGCACCTTGCCTCGGTTCCGCTATCTGCGGCCCAGATAAAAGCCCCCGGCCCCTCTAAACTCTTAAACAGCTTATGAATTATCAGAGGTTTCCTAATCCATGCTTTTCCAGCAGATAATGGCTGCGGCTGAGCCCCTAATGCTAATTGATGGGGTGCTTTAGCTAATTTTGTTGTGGAAGCTCTTCTCCGGACAAAAAGTCATCCTTGCCGGAGGCGATAAGCATTTCCTGGAAGGGTCTGGTGCCTAGGTGGCCGGACACCTCCCGGGCACGGCGGCTGCCCGCCTTGGCTCCTACTGGACGCACACAAGAGCTCATTAAGGAAGCGGTTACCTTACTAGCCCCAGTGGGGTCTGCAGGCCCCAGTAAAGCCAAGGAATGCAACTGAGGCCAAGTGCGCGTGCGCCAGGGAGCCGGGTAGGGTTACCCGGGCCAGCAAAGGGAGGGGGCGAGTCACGTGCTCCAAGAGGAAGTCCATCCTCCAAGGCCAAGAACTATCTAAGGTCCCATAAGATGGCCAAGGACACATCCTGCTACTTAGTACATACGAATAAAATCCGACCAGCAGGAGCATTATATTCAGATGTATATGGAGCCATGCTAAGGATGTGTTGGGGCAGGGGTGTAAGAAGCATGCCAGGAGTGGGGGGCAGGGGTGAGAGGGTAACAATATAGAGCCCCAGGGCCCTTCCTGGGTGGGCAGACTGGCTGGCAAGCACAGGCAGAGACGTTTTAAGGCAAGTGCAAAGAGGGGCTCTGGCCCAGGGCTCCAGCCTTTTGGGGGGCCCTGATAGAGCCAGCTCTGTTCTGCAGACAGCTTTGCCCTGAGGACCTTGAATAATTCTTAAACCGGATTGTTTTAAATATTGTTTTCCTTTCATTTATTTTTAATGTGGGTGATGTGTGAGGGTCTATTACAGAAATTTTGCAGAGAAATGGAGTGTTTATGTTATGTTCATGCAACTTCCATAAAAACAAATTCTTTCAAACCAAAACAGGACCTCCCATATGAGAACTGGGAGGATGTTATAGAGATTATTTTGAGTAATGGTGATCTGCTGCTGTTATACAATATCAAAAACACACTTCACTATCCTTGAATAGTAAATGTAAGCAAATTTAGAATTTGGATGAGTCTGCTTGTGCGCTGTGCGCTGTCAGTGAACTTGCCAAGAGGGCGTGAAACGGCTGAAATTAAATAAAAAAATAAAAGCTGTTTAGAACAGAACAGAACCCAAAATACGATTGACTCAGGGCCCCCAAAATCCATAAGATGTCCCTGAGTAGGAGAATTTAAGGACAAATCAAGTGTCTCCATATAAGTATATATATACACTTGCAGCTGCCTCACACTGCCCTGCGTAATAACTTGTTGGATACATACGCTGCTTTACAGGTGCAGTTTTTAGGGCTGTTCTAGTACAGAAACAAAAAGTGAATTTGTAGCACATCAGGCGAGTAAGAATGGTCGAAATGTATTAGGATTTAAAGGTAACCTTAAGGGGACGTTGGAAATTACCTAAAGGGGGTTTGAAGAACTAAAGGCAAACTGGTACATTTCTGGGCACATTTAACCAGAACTCAAAAACCTATTCACAGAGGGAAGGGGGAAGTGAAGCAACTGCCTTCAGCCTGCTGACTCAATTTATGAAGATTCCCAGTATTCATTATTTACAAGAAGTGTAATCAAGCATTGCCGGGTGTGCACAACTGAAACACTGCACATGAATGGTGCTACTAGAGGGTTGAAAACGCCTTTGTCCTTTGCTGGTGAGGAGAATAACATCCCCAGCCCTGTCAACACCACTGATGTGGGTCCCAATATTCTTGAACCATTTAAATCATTGTGTCTAACACTTCATATTGGTCAAGAACCTCCTAGCAGTCTAGAACCCTTTAAACCATTGCGTCTAAAACCTAATATGGTGAGGAACTATCACCCTTGACTTTCTAAAACATTTTAAACCATCGCGTCTAACACCTGATACGGGCCAGGAAATGTCCCCCTCCTGACATTCTAAATCCCCGTAAAGCATTACGTCTAACATCTGTGGGGTCTGGGAAGCCCAGCCTTGGTAGCTACTCGTGTTACAAAAATATCAGCATAGAATGATATTGGTCAGGAAATATAATCCTCCTGACATTCTAGAATCCTTTAAATCATTGTGTCGAACACCTAATATGGCTCAGGAAATATCGCCTTTCTGACATTCTTGTTCCCTTTATATCATAATGTTTAACACCTAACATGGGTCAGGAACCATCACCCTACAGTCATTCTAGAAACCTTTAAATCATTGTGTCTAATACCCATTGTGGGTCAGGAGCTATCGCCCTCCTTGCAGTCTAGAACCCTTTAAACCATTGAGTCTAAGACCTAATACACACCCTCCTGACATACCAGAACCCATTAAATCATCCAGTGTAACACCTAATATGGGTTTGGAGCCATCACCCTGCTGACATTCTAGATCCCTTTAAATCATTTTGTCTAACCAGTAATATGGGCCAGATACAGTCACCCTCCTAGCAGTCTAGAACTCTTCAAAGCTTAGTTTCTGACATCTAATATAGCCTTAGAACCCGCCGTAGCGGGCTCTACCGACTATTAAAGGCCCGCTCCCGCGTTAAATGCCCGAGCCGAAAGCTGCTGCTGTGAACAAAGCGAACATTGGAATGTTGGCGCTGCGGGCTTTTACCGGCCAGTAAAAGCCTGCAGCACTCCATTGTTTTCAATGGAGCTGCCAACTTCCAATGTTCTAATAGTATTTAACACAACCAACAAGGTGATACCTCTTAACCTGACTTGATGTTTATTCTTCTTGTTTAGTAAAAGACAATCGCTAACCATAGATGATATGAGCCTATCAATATATTCAGATAATCGTCTGTACACAAACCAATGCCAGATATGATGGATCTACAAGGTGGCATAGAACCACCCGTTAGAAATGATGTCTCTAGTTGGCAGTGGTTTGCACCTTGTTCAAGTAGGGACCCTCACTCTAGTCAGGGTAAGGGAGTCACACAGGTAAGATAACCCCTGCCCACCCCCTTGGCAGCTTGGTATGATCAGTCAGGCTTAGGCTCTCAGGGTCAATGTGTAAAGTATTTGTAGCCACCCACACAGTATCATAGTGAAAACCACAAAAGTACTCTACACCAGTTTAGTAAAATAGGCAATATTTATCTGAGTAAAACAAGACCAAAACGACACAAATCCAACATACACCAGTAAAGATGATTGTGTCTTTTTAGCACAGAGTTCCTGGGCTGCATAAAAAACTAAGATTATGCAGTCCGTAGGGGAGGTGAGACCAAAGCCCTGGCCCCAGACACACTCCAGGGAGCTGGAGACTGCTTTGTGTTAGGACAGGCACAGCCTTATTCGGGTGCAGGTTCAGCTCCTGCCACCACTCTAGCTCAGGAAGACGCACCAGGATATGCAGTGCACTCCTCAGCTCCCTTTGTGTGACTGTCTATAGGTAATTCGCAAACAGTCCAACTGTCATCCTGACCAACACGTGTATTCCACAGGCAGGCAGAGGCACAGAATGGTTAAGCAAGAAAACACCCACCTTCTAAAAGGGGCATTTTTAACTTACAATTTAAAAACCAACTCCACCAAAATATGTATTTTCAAATTGTGAGTTCAGAGACTTCAAATTCCATATTTCTATCTGCTTCCAATGGGAAATTACACTTGAAAGATATTTCAAGGCATTCCCCATTTTAATCTATGGAAGAGATACTCCTTGCAATAGTGAAAAACGAATTTTGCAGTATTTCTCTATCAGGTCATCAGGACATGTAAAATACACCAGTACATGTCCTACCTTTTAAATACACTGCACGCTGCCCATGGGGCTGCATTAGGCCTACTTTAGGGGTGACTTTCATGTAGTGAAAGGGAAGGTTTGGGCCTGGCAAGTGGGTGCTCTTGCCAGGTCGAACTGGCACTCCAAGACTGCACACACAGACACTGCAGTGGCAGGTCTGAGACATGCTTACAGGGCTACTCATGTGGGTGGCACAACCAGTGCTGCAGGCCCACTGGTAGCATTTGATTTACAGGCCCTGGGAACACATGGTGCATTGTACTAGAGACTTGCTAGTAAATGAAATATGCCAATCATGGGTAAACCTACTACCAGTACTATGTAGACAGAGAGCATATGCACTTAGCACTAGTCAGCAGTGGTAAAGTCCCCAGAGTCCTAAAGCCAGCAAAAGTAAAATTCAGCACATGATCAAAACAGGAGGTCAGAAGCACAAAAGACAGGGAAAACCGCACCATCAGCTGACAGGTCTAACATCACCTTTGGGAATTTGTGTTAAAAAATAAATGATTGAAACAGTAGGAATTTAACATCTATATATTTTACCTCTCATGGTCTAACATTCCTTCCTGAAACCACTTTTTAAGTAGACTACGGCATTTCCTTTGAAAGTCTACATAGTTATTTTTCTTACATTTCACATAATCACTAGACACCGTAAGTTGTTTTTTATCTTCCAAATCATACTTTTTAAAAATCAAAAACAACGACATTCCCTTCTTTATCAGCGCAATGAAAAATTATGTTCAAGTCATTACATAGATTTTCCTACTATTCCAATTATTTATTTTTTACGGAAAATTCATTAAGATTTCTCTATGCCGCCCTGCAGACCCATCATATTTGGCATTGGCTCTTCTACAGAAAGAGTATCTGAATATTTTGATATGTTCATATGTTAGCAATTTTCCTTTACTGCACAAGAAGAATAAATGCTAATTCAGGTTACGAGGTAGAACCTTGTTAGTTGTGTTAAATCCAATACCACTTCCCACACCTTTATAATTGTGATATCAACCCAGTGGCGTAACAAAGGCCCCCGCAGTCGCCACAGTGCGTGGGGGCGAAAGCTCTAGGGGCCCCTCAGCACAGTAATGTGGCCTAAAAGCTCCTGCATGAGTCCTGAAGAGGGGCCCCTCCATGTACTGTGCAGGGGGGCCCCTCAAGTTTTGTTAACCACTGTATCAACTCACTGTTTGTGTTTTCACTGACATGAGCCCTGCCCCGGACGTACACTTTTATTTGCAGTTATATATGAACTAAATAAATAGAAAACTGTAAATTACATGTTAAAAAAAGAGTTCTTTTATCAGATGTCCCTGTTTGCGTTACCTCTGAAATGCAGGGGTTTACACAGCCTGGCCCTAGTTACACCTTCTCATAGGCCCTTGATGCTCTGTACCTTTCCATGCCCTCTAAGTGGGTCAGTGGTCAGGGCCAGACTGTCATTTATACTGAGGGCTCTAGCACTGGTAGGAGGAGACACTGGGAGTGGTTCACAAACTCACATTTACAGCCCTAAATGGCTCCACTTACTTCCTTCAGATAATCACAAAAGAATGCCTGGCTGGCTGGGGCAGTGAGTTTATTACTGCATAGGTATCCACCATAGCTGAGCAGTAAACCGCTTCGAAGGAGTGGGGTGTGGGAAGATCAAGGCACTTGAACACTTCAGATCCTTACTACAGAGTCCAAGAAAATAAAAGATCAATGATGAGTCCATACGCATGCACTGGATAGGGATGGTGTGGACATTTATCAATTGTACCCTGGCTAAAGTTGGGCATTTAATTAAACAGCAATCTGAAAAGTTTGGATTTCATTAATTGAAGGTAGCAAGATTGTACCCTCAGCTGAAAACTAAGGGGTATATTTATGAGTGGTTGCCTCATGCTTGCACATGCAATGTGGTACATGCGTGGCGCAAGCCACTAAGTCATATTTTTGGATCCACACAAAGTCGCTTTGTGTGGCTTTGAATGGCTTGAAAAATATATTTATTCCCCCTCGTTTTCCCTCTTTTTATGTGTGCTGCATTCTGAGGTACACATAGGAAGAGGTAAAAAGCCTTTCAGGATTGTTTTTGTGCAGGAAGGTGCCCCTTCCTGCACAAAAACAATTGTGCATGCAATTCAGGGACCCTTGTACCATGGTGCAAGCAGGCCTGCATTGGCGCTAGCCTGCCAAAATGGCACTAGTGCAGCTTAAAGGTCAGGAATGCACCCTATTGGATAAATACTGGGCATTCCTGCCCTTTCCCTGTGACGCAGTAAGTCATCTTGCTGTGATGCCCTCTGCACCTCACTCATAAATATTCCCCTGAGAGAAATCCATAGTCTTCAGCCCTGCCTGTTTCACAGTCTCAGTGCCTGAGTGCTCCATAGGCTCACCTAGCCAACCAAGATAATTGTGCTTCCCATTTGTACCAGAAAATGTGAAGTATGGCAGCCTCTGAGGGGCGTGGTGAGCAGAGTGCTGCGACCTGATTGGTTGAAGTTTCGTCCTTTTCAGTTGATGTGAATAAGATAATAAAGTGAATGCTTTCAGCCTCTGCTGAGTTGGTACAGAGCTGCTCTTTGGATTTACTGTGATGCTCCCAGCTCAACGCTGGGGAATGATGCAGGTCCAGTACCGGAGACATATGTATCTGTGTGTCTGACAAAGCGTCCACTAACCTTCACCACTGCGACTTTCCCTGCAGATTGGCATCCTTCCCCCTGCCGGAGCCCTGCTTACCTCCACACCCGGGGATGTGGCTAGATAAACTCTGGCACTCAGGGATACAATTCTTTTGTAAACTATGAAGCAAAAACAGGCTTTCGGATAAAAGGCCCCACGTGTTGTGTAAAATACTTTCTATTGGCGGAAAAGGTGCTGACTTGAACATTTTCTGGGGTTGATTAGGCGTAGACTATTATCCATGTTTATTATGAATATAAAGCACTCCTTTTTGAACGTCCACATTACTTAATTACCTCCATTTGGGTGACTGTAGTCAAATAATGCCTGGTAACGCTGCCGGCAGAGGAGAGGACACACAGTGCAGTGTATGTTACCCTCAGTGTAATGCGCCTGGACACCCCCGGGGAGCAGAAGGGCGCGTCTTAGCGCCGCTCATGCAGTCCTTGGCCTCTCTGCTGAAAGTGTCAGGGGCGGCGCTAAAGGCGCAGGTGGTCTTTGGTATTTGTACCCCGCAGAGTGGAACCATTAATGAGAACATGAACCCGCTTCACACACAGAGAGCGGCCAGCATCTTCCGATCAGCATCTTGGTTTGATAACTCAGCGCAATGGTAAGGAAGCCTGAGTTGCCCTGTGAAATGTCCCTTCTGAAAGGGGGGCTTTGGCGTACGATGACCCTCACTGTCCCCCACTATCCCTCATTCTTACGCTGAGGACTCCCAGGGAAATAGAAGAAGGGTTAAGTCACTCGAGGCATTTAATACAATTTTGTGAAGACTCTCATGTCTGGTAAACTTTTTTAAAGTAATTTAAAGGCATAGTTTTGGAAAATCATTGAAAATAGTTTGACATGTTACATGATACATTATTTGCGTCAAGTTTTATATCAGCCAGTAAGGCTTCCTGATCCTCCTGTTTTCTAACCTCGGGAAAGACTAGCTGGAGTGGATTTCCTCTTCCCAAGTGCAATGATCAGATCAGCAATCACCCCCCCCATCCTTCTACAGACCCTGGTTTCAAGATGGAAGACTTCCTCTATGACATCACTCCTTAAACCCTGCCTGAAAGCCATCCTGCTACCATCAACTAAACACCTCCAGGGCAGGATCCCTCCTCTTCAGGCCCAACTAACTGAAAACTGTCATGCACAATGGTGTTCCAAGACCTTCATAGACAGCATCGTCCCAACTCTGTTGCCAGCACAACATTTTTGGCTTTAAGCTCAACCCATTTCGAAAGTCACTTAATTCCTGTTCTCTATTAGCCACAACTTCTTTGCAAAACTCAAACTCTTTTTTCTCCATTGTCTTGTCAGAAAACAAATTTCAAGCATCCATGTTGGCTAAATGTGACTGTACAGAACGACCAGTTCCACAGACTGCAGATATCCAACTTGCTACCAGTAAAAGGCGGCACACATGCTGCTATGTCCCTTCGGCGCCAGCTGCATCATGGGTATTCTAGTACAGCAAAAATGGCTCCCACCCATTTCCCAAATCACCCTCAGAATGGCTGGTCCTGGTATAAATGCTTGGAATATCTGTGGGAGCACAGCTAAAAAATGCTGGATTCCCACAGGAAATTCTTTGGCCAAGGCCTTCTCTAGAAAGAGCACCATCTAAAGTAACCTAGTAATGGATTCTTCAACTCTACAGACTAGTTTGTATGACTTCACAAACCAGACTCCACAGATGCACACTGCTCACCCCGTCGCAAGACCCACGCGCGGCTATGTCACACCTTCCACTCCCTGGTCTTATACCGCCCCCTTTCCACTGCGATCCTTGGTCTTCAGCTAAAGCTTAGCTCCTGGGTAAAAAAGGCAAAGAGGCATATTTACCATGGCTTTGTGTTCCCCTTGCACCGTGCAATGGGCGCAAAGGCGACAGAAACCTAAGTGAGATTTATTGTGTGGCCCTGAGTGGCTCGCGTTACTCTGCTCCAGGGTGGTGTTCCATGGGTGGAGTGTGTTCCCAAACATCCACCCACATCCAGCCAGGAATTTTGCTGCATTACTAGATTAACCAACACTGGTAAACGCGTAAACATGTTGTGCGTTCCCCGGGGTGGCGCAACAAGGACAGACATTGTTATTTCTCCTCGTTTTCTCTTTCTAAGTGGGCAGCGTTCTTCACCATGGTGCAAGGGTGCCTGCGTTGGCGAAAGGCAGCAAAAGGACAGGAATGAACCACATCATGTTAAAGACGCGCATTACTGCCCTGCCCTGCCCTCTCACGCAGCGCAGCACAGCAAGGTGGCTCGCTGCGCGAAATAATGACAACTCTGCCCCAAAGTGCTTTGATGACCACCTGTCCTTGTACTTAGCAGGGGAAACTCTTAAATGAATACATTGAAGAAGCATCATCTGCTGACCTGGCTGCAGACTGACCCACCTTCGGACATGACCCGAAGAGGAGGAACTGCTCTAAAATGATGTCAGGTTTATCAAGATGTGGTTTCATTTCCCAGTTGCCCTTGGTTGCATCCCTTACTGGTCTGTACTTCTGTCTGCTGGATTCTGGGGCTGCAGAAGAATCAGCACCTCCACTGAAGATGTATAACATTATCTCACCATGAGGGTAGTGAAGTTGTGATCTAGGCAGGGAGCGGACGAATGCACTATTCGTGAGCACACAGTGAGTGTGCTATGACAAGGACTTCCCATGGTAGGCAGCAGAGTGGTTGAGCTTCTGCTAAGCGGCGCTCCTTTTCCATGTATCTCCCTGGATGTCCATATTCAGGTCTGACCATTTGATGACCTCAGAAGAAACCCCCAGTGGACCTCGGTTCAACCCACTCTTTGATCTGCCAGCCGGCATCAGCGCCTCTCCGGTACCCGACACATGCCGCTATTCCTGACGCTGAGGTAAGGAGCATCTCCCTGGGATCACGTGACTTGGTGGAGCCCGCAGGAGTCCTGGCTCCCCCCGACCACAAGTCGGCCACACTCTGAGGCAGAGGAGTTTTAAGGCATGGACAAAGTGGGCTCTGGCCCAGGACGCCAGCCTATCAGAGGCCCCCGTGATAGAGCCAGATCTGTTCTGCAGAGTCCAGCACTGAGGACCTTAAATAATTATTAAAAAGATCATTTTAAATACTGTTTTCCTTCAATTTATTTTTAATGTCTATTACAGGCAAGTTGCAGAGAAATGTGTTTATTTTTCATGCAACATCCATAAAAAATGTATTTTTGATCAAAACATGATCTCACATATGAGACATGGGAGGGTGTCACAGACATTATTTGCAGAAATATGAGTGGGCTGCTGCTGTGCTACGATATTGAAAACACGTCTCTACCCCTGAATATTAGATGTAAACACATTTAGAATTTGACTGAGTGCGCCAGTGCCCTGTCAGTGACCCGGCCAAGGAAGGCATGAAACAGTTGAAACTGGATCATAAATTCAAAGGTGTTCTGAACAGGGCACCCCCCAAAATACATTTGGCCCAGGGCCCCCAAAATCTTTAAGATGTCCTTGCTCAGAAAGCGGGAGATCCAGAGATTTCAAGGATAATGCCAATACCTAGTGGGCCATAAGAGATTATGGGGTTATTACAACTTTGGAAGAGGTGTTAATCCGTCCCAAAAGTGACAGTAAAGTGACGGATATACCACCAGCCGTATTACGAGTCCATTATATCCTATGGAACTCGTAATACGGCTGGTGGTATATCCGTCACTTTTGGGACGGATTAACACCTCCTCCAAAGTTGTAATAACCCCCTATGACTCTGGGGTGCTTCAATTCTCCCCTAAAGAATGTGGGAGACATGCAATGGCGCTCTGTGCGACAGCGGAATATGTGACGTGCAATGGTGCTCTGTAGGACAGCGGAATATGTGGTGTGCAATGGCGCCCTGTAGGACAGCGGCATATGTGATGTTTGACTGCTTCTTCAAGTCACAATCAAGACACCCACTGCAAAATGTTAAGACTTTAACTGCAGAATCACACTTCATCCTTTGCAAGAAAGATGGGATGAGATCTCATGAGGAATACATCTGTAATCAACTAGTTAAATTGTCAGCTGTCGGGCCAGGTGTCAGGTTTCAGAGAGGAACTAAAAACTCACCAACTGTCATTACTGCCGGGTGGAACGCTTCTGCATACATGGCCTTCTATACAGTCACTGCTACTTTTGGCCCACAACAGGATGAACATCATCAGATCCTTTTTGGGGACCCTGAGCGGAATGTATTTTGAGGGTCCCTGTACAGAACAGCTTTAAATCTTTGATTCAAATTCAGCTCTTTCGTGCCCTCTTTGGTCAGGTCACTGACAGTGCACAGGTGCCCTTTTCCAAATTTTAAATGGGGCTGAAAAGTGACCAGGGTATGCCCAGATGTGGGTACCTTGTTCAATGTACCACTGGATTCAAGCTAGCCTGGCTGATGAGGGGTAATACCCCAAAACAGGTCCCAGGATGCTAGTTTCAGGTCCAGGGAGGGCCTGGCAGTTCGGGCTGGACTGTTCCCATGGGGGCAGAGTCAAGATTGATTTGCATACGGCTGGGTCCAAACTAGGGTGGCATGGTGAGCAAAAGAACGATGGATTAAACCCAGATCTGCGACTGGGGATAAGTGTTTGAAAAGTTTCAGCTCTCCTTTAATCATCCTTATGTGTTGCTAAAGTCACCCTTAGTGGCCAGGGTATGGCCAGACATGGATCCCATGCTCACTGTGCCACTGGATTCAAGCAAGTCTGGCTGATGAGGGGGTGATACTCCTAAACCGGTCCCAGGATGCTTGTTTTCAGCCCAGGGAGGACCTGACCTGGTAGTTCTGGCTGTACTGTACCTATGAGGAGCGTGGTAAAAACTGATTTGCATATGGCTGGTTCCAAACTGGGGTGGCATGGTGAGCAAAAGAACAATAGATTAAACTCAAATCTGTGACTGGGGGTGAGTGTTCAAAAAGTTTTAGCACTCCGGCCATCATCCTCTTGTGTTGTGAATCAGGATGCTCCTGTCTGAGGTCCTCAAGGACAAGGATTCCGAGGGTGAGTAGGAGAAGAGGTCACACAGACTTTTATTGTCTGGACCAGCCTTCTTCAGACCCTCCTCCTCTTTCTCATTAAGGTATTCCAATTATCTAAAACATGGGGAGGCCGAGCCTAACGCTAAGGGGAAAATCCTATTCAAAGAGGTCCCAAAGACCTTGTTGGCTTAACAGTGGGAGTTTGCTGTCAATCCTTCCTCTACTGCATTACCTGTGCATCAGCAGGCATAAACTTACTTGACATCACAAATGCTGGGACTTAGAGACAGCGACTGTGCTGGAGAATTTGATGACCTTAAAAGGGTGCAAAGTAAGGATTTACCCTGTTGTTTATGTAGATCCCATGCTGTCCAACCAGCTACTTAATCCTTTTGGCTGCTGAACATACAGCACCTTATATATTCTGGAAATGAAAAGGCTGACCCAGACGCAAGTTTAAATAAGAACATATGAAATGTATCCTCTTCCTCTTATGCATCTCAATCCCCTTTCACAGCCTTTGTGACACTGTTGTCTGGTCTGTGGGGTGTCAGACCACTCAGAGCGCCTCATCAAAAGAGACGTCCAAGCTTATTTTCTGCACCTGTGCCATTCAACAGTTGAGAGCGGTGGTGCTGGCAGCGGGCTCCTTGACCAAAGCAAATATCAGGCGTGAGCATGGGATCAACAATCACATCAAATAGACATTTTTTAAGTGGTCCATAGACTCCTCGGCTTTCAGATGGAGGACATGGTTGATCAGGCCATTCAAGCTAGGAAGAACATCGATCCTTGCTAGAGATTAGGGTTTCCAAGTGACGTATATCCTCTTTCTGCTGCCAGTGGTCCTGTTGTTCCTTATTTAAGGGCTCCTCCAGGCACTTTGAGGTATGCTACAGGGACATACCCTCAAAATCTGATGTTAGGGAGAGCAGTTTTCTGGTTGGTTGAACAATACACGCTTCAGGAAATTCATACAGGGTTCCTCACCCTGGTGTTGGATGACCGTGTGGTGAGTGAGCCTCACCGCAGGAGCCAGTGCCCGAGTGACAAATAGATGGGAAGAAGACTAGTGCAGCACCTTCAGTGGGAGAAATAGACATGATCCTGACAGGGCACAATACCATAAATCACAAACAGTCACTTATTTACCAACCTTGTGAATAGAAGAATTTTTACAGCAGCCTAGCACATGATGACTATAGACAGTGTCTCAGCAGGGCCAAACAATCCTACACAGGAGCAGACTCCAGTCTAATTGTCTAGAAATTATGTGTGGCCCATGGTAATGGCAAATGTTTATTGAGAGAGAAGGTCTAATAGTAGGACTTGAGGTACATGATGTGGCAGATGCAATAGATAAGGGGCTGCACAGGGAGTCGCTGGTGTCCTGTCCTGGTGAGAGATTGAATGGAGTGCTGGAGGCTAGAGGTGGATGGATGGATAGGCACCAAACCAAGAATGGATGCCTCAAGGATCTTTGCAGCATCCCTGACACAGGTAGGGTGCAGGAATGGTGAGGGATAAAGCTGAAGAGCTCTGGACATTTACAGAGGCCATGATTCTACTGCATTTCCAGGTCTTGTCAAAGCCAGGCAACCATGAAACATCAGGAAGTAAGCACAAAGGAAGTCTCAGGCCTACAAGAGAGCAGTGCAGCAGAAATGCACCCTTGCTGGAAAATTATGTGTGGTCCAGGTATAGCAGATTAAAGAACTCAATGTTTCATATTTTCTTTGCACTTTGAATCACTTTGTTGATCCTCACATATCTGTTCATGGCGGAAGCATGGTGTGGACATTTGAGATAAATTGCAAACATTAACGCAGGTTAATGTAAGGACATCAGGACAGACAACTTGGACCCCACTGGTCACAACCAGTTGGTTACCACATGAATTTGCTGTAACTTCAAGACTTTCCAAAGTGCTGTCATCTCCTGGTTCCACAGTGAACCACTCTCGCTTCTTCTGATGCATTAGTCAGCAATCAGTCTGCCATCAACGGTCTGTGATACCCAACTTGGATAAATTGTTTATACAGGTGAAGGGGTTAGTGTCACACCAAATACGCAGTTCTGGAATTTCTCCATAATCAACTACCTCAGGGTGGAGAACTCAAGCATGTAGAAGGTGTAGCACGTTTCTAATCCTGTCACTCATGGCTGGTGTTTACAAGCAAGTAGGAATGGGATGAAGGACTCAGGTCTCTTAAGGCCAGGAGTCTTACAGTGAATGGTCTGTTGGCCACAATCCCTAAACCTTGCTTTGTCCTGAATCCACTGGTGTCCAAAAAGGTCACCAACTTTGCCATCTCCTCCCACCTCGTAGACCTACAGTGGCTCCCAGTCAACAAGCGCATCACATACAAACTCCTGATCCACACCTACAAGGCACTGCACAACATAGGACAACATAGGACCAGCATACCTCAACCATTGCCTCACCTTGTATGTACCCAATAGACTTCTCCATTCCTTCCAGCTCACCGGCAGCCTTCCTCAAGATCCGGAAAAGTACAGCAGGAGGAAGATTCTTTTCCTACCTACCAGCCCGGACTTGGAACGCACTACCTCTCAAGCTCAGACAGACCGCATCAGTGAAGCAGTTCAGGAAGGACCTCAAGACCTGGCTCTTCGACTGAGCAGCACACCCACAAACAGCGCCTTGAGACCCCATGAGTGATTAGCAGCGCTCTACAAATCCTTGATTAATTGATTGATGGGGCTGCTGTGGTTGGGCATTTGACAGTCTCTTAGTCTTGGTTACGGGGGAGATGGGCTTGGCAGAGCCAGGGATGACCAACGGTGATAACTGCAGGCCCAGAGGAAGCACCTCTGCTCCTCCACAGTGTTGGATAGAGGCAGGTACTATGGACCTCCAGTGGGGTTGGGTCTGTTTTATCCCTCACTCCAAGATGATGTGACCGGGGTACTTCTTACCGGGGCAGTAGAGTGGGTAGTTGGTAAAGGTTAGTTTGAGGCCCTGCTCCAGCTGAAGAACAAGGACTTTTGGGGGCTGCTGTTTGTATTCTTCACAATCCCCAGATAAGCTAAATTTCACTTGCTTCTCCAACAAAAACAATTAAACACCCGATGCACGTTGTCATATCCCCAGGAGTGCCTAGACCAAAACTCTGAAAAGACCTTAAACACTATATTGAGACCTGAGCTCAACCTTCTCATTCCAGGATGCTGTAGAAACCCACTAAACATAACTAACATAAAAGCATCTGACGTGACTTGTTGCTCATTTGACTATTGCATCCACTCCAGGCACCTGTGTTTGAGTGTGTGGCCACAGGTTAAAATCCTGGTGTGTATGCTTAGCCTTTCATCCTTCCCAGGTCAGCAATAAACCATTAGGTCATGTTATCATAAAGAGACTAACACATCTGAGGATTAGTGGAGACCGAAGGTTCCATATAAAGTGAAATGCCATCCCACGATCAGGAGCGGCTCGCGGTTGTAACAGGGGGGATAATTTTTTTAATGCAAGTGTGGCGTTAAGGTGGCATTTCCCCCACGGCATATTTCCAAAGTGGCGCAATGCACGCATTGCGCCACTATGTAACCCATTGTGCCACATTATGCCTGCGCCTAGTATAATGTATGCAAGGGGGGGGGCGTTCCGGCGCTAGTAGGCCTGAAAAATGGCACAGTGAAATTTAATGGACTTCACTGTGCCATTTTTTCTGTCACTTTTAACACCTGCTCAGAGCAGACATTAAAATGACACACCCATTTAACTCAAAGGGCCTCCTTGTACTTTGCTACACTAGTGTCAACATTTTTGACGCTAGTGCCACAATTGCATCAGAAATGTTGATGCTATTGCGCTAACGATCACCATTGTGCAACGTATGTTAAATATGGCGCATCTATGGTGTCATTAGGTGCCAGTAGGGGGGGGCACAGAAAAAGGGGCGCATCAGAGCTGATGCAGCACTTTTTTAACAAATCTGGGCCCCCCCTTACCACCGAAGAAATGCTGAGAACAATGAGATCCATACACTCCGGGGCCCCCACGGACCCATGCCCCCACCACATTTTCAACAGAGCCGCAGACACCATCGCCCCCAAGCTCCGCCTCTCCATCAACTGCTCACTAGCTGCCACCACTTTCCCCGACGACTGGAAACACGCCAAGATCAACACCCACCTCAAGAAACCCTCAGCAGACCCCAACAACCTCAAAAACTTCAGACCCATCTCCCTACTCCCATTTCTTGCGAAAGTCATCAGAAAAGCAGTCAACAGCCAACTCGCCACGTTTATAGAAGACCACAACATCCTCAACATCTCCCAATCCGGATTCAGGAAAAACCATATCACCGAAATAGCTCTCCTGGCCGCAACAGACAACATCCACTCCCTTCTGGACAAGGGAGAGACTGCAGCACTCATCCTACTAGACATCTCGGCAGCCTTCGACACAGTCTGCCATCACACCGTGATAGAAGACTCCACGAACCCGGCATCAGAGACAAGGCCCTCGACTGGATCCAATCCTTCCTCACTAGCAGAACTCAATGAGTAAGACTGCTCCTTCCTCGCAGACCCCACACCCACCACCTGCAGAGTGCCCCAGGGATCCTCCCTCAGCCCCACGTTGTTTAACGTCTACATGGCCCCGCTAGCCACTAGCGTCAGAAGCTACGGAATCAACATCATCTCCTACTCCGACGACACCCAACTCATCCTCTCCAACGAACCCGACAAAGCCAGACACAACTTCCACGAAGGCATGGAAGCAGTCGCCAACTGGATGAGAAACAGCTGCCTTCAACTCAACACTAACAAGACAGAAGTACTCATCATGGGCCGTCAACCCAACGCGTGGAGCGACTTCTGGTGGACACCCACCCACCCCCACCAGCCAAGCCCACAACCTCGGAATCATCCTGGACTCCAACCTCAGCATGAACCAGCAAATCAACTCAGTCACCTCCACCTGCTTCCGCACCCTCCGCCTCCTACTCAAGTCCTTCAAGTGGATCCCCCTCGAACATAGAAAGATCGTCACACGCGCCCTGATCACTAGCAGACTGGACTACGGCAACGCACTCTGCACCGGAATCAACAAGAAACTCACCCGCAAGCTACAAATCATCCTGAACATCGCCGCCAGACTGATCCTCGACCTACCTCGACACTGCCACATCTCGCAACACCTGCGTACACTGCACTGGCTTCCCATAGAAAAAATAATCACCTTTAAGATCCTCACCCACGCACACAAAGCCTTCCACAACACCGGACCAGCATACCTGAACCAGCAGCTCAACTTCCACGTACCCCACAGGGCCCTACGCTCAGCCCAGCTCTCTCTCGCAGAAGTACCCACATCAGGAAAATCAGAACAGGAGGACGCTCCTTCTCCTACTGCGCAGCCACCGCCTGGAACGCCCTTCCTCGCCACATCAGACAAACCAACTCCCTCCTCAGCATCACATAGGAACTGAAGACATGGCTATCCGAATAACCACCTCACCAGTATACGCTCCTCCTTCCCCCCCCCCAACCCCCTGCGCCTTGAGACCCTAACGGGTGAGTAGTTGCGCTTTACAAGCACTGATTGATTGATTGGGCCTAGGTACGTTTAAGATAAAAACCTATATATAGTCAGCAAATCCTGTTAATAATTGCGTTCAGCGATGAAGTGAGTGTGGGAGATGACACACATTTTGTGGGGGGAGCTACAAAATTAAGATGTTTGCACCAACC
Organism: Pleurodeles waltl; assembly: GCF_031143425.1. Classification (NCBI taxonomy): domain Eukaryota; kingdom Metazoa; phylum Chordata; class Amphibia; order Caudata; family Salamandridae; genus Pleurodeles; species Pleurodeles waltl. The sequence goes on from NC_090444.1 coordinate 1,814,908,880, forward strand.
GTTTGGTGTACAACCGGCCAAACGGTTGTTAATTAAACGATAATTCTTTTAATTATGACGGGCTGTGCAAAGTGTGTAATGCTCCTCACACTGCTGTTGTTTTTTAAAACTGAAAAATGAAAGTTTAAAATAAAACAATTGTGTTCACCACAAATGAATGTCTCCTTGCTGATGAGCAGAAACAACAATTTTAAGCAATATCCTCTCTACCCACTAGATTAAAACGTAGTACAAAAAATATAGCATTAAAAAGATACAAAGCTGTGTAAAGCATAAAACGAGCACACATGAACACACGTCTTGTAATAAAAGGTGTGCCTCTTTTATTCCGTGTATTCAAGTTGTGCAGTAACGCTTGCTTTAGTTCAGCGTTTGCCGTGTATTCCTAATATAAGGCCTCTGGAAGCGCCTCTCCTCACTAACAAACAGTCTTGAATGGCAGTATGGCTCACACTTGTATTTATTCTGTGTCACTCAAAAAGGCACCATAGGTTTCATGGTATTGGGCATTAAGGGGGTTATTCTAACTTTGGAGGAGATGTTAATCCGTCCCAAAAGTGACGGAAAAGTGACGGATTTACCACCAGCCGTATTACGAGTCCATTATATCCTATGGAACTCGTAATACGGCTGGTGGTATATCCGTCACTTTACCGTCACTTTTGGGACGGATTAACACTCCTCCAAAGTTAGAATAACCCCCTAAGTGAGGCGCTTCGAATTCTTCTAATGTCTCTGTGCCCTATTTAAAAAAACTACAGCCTTGAGATCAGTGTCTGTGATTTAACATTGTCTGGGACACAAATTAGGGGCGTAACAAAGGCCCCGGCAGTCCCCGCAGTGCGGGGGGTGAGGGAGGACCCTGAGCTCCAGGGCCCATCCCCAGCACACTACACTGTGCACGGGCAGCAGGCCCCTGACTGTGTCCAGGGGGAAGGGAGCACACTACAGGGACTTTGCAGTGACCTATAAGTTTCGTTACGTCACTAACATAAATAAACAAACATGTTCGTGATGAGGACGGAATTGCTATCTCCATCCAGCGTCCGTTACATTGAAGCAGTGTAGCGCTTCCTCTCTTGTGCAGACAAAAGCCCATCCCAGGGGACGTTTACGCCATCTTGCAAACATTGGCACCTCTTAGCAATCAGCATCTGTAACCTTGCAAAATGTGACATCTTTCTGTTGCACAGGCCCAACTTTTTATGACTCAAGGGGGGGCATATTTACGAGTACCTAGCGCCTCCTTCTGCCACACTAGCTCATTTTTTTTTACGCTAATATGGCGTTAAGGAGGCCATTTCCCTGCACCATATTCAGAAAGGGACACATGCATGCATTGCACCACTTTGTAGCCCCTTGTGCCATATTGTTCCTGCGCCAGGCATAATGTATGCAAGGTGGGCGCTCTCCCATTAGGAGGCCCAGAAAAATGGCGCAGTGAAATTTACGAGATTTCGCGGCGCCATTTTTCTGGTCATTTTTAACCCCTGCCCAGAGCAGGCAGTAAAATGACACACGCTTATTAACCTATGGGCCTCCCTGTGCTTTGCTGCACTGGCGTCAAACTTTTTGCCACTAGTACATCAAAGCGCCACAATAGCATCAAAAATGTTGATGCTATTGTGCTAACAACCGCCACGGTGCACTGTATTATAAAGGCGGCTCAACCATGGTGTCATTAGGTGGGGGGGTGCAAGGAAGGTGGCACATCAGGACCGATGCGTCACTTTCTTGTAAATCTGCCCCAATGTGTCTGAACTATGAAGAGCTTTTAGTAACAATGTGTAAAGCGTGCAGCAGATGGTGCTTTGTGGGCAGTGAGTGGGGCAGGACGCTATCCACATCTGTAGGGCTGCCCCCATGGTGAACACTTGCCCCTTGTCATCTGCTGAACACAAGTTCCTTCCCCGACATGGCCAACTCAAAACTTTCAAACTTCCGGTGTTGTCAAATTTAGTACCTTTGATTTGGATAACAGTAACTTGCTATCAACAGTGCTTAGAAGCGACAAAAATGAAGTGCGAGACACTACATGAGAGGTATATTATTTTAATCATGGATATTATGAAGACGAATACATACTTGGGAAGTTAAAACACTCGATAGAAATGATATTTCTTTTTTACTCTTTCAATGAAGGAGTACCACTTTTTTACAGTTTGAAAGAGGAGCCATGATGCTACAAAAAATTGTATATGTATTCGGAAGTGAAAGCAGCTGCTCCATTGCTTAATTTGTAAATAAAAATGTGCAGATGCCCAAAGCTCTCCTCTGAAACACGCGGCTGTTGCTATTAATTGTGCGAGCACCGAATAATGAGGCTGGGTAATCCTGAAGCAATCTCTGGCTTCTGTAATCCATTTAAATCCACTCCCTGCCCTTCAGCTCACTCTTGCAGCTTTCTGCTTTCTCTGTATTGCAGTGATGCTTTTTCGTTTTTATCTTCTTCTGTCTTTCATATATGTGTCTTTTGCTCACAGTCAATGCTTAAGGCAGAAAAATAAGTGTCGGCCCTCAAAAATAAGTCCCGGTGCCCACACCAGAAACCACCACCTTCTGCAGAGACCTGAGTTCAATGCAATGGTCACTGATTTAAATCTCTACTAGGGAGCTGACTCAGCCTTCCATGCTTCAAAGGTGGACAGAAAAGACCATTGGTGTCTTACATGCATCAAAAAAGCAATGTCTTCTCGTTCATTCAAGCCAATTAATACATCTATCCTTGTAATATGAGTGAAAAGGACAGTGTAAAACATTGGACATGTGCAATAGGTAATAAGTATTACATATGATTATTGACCATCTCTACCATCCTTTAATTTACGTTTTCAGCCCAGAATCATGGCCCCTTACAAAAATATGTGCCCACATTCTGACTTTCACAGTTCCAAAGAAAAGTTTAGACCAAGCTCATAAATTAACGCAATGTGAACAGGGCCAGTTTTAGCGGAACGGGAAACTCCACTCGAGAACACCAGGAGGCAGGGTCGGATTGGGATCACAATTAGGCCCGAGCACTCCCAAAGAAGTGGCCCACATCCCCTGATCGTCCCTTTCATGGCTCACAATCTGGGTAGCCTAATTGGAATACGGTTATGTTTTGTTATTTTTTTGTAGTTTTATGCAGCATGCACTCGGTCCAAAGGCACTGGAGCAATGTACATGAGCACCAGTTCCATTACACAAGATCAAATAAATTTTTATTTTAGGTATGGTTATGAAGTGATTTGCCTAGAATCACAGTATGTTGAGCTGACGCTGGGATTCGATCCTAGTTCCAAAGTCTGCAGCTCTGACTATAGTGCTCCATCCAAATTTATACAACCCTCTCCTTCCCCCCAATAAGGCCTAAAAGACACTTGGGCCGAGGTGACAACACCTGGCCCCTACCATTGCCACATCTCTTACTCCCCTCAACCGACCCCCAAAAACCCACTATAGCCTCAGGGCTATGACCTGGCAAAGAGGCTGTCAAAAAACCACACCACTGCTGCTCCAGGGGGACTTAGGTGAGAATGGCTCAAATGGCACAAAATCACCCAGCCCCCCTGCAAGGCCCCTGCATTCTTCCACCATCCCGACATCCACCATGGCCTAAACATAATGGCCCAGCGGGGCATGAGACTGCTTCTGACAGGGTAAGCCATGAGAGGCAGGGGCTGAGGTGAGCATTCCCCAAAGACTAAAGCAACACCTGGCCGCCAGCCTCAATTTACAGCATGGCAGGGGAGTGCCCAGGATACTGGCGCCATATTCAAGTGGCCTGGCAGGGACTGGGAAAGAGAGTACGTTTCTTTGGCCGCTTTACAGAGGCCCTAAACAACCGGCCCACTGGAGACCCTGAGGCACTGGCCCAGCGGCCAATGCCTCAGTGCCTGCCTTCTCAATCCTACCTTGCCAGTAGGGGGGCATAAAATCGTGCCAACAACAGGGAAATATTGCTAATGTGATGAGGGTTTTGAGAAGCAAAATGATACTTCACCCAGGTGAGCAAGAATCCTTGCATTGGCTTTCACAGCCACGAAAAACAGCCAAGTACTAACACAGCAAGTGTGTGGGAGAAGGAAAAAAAAAAAAGAAATGTAACAGCAGCGAAGCAGAAGCAGATAAATGTGTGGGAAAATCTGTCCTCTATGATATTGCGTTACTCCACATCACTAGCACAGGATTCGTTTATGTAGTCCTTTTGTGCGCACATGCACATCTGTCATTCTAAGCCCTCTGGCATTCCTCTTATTCCTCTATTATTCATGCACCTTGCACTTTATATCCTCAAGGTTTTCCCGCGTGTCATCTAAGGCACTTGTTTGTTTTAGATAAGAGTCACGCTCCTTTGACCAAGTAAACTGGGTGAAAGGTTTTCACCTTCTTTTATGCTACATGTTGTAATTTTAGAGCTTAGCTACAAAGAGGCACACAGTTCTGAACTGTTTGCACAGGCAAAATAAAACAATTTAAACAATAAAAAACACTGACACTGCAAAGATTTTATTTCCTAATATTCCGCATTTATCACAACCATTGCTTGCAGCAAAGGGTGTGTTATTCATTGCGTATCACATCTTATGTGTTGTCGGATGTTGATTAGAAGCCTCTATAGTACTTAGGGCTTGTTTAACATGCAGGTGATTGGTGGGCACTGCCTCACACTGAATGTTGAGCTGCAGTGATTAATGATTGATTTGAGGCTGCAGGGCGACTAGCTGAGTGTCTATGTTTGTGAGAATATTATGGCTACAGTTCTGAGGGCTGCTGTAATATTATACAATAATCATGCAGGGAGAATCACCAACACCACATCTGTTTTTCCCGGCTGGGTATATTAATACAGCTTCACAAGGTCGAATGCAGAACTAATGTGGTAATACCTCACAGTTTCCTCTTTTCGAGCAGCAAAACTCAGGACATTGCATGGTTTCCCAGCACAAGTTTCACCAGGTTTTGCCAAATATGTGTGGGGAATACCCCAGCGTCTGTATAGTAGTGCAAAAGTCATAACCTGGATTCAGGCACACATATAGCGCCTCTCTGATTGTGTCTGTGTGTCCTGTGTTTGATCCTGTCACCGTTGGTCAGGTGTATGTACTGTATTACTCTTGCCTGTAGTAGGCTTGTACAATAAATGAGTGGCTTGCTGGCAGTAGGCCATGTTCTGTTTAACCCATTGCTTAATTTGTAAACAATGTAAGTGCCAGGGCCTTTCTCAGGGGGCTTCTGCAGCTCGCTCCCCCCACTGCCTCCACTAGCATTGCCAATGACAATACCAACACAACTGATAAACATCTCACTTCTACAAGTGTGGCAATTGTGACTACTCCATCACCCAAAACTATACAATGGCATTGGTGGCAGGTATTATTCGTTTTAATGTACACTGAATTATTAAACTCTCTCTTCTAAAAATTCGACAGACAGCACCACCATGTGGTGGACTGTCATTAGAGCCAATGCTGAGAAAAAAGTGCCGGTGCCCAGCACCGCAAATCAGTGGTTCAAATTAAGCAATGGTTTGACCCGTTCACCACCTGTGGTTAGTTAACAGATGGACAGTAACAACAGCTGCTGAACAGGCTGCTTGTGGTTACTTTAAGAAAACTGCATAATCTTAACCTGTACCTTAACCCAGAATGCATTTTCACTTGAAGACCTTTCCAATATGGAGGGGGCGTAAATAGTGAAAAGTTTTTTTTTTTTGTTTAGTTGTTTTCCAACAAAGGCCATTTTCTCTGTACAACCAAATCTCGAGGAGAGGGCATGTTTGTACTCAGTAACTGTTTTAAACATTTGTGACTACAGGATGCTCTACAGCTTCCTGTCCTCGTCCGACCCATGAGAGCTGCTTTTACCCTACAGCAGGGGTCTTGAAACTGGGGGGCAGGCCCCCTCTTAGTGGGTGCTCAAATGATCTCGTGGGGCGCCAGGCTCTGGCCAAAAGAAGTATTATGCTGATAACAGGGCGTGGTTTTATGTTGAAAAAAATGTCAGTAGTAAGCCGCTCTGTAATTGGGCATCACTAACATGTTTTGTCATTTATATCCAAGCTGGTAGTATGTGCCAAGAGGGAAGGGCCCCAAATACTCTTCAAAACCACAATCCAACCACAATTTCTAATAATCACACTGTGGACACCTATACACGTTAGTAAGGCCAGCCTGACCAGAATGTTTGGCATTATGTATTTGATTGCTTTTTTAAAACAATAACAGAACTGACTGCTATGTTTAAGTAAGTCTAGACATATTTAAACATTTCCAATTTAATAGAATAATTGTGAAAAATTTAGGGGGGGGCTGATGTTTTTTTTTCACTGGTGGGCCGTGGCATTAAAATATTTGAAGACCATTGCTCTACATAAACATTAACCATTCTCAAACCAGAGCTATAGGCCCGAAACAGTACAAAAATGATGGGCTCTTTGGGGAAAATAAAATGTTGTTATTTAAACACTGTAATAAAAGCAGGTTCAATGATTTTATTGGAAGGGGCACCAGTAGACAGCAGCCTTACATAGTCTTATGAAACTCACTTCCTTTCTAATAATCCTTTCTAAAGACCATGCTATGAAAAAGGTTTATACCGTCCATTTAACATCCCAGATGCTTTCCTGCAGATGCTGCGAACAGCAGCTGTTGGCAGTAAAGTAATCGTTTTGCACTTGCCTGCCTCTATCTACTGCAGCACTTAAGGTACAAGTCATGACTTTAGTGAGTCACAAATGTACATGTGCACGCATTTCCCGGTTTAACCAGTACCTGCGCAGTGGTGTAACACAAAATGATGGGGCCCCCTGCAGGATGTGATGGGGCCCCCCTGCATCTCTCATATCTCACAGATATTCATTGGCCCCGGGCGGATTTATGCCCCCCTGAAGGGTTGGGGTTCCCCCTTCAGTGTTAGGGCCCCCTCTCACCGAAGGGGCTGCAAGGGCCATGTTACGCTCCTGTTCCTGCGTACATAAGAGAAGCCAGGCCGGAAGTGCAGTGCACGATTCACTACACACCAATATCCAGTGTAGATCCACAGGGCTGGATGCACACCAGAGTTTCTGGATCACCACCATATAAATCAGTTTAATTTACGTTGAATACAGTGCTTGAAATTGAAAAATGCAAGTGCAGGTACTCTGTCCCAGAGTACCTGCTTATTTCTGAGAAGTGCTGTTACTCTGCAATAAAAAGTATTACGTTTTTCTTGAGGAGTGCAGGTACTTTCTTTCTCAAAATAAAAAAGTGCCGGCACTCCGACACTGACAGTACCGGCCCATTTAAAGCACTGGTTGAATATATGTAAATTTGTTGTCTCTGATTATCCGGAAAAGCTGCATGGATCCGGCCTGCTTGCACCTACTTTGGACACCGCGGCCTTAAAGCATCGCTGGAGGCAAAATAAAAGGTCTTGGGCCAGCTGTGCAATGTATAGGGATAGCGATTTCCAAATAGCGATGTTATCCGAATCGCTATTCGGAAATCGCTATTACTTATGTATGAAACTTTTTGTTTCATACTTGTGATTCCTAGTGGGTCGCAAATTGACCTACCTCATGAATATTAATGAGGAAGGTTGCAGTTTGGGGCCTTTTAGAAATCACTGCCATCAAAGGGATGGTGGCCTGCTGAGGTCAGCAGAGCACCATGTCTCTGTCTTTGAATAAAGGTTTTTTTTTGTTTTGCTAAAAAGCAACCGTTTTCAACATTAAAAAAATCAAAGTGGGAAAACTGCCTGCTCGTAAAAAAAAGTTTTTCCAGCATTCACAAAGAGGAAAGGGGTAATTTCGACACAAAACTAACTCCATATTTATACTTTGGCGTTAGACGCGTCTAGCGCCAAAGTCCATGGAGTTAGCGTCATTTTTTAGCGTGGACACCTACTTTGCGTTAATTATATGCAAGGTAGGCGTTCCCGTCGAAAAAATCGACTCCGAGGCATGTGCGTCGGATTTATACTCCTGGGCAAAAATCACGCCCGGGAGTGGGCGGGTCAAAAAAAATGACGTACGCCCGCTTTTGCGCCGTTTTTTAGCGCCTGCAAAAGGCAGGCGTTAAGGGACCTGGGGGCTCTGAAGGAGCCCAGAGGTGCCCTCCCATGCCCCCTGTCACCCTTGCCCACCCCAGGAGGACACCCAAGGCTGGAGGGACTCATCCCAGGGACATTAAGGTAAGTTCAGGTAAGTTTTTTTTTTAAAACAATTTGTGGCATAGGGGGGCCTGATTTGTGCCCCCCTACATGCCACTATGCCCAATGACCATGCCCAGGGGACAGATGTCCCCTGGGCATGGCCATTGGGCAAGGGGGCATGACTCCTGTCTTTGCTAAGACAGGAGTCATTTCTTTGGGGGTTGGGAGTCGTAAAAAATGGCGCAAATCGGGTTGAGGCGAAAAAATTGCCTCAACCTGACTTGCCCCATTTCTTGACGCCCAAGCCCCATATCAGACGCTGCCTGGTGTACGTCATTTTTTTTAACGCACACCAGACGGCGCCGGCGGCTAACGCCGGCTAACGTCAATCAAGAAATACGGCTCCCGCATGGCGCTTCAGAATGGCGTTAGCCGGCGCTAATTTTTTTGGCGCAAAACTGCGTTGGCGCAGTTTTGCGTCAAAAAGTATAAATATGGGCCCAAGTTTTTGCAACCGCATTTTGGTCGCAAAAGCTTGATACCTAGCAATGGAAATCACTTTTTGGAAGGTACGCCCTAAACATGCCTCTTCCAAATAGCGATTTCTACATCCACACTGCGATTCTGGATAGCTGCAGTTTGGATGTTTTTTAAATTTGGAAAAGCATTTCTACGATCACAAATGGCCCTATTCTATGAATCAGGTTATTTGCAACAGCAAAAATGCTTCATACATATGGCCCTATGGCCCTATATTTCTACTTTTAAGTGAGGGGTGGGAATGTGACCCTGTATACCTGAGTTCATGCCTTGCATGATGATGTTGAAGGGGGTATTGCAATGCAGCCAGAGGTACACATCTGTCCTCCTCCTTAATTATGCCTTCCCCTGAGGAGGTCATGTACCCTCACAACACCACTGAGGGGACTGGGAGCTGTTACAGTTCTGAGGCTTTTCACTCCTCGCCTGACCTCATGGAACAGTTTTGCACAAGAGCCTTATGTTCATGCAGAACAATTGGTGCACACATGTAGTATGTTTGGATGTAATTAAATATGTTTCATGAACACTCAAATGTGTATTGTGATCCAGGCACTCCATACTTAGGTTCTGCAAAACGCTAAATAACGTTGATCACAATGCACCCTCTTAAGAGTTGTAGATAGTTGGGTGCGTAAGTTTTGCATAAAATTGCATATATTTTGTGGAGGAAGGTACTTCACAATGATAGGACCTCCAAGGAAAGTGGTGTGAGCCCCTGACAGATACCTATAGAGGTTGGACTAATGAGGGACTAGTCTGTAATCTTAGTTTGGGCTGGTGGTAGCAGGTGGGGCCCAACAGCACTCATTTTTGGGGACCAATCACTTTTGGGGACCAGTACTTATTTTTAGAAGCAGACTTTGATTCACACCAAGAAAGAGGAAGGCAGGCCAAGGAGAAAGAGAAATATAGGAAATCCATTCTACACCACTTCACTCGACACTACTCTGAAACAACCTACTCTACGTGACTCTACTCTAAACCACTGCACTCTACACCACTGCACTCTCTGTCACTGCTTCTTAAGTTACTGGACAACTACACAACTGCTCTCTACTGCGCACCACTCTATGCCACTGCACTCTATGACACTCTACTCTGTAACACTGCACTGTTGGCCACTGAACTCTACACCACTCTACTCTACGCCACTCCACTCTTTACTACTATACTCTACTCTCCACCACTCTATCCCACTGCCCTCTATGCCACCCCACTCTACTCTGCACCACTGCACTCTATACCACAGTACCTTATGACACTGCACTCTATGGCACTGCACTCTATGACACTCTACTCTCTAACACTGCTCTCTATGCACCCTACTCTATGCACCACTCTAATCTACACCACTGTATTCTATGACGATGCATTGTATGCCGCTGAATTCAATGCCACTGCACTCAAGGCCACTGGACTCAGCACTCTGTAGCACTCTATGCCAACGCACTCTACACCAGTCCACTCTACTCTATGCCACTCTAGTGTATGCCACTCTACCCAACTGTCCACTATGCCACTTCAATACACAACACTCTCTGCCACTCCACTCTACAACACTCTACTCCACCGTTCGCCATTCCACTGAATGACTCTCCACACCACTTTCCTCTATGCCACTAACTTTTAGCCCTGCTGAGTAGCAGCCACGCAGTTGAACAACATGGCTAAAACACATTGGCAAAGCCAATGACAGGCGAGACCTATTGGCTATGGCAGTGCTTGCTTTTAAAAGGTGGGGTCAGAAGAAACAAATTCTGTTTCAAACTTTGTCGAATATTGTTGATTGAAAGCTTTTTCTATTGGAATTATAACACAAGGGGATCCTATGTTGGTCTGAATGGAGAGTGGAGGACCCATTTGTGGGCTTTTAAAGCGTGCTCCAGTATAATGTGGTGTTGGGCCTTGTTAGCACAATCAGTCACATTTACAAAAATAATTCCTAGCACATGCTTGTAATACATCAGTCGCCCTGCCAAGTGGTTGTATCAGATATACATCTGCTGGCTGTGTGCTCCTTTCATAACAGC